>NW_027527429.1:1989408-1991663 GCF_008692635.1 Crocuta crocuta
CCGTTCCCCACCCCTGTTTTGCTTTAGTGCTGTTTTAAGAGCAGTGGAGGTAGTTCCAGCAAAGTGGCAAATACTGTTGGGGGTTTTGAAGTCCGACGAATTTTAAATGAATCCAAAGTGTTCTTTTCTCGTCCGTCATCTAACAATTGAGCATCTCCATTCGGTTGTGAAGCATGTCCTAGGCACACTTCCAGTGTTACGATCGGAATGCTTTTTATTAAAAGCAAGTAGCATGAAGTATTACTTAAATTTTAGGTATAAATAAATATATATATGTATAATATATATTCCAATGTATTCCAAGCTAAGAAACTTGATTCTTATGAAATCTTGATAAAATATTTATAATGCATTTATAGAAAAAGTATATATATATAATAAATGCAGGTCGTAAAGGTCCCTGGCAAATGAATGACTTGTGGACTAGACATCAAGGTGCTTATGGAAAGGGATCTAGTTGGAAACTCATGTATTTTTGAATTCCAGACTGGACGGCTTCCAGATCGCCAGCGCGCCCGCCACCGGGCAGCTGCCTTCGGGGGCGAGCTGTCCTTTCCGCTCTTTCCGGACAGGGCCCTCCTGCTCCGAGCCTCCTCGCACATAAGTACCTAATGAGTTTTTATAGCAAAGGATAGAAATTTGCTGTTCATTTTTGTATGAATTTTCCACAAGGAGATCCGGAAGAGGCATTGTTTTGTGAATTTCACATTTTGTTCTCACCATTTAGCAGTTTCCTGAATGGTAATAACGTCTAAACCTTTTTTCTTTCTAAATTCTTGCTTGTACATTTTTTTTAACTTTCAAAGGTTTTTTTTTTATTATTATTATTATTTTCATTGTTGTTTTGTACAGCGAGCAGTTTGCTACGGTGCACGGAACTGCCCTCGGTTTGTTTTCAGGAAGTGAGCTCGGGGTGGGGGCGGCTGCCAGCTCCTAGCAGTGACCGCGGAGTGTGTCTCCCGGCTCCGTCCCCGCAGCTGCACCCATGGCGAGGGGCTTTTCTTCTTTTCACGTCAGTAGTGTTACAGGGGGTGCTGTGTTTTCCCCTCGGCAGCCGCGCGGGGAGGACCACAGTGTCACTCGCCGAGCACCTCGGGCTGTCGGCACTCCTGTTTCAACTTCCCTGGCCGCGTTGTCAGGATAGGATTTTAAATTCAGTTTTCCAAAGACCTTTTAAAGCATGTCAGCAATGCATGGGGCCTGAGTAAGGCCCACACCCGTTCTGGGTTTTTCTGCCGCAGCCACATGGCCGGGGTCCCGGCCGTGAGCAGGGTTTTGGAGCCTGTGGCCTCGGGGAGCCCCAGGGCCCCTGCTGCCTGGCGAGCCCGCAGGGACAACAGATTCCTGACCCGGATAGCCAGCCTTTGCTCTTTTCATCTTTGACAGTAACTGACCGTCACTTTTTACTGGTAACTTATTTTTCAGCACTTGAAGCCGCCAGTTTCATTCCAAAGCATGTAGCGAGTTCAGAGCTGCGGGGAGAGCGCAGGCTCAGCGCCACGTTAGCAGGGAGCCCCAAGCCACGTTTCTGAGTCTGGTCGCATTCACAGGGTAGCTTCCAAACGAGACGCTGACGCAGGCGGACTTTGACCGAGTGAATCCAGATAACTTGGCTTGGCTTGGTCACGAGGATGCTGGTGGTCAGGTCCAGGACAGTGGTCTGAGAGCAGGACAGGAAGGTCTTGGGGCGTGTGTGACCTCCCCCCCTCCCCCGCTGGCCCCTCTTTGCTGCAGGGCCCACCTTGGGAGGAGCCCGTATGCGGAAGCCAGCTCTGCCGTCCAGGCTGGGGCGGAGCAGCGTGTGGCCTGCTGGGCCCCTGCTCCCCACGGCCCGTGGGCACCCCGGGACCCCGCTCTCAGAGAGGAGGTGGTCATCTCACTCTTTTTACGGTGACTGGGCCAGGGAGCTGTCCGTGGTGGGGCTCTCTCCCCGTCTCCTTTGGGGAGACCCCTCGGCAGAGAGGCCCGGGGAGCGTGTCTCCCGTGTCCGCGCACTCGAGCGCCACAGACGTGCTTAAAGCATTACCGTGTAGCCTTTTCGTTTCTTTGAAGACACACTCGGCCCTTCCCTGCCGCCAGCCGCCAGGGTCTGCAGGACCCCCCGCGTCCGGGATCGGGGGGGTGGCGCCTCACACCTCCCCTCTCCGGCCCTTGCACCTTTAGCCTTTTTCTTCCTTTGCAAAGGCCTCGGGGGCACCGGCCGGGGGTCAGCGAGCGAGCACTTTACGTCCCTTCGGGGGAAGCCCCAGGCCGCT
>NW_027527429.1:1992020-2001424 GCF_008692635.1 Crocuta crocuta
CCCATCCCCACCAGCAGGCGGCCGCCCGGCCCCGAGGGCCGCTCTGTCAGAGTGTTTCGGTTTTTCTCCACTTTCTTTCACGCCCGTTTCCAGAGGAAGGACCGCCGGTGCTGATCCGCACAGAAGCCAGGGCGGCAGAGCTGGTCGGTTTTAATTTTTTCGATCAGAACATTCCTCCTTCACTGGTCACAGCCATGTGCTCATTCCATTCTTTTTGTAGACTTTTCGGGCCCACGTGTTTTACGGGCATTGATACATATATAAATATATATATAAACATATATGAATCTATTTTTTTAAGTTCCTACACCTGAAGGTTGCATGGACGGCATGTCTTTATATCGTATCCGGATTTTGCACGCCAGACTCGGCAGCTTCGGGGAAGAAGAAAAATGCCTTTTTTGTTCCCCTCTCACGACATTTGCAGATTCAAAAGATGGGAGTTTTTCTGTAAAACGAAACCTTGAAGGAGAGTCGGTGGGGGCGGTGGGGGGGGAACTTTTGCGTCTTACTGAACCTATTCTTAAGAAATTGTACTTTTTATTGTAAGAAAAATAAAAAGGACTACTTACACATTTGTCATATTAAGAAACAAAGTTTATCTAGCACTTGTGACATACCAACAGTAGAGTTTATTGTATTTATGTGGAAACAGTGTTTTAGGGAAACTACACAGAATTCAAGGTGAACTGCCTATCTCTCTTCCGTTGACTTGGAGGCATTTGTTGCGTTTTGTTCTGTTTGTCCCTGGATCTTGCACAGGGCCCGGCCCCCGGCGGCGACGGCGACGAGAGGCCACGCCGGAGGGCCCCTGACGGCACGGCTGCGGGGACTTTCTAGTTGCTTGTAGACCACACGTGGCCCAGAGGTCACTTTAAGCCGAGAGTCGCGACCCACGTGAGCACCCGGCTTCAGACCCCCCGGCGCACGGAGAAGAGACCCTGGGTCCTCGGCGCCACGACGGAGCTCGTCCCAGCCCCGCGCGGCCTGGAGGGGGCCCCCCGGCCNGTCCGGACCCTCCGGTGGTTCTTTCTTTCTTTCCGCCCAGTGGAGTTGGGGACGTGTCCCCGGTTTTCTCATTCTCGTTCTGTTCTGTGGGGGCGGCTGTCCGGCCGCGACCCCGTCTCACTCCGCCCGGAGTCCAGTGTTTGTACCTCATCAGACAGCTTGTCGCTCTTGTGGTGTAAATAAAACAGCATCTCTGGTTTCTGCCGTGTGCGCGCGTGCTCGNCGGCCGCCCGGGCCCCTCAGCGGCGCGTCCCCACCCCGGGAGACACCCCACTTCCGGCCCCCACACTCGGTGACTATGGGATGGGGAAGGAGTGGAGGCCGGCCACTTGCCCCCCCCAGGAGACTGGGGCCATCGCCCCCCATGGGTCGTCAGCCTGTTGCGTAAACACTGGGGTCTCCCTGTCACCAGCCCGCGTCTGGGGGCACAGCCTGGGCACCGCTCCGGGGAGCCCCGTGGCCCCCGCTCCGCACGTGCGGCCGCGCTGTGGGGGACCCGCCTCCAAGCGCACTGCCCGGTGGGGGGCAGGCCCCCTCTCGGCCACACCGGCCTCTCCACAGGGCCACTGCCACCTGTCAGCTGGTGGCCCCAGAGCAGCTGAGCCAGGAGACCCAGAGAGTGCACCCCGAAGACCGCCAGAGGCCTTCTAGAACCTGACCTCACAGGTGGGGTGCTATGGTCTCGCTCACACCCGGGGGGGGGGGGGCCCCGCCCTGCCCTCACCCATACCCGGGGTGGGGGAGAGGGGCCACCCACACCCATACTGGGGGGACGCCCACACCCCGGGGGACCGCCCTCACCCATACCTGGGGGGCCGCCCACATCCATACCAGGGGGGGGAGGGGGCGGCACCCACACCCCGGGAGGCGGGGGCCATGCGTCCTGCCCACACTACTCCCACCTCTTTCTTAGTTTGGTTTCTCTCAAATCCTCACAGCCCTGCCTTGGGAATGTGCCCATAATTCACTCAACTACCCCTGGACCCCGCCTCCTTCCTCTCGCTTATCCCCTGGGGTCCCCCCTTACACAGGAGCCAGGCTCCCCACCCCCCCAAGGCTGGGCGCTGGGCAGCCTCACCTACGGGGTCCTGCCTCCGGCGGCCTGTCCGTCCCGCCTACCAGATTATGAGCTTTGCACCTGTTAGGGTCACGCCTCCCTTCCCAGAGATGAAAACATACTAGTAGCTCAACAAACAGGTGGAATGAACGTCCTCTCGGCCCATTTCCCTGTTGGTTCTCAGAGTTGGGAAGTAGAGTTTTAAAATCTACTTTGGTGCTAATCGCTTGCCCCTTCCGAACTCCAGGTAGCATCCCACCTTGGGGTGCTTGCTTCGCTCAGGTCGATGGAAACAGTCCCGGGGCGCCACCACGCCCCTCCTCCTGTCTCGGGATCTATGAACACCCTCCCCCCGTGTCCAAGTGTGTGTGGCCTGAGCCTTCCCCCCCCCACGCCCCCACCCCCGCCACACACAAATCCCAGGTGGCACATCATGCGTACATGTCTCAGGAGACATCTCGTAAAGGTGGGGGCGTTTTCCTGAGACGTGAGCGGACACTGCCACGCTCCAAAACCCGGCGGTTCCTTGACACCCCACGTGCAGCCGACACAGACGTTCCCAGCCGTCCGCTAGTGGCCTTTGGCTGCTTGTTTTTTACACTCGGTGTGTTTTCATTGGGATTCAAACAAGGGCCACACACTGCACTTGACAGGCGTGTGCCTTACGTCTCTGACCTGTGGGCTCACCTCCTTCTTAATTTCCCTTGCAATATACTTGTGCAAGAAACCCGCCACTCAGCCCGCGGCCCCAGCCCCGGGAAGGGCCCCTCGGACGCAGGTGTGATCACCTGCTATTTCGTCGAGGCTTAAGGACCGTGACACTTTTCACCATCCCTTCTCCACAAATGACACATTTCAGTGTGTTTCCGCAGGCAGTAGGGAAGCAATTATGACCAAGCTTCTGGCCCCAACACCATTCAGAGAAAGTAAGCACTGAAAGCCCCAAGTTACAAATTGAAAAGACTTTGCTCTCAGCATCCCACTACTCAGTCTCCCAGCCAAGAATTCAAGGGTGGGTGGTACTAAATAGTTTACATAAATAAGGCTTGAATTTTAATTTTAAAAAGCATGTAACATTTCTATTTAGACCCTTTGGCAGGTTAAACCATTTTGTTGGTTTAAATGTAAAAGGAACATCTTTTATTTCTCTGAGGCAGTGAAAGTTCCAGTTTTTAACACCAGACAGGAGTGTGTGGCATTTTGGTCCATACAAGTACACGTTGAAACTTGCGCACAGACACTAAAACAGGTGCAGATTCCTCAGTTTCTCCTACTGCTTAAAGTCCTTTGGTAGTTGAGTGTTTGAAAATGTAAGCTTGGGGCTCCTGGGTGGCCCAGTCGCTTGAGCATATGACTTCAGCTCAGGTCATGATCTCTGTGCTGACGGCTCAGAGCCTGGAGCTGCTTCGGATTCTGTGTCTCCCTCTCTCCCTGCCCCTCCCCTGCTCGTACTCTGTCTCTCTCTCTCTCAATGATAAATGTTAAAAAAATAAATGTAAGCTTGGATTTGCAACTAAATTGTGTTATGATATAAATACTCAGGTATTTTTTTTTTATCTTAATGTTTTTATTTTTGAGAGAGACAGAGCATGAGCAGGGGAGGAGCAGAGAGCGGGAGACAGAATCCGAAGCAGCTCCAGGCCCTGAGCTGTCAGCACAGAGCCCGACGTGAGGCTCGAACTCACAGACTGTGAGATCATGACCTGAGCCGAAGTGGGATGCTTAACCGACTGAGCCCCCTCGTGCCCCTAAATACTCAAGTCCTTTAAATCTGATTATTGCAAATTGTGAGGACCCAATTGTTCCTCTTTGAGCCTCTGGGCGCAGTTTTGGGGTGTTCTGTTTCTTCATCCCAACATGAGTTCAGTCGGCCTTTGACGTCAGCGGGAATCCCCGGGGAACAGTTGGGCCTTAGGGCTGCCGCGGCGCCGACGTTCTCATCACAGGCCCCTTGCAGATTAACCACTGCTGGTGGTGGGCAGCCGCATGCTCGACATAGCGGTCCTTGTGATGGCGCTAACGTCTGCGCGGCCGGGCAGTAGGCAGCGACCAGGCTCTCCACGGGCATTTGCACAGCCTGTGGCCACCATTCAGACAAAGACTCACATGTGTCTAAATACCCAGAAGGTATAAAATAGGTGCAAAAGGCGTTAAATAGAAATACATTCTACCCCGCCCCCAACACACACACCTTGACAAATACGCATCCTTAAGTGCCGAGGAGGGCCAGGCTAACCGGTCTAAAGTGTCCTGAAGCCCTGCCCTCCCGGATGGAATTATCCCTCACCCCTCCCGGAACCTCCCAGGGCCCCTCGGGGCCTCCCGGGGCCTGGCCCAGAACCCAGAAGGGCTCCTCTCTGACCCAGACTCGCTCTGCACACACATTTTGTGCTTAAGCCCCCAGCCATAAGGTGGCCACGCGTGGCTGTGGGGGAAGCCGGGACGTGCAGCCTGCATGTGCACATGTGCCCGGGAGGTTCCGATGCTCAGTTTTTACAGAACACGGGAGAACAGTTACTGAGAGACGCAGGCTCTCTGCCACAGAAGCCAGGCCCGGGAGGGACGGCACGGCACCAGGACCCGGGGACGTCAAAATAACCACGGGGCAGGACCGGGCCAGTCCTGAAACACCAGGGCGGCCCCCTCGGAGCCCCTTACCCACGGAGTGCGTTCGGCGGAATCATTACAGAAGCACAAAAAGACATTTCAGAGAGATGTCCGTCCACGCAGGGTCTAGAGGGTGTCTTAGAGGTGAAGAAAAAAGGCATCTAAATGATGAGGAGCGGTTGACTCTCGCAGGCTCGGGGGCAGGAGGGAATCGGCCAGTCCTCAGAGACGGAAGCCACCGCCGGAGCCAACGCCACGCCAGCCAGCCCCGAGAGGCCACGGCGGCTCTTCCTGGGGGAGATGTGGAGGAACTTGGAATCCACAAACCAATGACTGTCCAATTTACTTTTAATCCAGTCTCACTCTGTCTCGAACCGGAAGAGCGAGTTTTCGTCCAAGCCGAGCTTGGAGGGAAGGAGCAGAAGGTGCCCACAGTATCAAGGTTTGCTCGGATCGCCTCCCGGACGTTGGCCTGAAACTGTGCTTCTGCCCAGAGTGTGGTGTAGGGAGGCGTGTCCGTGTGCCCGCGGCCCGAGCTCGCCGTGCCCCCCGGGGTGCCCGCCATCCCGGCGACACTGGCCCCGGTGGCGTCACTGCTCTGGCCAGCTCCCCGCGTCCCGTCAGCCCGGCAGGTCTGGTCTACAGGAGGGGGATGTGCCCAACGGCTTAGTTCTGCCAAACCAGACGTGTTCCCCAGGGAGACGCGGACACGACTCGACTGCACGGAGAGCGTGCGCGGCAGAACGTGGCGGGCACACGGGCGGGCGGCACGGGAGGGGTCAGCACGCGCTGCAGGCCTGTCCTGCTGCAGACGGGACCACCCACACGGCGTCACGAAATGTGTGAGATCCAAACTGACGGAGTTGGGAAACGAAGGCATAATTTCTCCTAACAGAGAGCGGCGTGGAGGCCTGTGGCGGGGGTGACACCCAGCACGGGGGCCAGGCGGCGATGGGGACCTTGGTGGCCGTGGCCCCACCCTAGGGAGCGCCCACCTGTGAGGCCCTGTGTCCACTCTGCGAAAGTCTAACCCCGCGCGAGTCGTGGGGTGTGTTCTCACACTCACACCTGAGGACGCTGAGGCTCAGCTCACTTTGCCTCTGCTCGCACAGCCGGTGACAGGCAGGGGAAGGACCCAGATCCGGGGCTACTTTAATGCCGAGCCCCTCAATTCAATCAGCGGCGTCTGCGGCCCAGGCCACACTGACTCACAGACCGCAGTGACTTTGGGGCAGGACGAACCCCACCAGCACCGCAGGCGGAGGCGTCTGGACCGGCCCCTGTCTGCTCGAACAAGGGACATTCAGGCCCAGGTCATTCTCCGTGCTGGGCTGCCCTGCCCCGGACGGTGTCGAGCAGCGTTCCTGGCTCCAAACTCCCCTGGCACGCACACCTGGCCCAGCTGGGGGAAATGGACGGACACTGGGCTCCTCTCTCTGCCCCCACCCAGCATCCTCAGTACAGCCCGATCAGGAAGCCATTCCTCCAGGACGGAGCGCCCTGGGCTCACCTCCCTCCCAGCTCCAGCCCCTGGGGACGGCGGTCTCACCACCACCTGGTGGCCCAGTTCGCCTCTGGACAGGCCCGGCTGGGAGGAGGCCCTTCCTCCTCCCTGGTCCTCTGCCCCAGCCTGGGCCACAGAATGTGGAGCCCCCCCCAGGCACCCCAGGCACCCAGGGCGGGCAGCGTGCAGCCCAGGCACAGGTGGGGCCTGAGGTCCTTGGAGCCTCAAGTGCCACAGAGCAGAGCCCACCGTCCCTGCCCCTTCCCAGCTAAAGCTTCCCCGAATGGAGGGGNGGCAGGACCTTGGGGCTCGTGCAGCCTCAGGGGGCAGGGGGCCCCTCAAGTCGTCTGTGTCCCCACAGTGTAGAGGCGGCTCCTGGGGGTGATTAGAAAGTGGCTTGTTTCCAGTTTTTAGCGGAAACTACACCCGCCCTCTTAACTACTTCCCACAATGTGTTCCTACCCCGGTGGGGGGGGGGTCTCCGATGTGATCTCAGCTTAAGGCTTCAATGAAAACTGGGTGTAGGTGCTGGAGGGGCAGAGCCCGGGGCCCAGGGGTCTCAGGAAGGGCGTGAGGGCATCCGCTGTGCGAAGCTCAGGTTTTAAAAGCCGCGGACAAGTCACAGAAGGTGAGACAGAAATCTAGTAACCCTGTGAGTAACCCAAAAAGTCGCTTGCAGGTTGTGTGTATGTAAACGGCTGGAACCATTCGATGCCGGGATGGTGCGTGGACACCCGCGAGTCACAGTGCCGTCGTTGGCGGGACAGTCACAGCTGGAGACAGACGTTTATTAAGAACCTTCCAAACGGCGGCGCCGCCACCCGGTATGTCACTTCTGGGCGTCTGTCCCAAGGACACAGACCTGATGGCAGAAAAGGTCTGTGCGGAGCCGCTCATTCCAGCGTCGCTTCATGAAGAGCTGCGAACACCGGGAAGCAGCGGCGCCCANCCAAGCCCACAAGCACCCCCAGTAGAGCCAGCGCCTCAGAGCTGCTTCCCGGGGCCCCCGAACTGCCACAGCGGTGACCTCCGCCGTCGGCCGGGAGCCCGTGCCAGGAAGGGGGACAATGACGAAGGTGCGCTGCGGAAGACAGCAGGACGGCCACCGCTCAGGCCACAAGGACGGGCTCGCGCCCTCAGGGGCAGGCGAAGAAGGGGTGCTGAACGCAGACACGGGTCCCCACCCCCGCCCCTCCTCGCTGGCCCACCAGCTCCCCCTCTGTGCAGCACCCGCTGGGCCCAAGGGCCTCCCAGGACGCGGCCTCAGGCCCAAGTGCCGGGGTGTAAACACCAGGTTCCTGCCTGGGGAGAGCCGGCCGGGTGCTTCGCCGTAGCACAGGCTGGGGCACCATGAGCCCCACCAGACTCCCAGGCCCCCCGGGAGCACGCCTTCCAGCTCGNTGCGGCTCCTTGAACCCACCGCACAGGTCTTGCCTCCCCGCCTCTCCGCTGCTGTGCCCTGGCCTGGCACGCCTTTCCCCCGCGTCTTCCTGGTGACCTGTCTTCATCCTCTGATGCACCTTGTGAGCAGGACAGCCTCTGCAAGGCCTTTCCCTCTCCCCGACCCCAAACACTGCGGAGACACAGCCGTGGCTGCGGGGGTGGCTCAGGCCCAGCCCTACCTTCCAGGTTTCCCCAGAGACCACGCACCAGGCCCTCGGGGGAGCAGCTGGGATTAAGCAGGGTCGGGTCAGCAGCGGGGAGCACTCCTGAGCCCTAGACGGACGGCTCTTGTTCCCAGATGGCCAGCGGCTGCTGGTGGCAGCCAGAGCCGGGAGGGGGTGACCGGGGGCGGTGGTGGCGGCGGGTGATTCATGGCCTGGGGCTGAGCCCTGCATATCCTTGATCCTGGACCCTTGATACCCAGCCCCTGCCTGGGCCGGGCTGGGTGGGGGCGGGCACTGCGTCCCGACAGCAGCCCTCTCCCCCTGCGAGAGGCAGAGTGGGCGAAGGGTGGCCCCTGGAACACATCGCCACATCCTAACGCCTGCTACACGTGTGACCTTATTTAGAGAAAGGGACTCTGTAGATGTGATTAAGCCATGGATCCCAAGATGAGCTCATCGTGGATTAACCACTGGGGGAAACCCAACGACAAGGATGCTTATAAGAGACGGAAGGAGACACAGAAGCAAGAGGGGGTCGTGGGTCATATCGAGATGGAAGTGCGGACACGGACGTTGGAGGGATGCGGCCGCTAGCCCAGGAACCCCGGGGCCCCGAAGCTGGAAGAGGTGAGGACGTTCCTCCCCTGGCAGCCTCGGAGAGAGTGCGGCCCCGCCAACCGTGGAGGGTGCTGGGCGCCATCGCGGGCCTGTGTGACATCTGTGTGACGTGACGGGGTGGGAAGCCGGACGAGACGCCAGGAGCCAGAGGCGGTGTGGCCCCAGAGTCCGAGGCCCCTTCTCGTGGCCAGGGTGCCCCCCGTCCCCACTGGTGGGCGCCCATAGGTCTTGCTGTGGGTCTCGATAGGGAAACCCTCTGCCCTGGTGCCGGGGCCCGGCGCTGCCGAGTCACCAGGGATGTCTGTCCCACCGAGAGATGCCAGGAGCAGGCGCCCTGGTGGGGATGCTGTAAACCTGGGCAGCAGGGCCGTCCGGGCGGGGAAACACCTGCCCGGCTCCTCCCTGCAGGTCACCGGCCGCTTGGCCGGGGGGCTGGGACACCAGGTGTGGGGTGCGCCCCAGCACGTCTGTGTCGAGGCGACCAGGACCCGGCCTCCGCTCCCTCCCGGGCTGGGCCCAATTCCTCCTGACCCTCAAAAACGCTGGCTTGGGGGACAAAGCTGCTGTTGAGGCCTTGGGGACGTGGAGATTGTCATCGGCTCCAGGAAGCTTTCCTGTAATTAAACGTGTCCAGTCCCTTTGGCCAACTGTGAAAGACACTTTCGCACATTGTTAGCTTTCCCTGATGGGTGTGCAAGATCGCCGCCGGGACCCAGTATGTGGGGTGTGCAGGCCTCTCCGCGGGGGTGGGGTGGGACCCTCACCTCCCTCTCCAGGGACAAGAACAGCAAAGGGACAGCGTGGACATGCGCGACTCCCCGGGCTTCCTGAGGTTTGCAGACTTCATCCCCAGAGGCGCCCAGGGGAGGGGAGGCTGCAGTGTCTGGGGGGCAGTGGGGAAGTGGGGGGACCTGCTGGGAGCCCCCCACCCGCCAGGTTCTGCGCCGAGGCCTGTGCAACCCTAGCGCCACCTGGTGGTGCTGCCCAGAACTGCAGCCACCTC
>NW_027527429.1:2006641-2008329 GCF_008692635.1 Crocuta crocuta
GGAACACATCGCCACATCCTAACGCCTGCTACACGTGTGACCTTATTTAGAGAAAGGGACTCTGCAGATGTGATTAAGCCATGGATCCCAAGATGAGCTCATCGTGGATTAACCACTGGGGGAAACCCAACGACAAGGATGCTTATAAGAGACGGAAGGAGACACAGAAGCAAGAGGGGGTCGTGGGTCATATCGAGATGGAAGTGCGGACACGGACGTTGGAGGGATGCGGCCGCTAGCCCAGGAACCCCGGGGCCCCGAAGCTGGAAGAGGTGAGGACGTTCCTCCCCTGGCAGCCTCGGAGAGAGTGCGGCCCCGCCAACCGTGGAGGGCGCTGGGCGCCATCGCGGGCCTGTGTGACATCTGTGTGACATCTGTGTGACGTGACGGGGTGGGAAGCCGGACGAGACGCCAGGAGCCAGAGGCGGTGTGGCCCCAGAGTCCGAGGCCCCTTCTCGTGGCCAGGGTGCCCCCCGTCCCCACTGGTGGGCGCCCATAGGTCTTGCTGTGGGTCTCGATAGGGAAACCCTCTGCCCTGGTGCCGGGGCCCGGCGCTGCCGAGTCACCAGGGATGTCTGTCCCACCGAGAGATGCCAGGAGCAGGCGCCCTGGTGGGGATGCTGTAAACCTGGGCAGCAGGGCCGTCCGGGCGGGGAAACACCTGCCCGGCTCCTCCCTGCAGGTCCCGGGCCGCTTGGCCGGGGGGCTGGGACACCAGGTGTGGGGTGCGCCCCAGCACGTCTGTGTCGAGGCGACCAGGACCCGGCCTCCGCTCCCTCCCGGGCTGGGCCCAATTCCTCCTGACCCTCAAAAACGCTGGCTTGGGGGACAAAGCTGCTGTTGAGGCCTTGGGGACGTGGAGATTGTCATCGGCTCCAGGAAGCTTTCCTGTAATTAAACGTGTCCAGTCCCTTTGGCCAACTGTGAAAGACACTTTCGCACATTGTTAGCTTTCCCTGATGGGTGTGCAAGATCGCCGCCGGGACCCAGTATGTGGGGTGTGCAGGCCTCTCCGCGGGGGTGGGGTGGGACCCTCACCTCCCTCTCCAGGGACAAGAACAGCAAAGGGACAGCGTGGACATGCGCGACTCCCCGGGCTTCCTGAGGTTTGCAGACTTCATCCCCAGAGGCGCCCAGGGGAGGGGAGGCTGCAGTGTCTGGGGGGCAGTGGGGAAGTGGGGGGACCTGCTGGGAGCCCCCCACCCGCCAGGTTCTGCGCCGAGGCCTGTGCAACCCTAGCGCCACCTGGTGGTGCTGCCCAGAACTGCAGCCACCTCAGCGTGCCAGGCACAGCGCCCAGTGACAGACATCTGGAGCCACCCCCTCCCCCGACACCCTGGGGCCGACAGATGCTTAACAAGGACTCCTCACCGTGGCGGGGAGGCTCACCTCTGTGCCCTGCCCGGCCGGGGGTCCCCGGGGCGCCCACCCTCCCAGGGCGCAGCCCTCCCTTTGCAGGCAGCGAGGACCCCCGGAGCGCCCTGCCTCGGGCCGGACCGAAGGCGGAGCCCTGGGCCCTGGGGTGGCCCGCAGCACGGGGCGACCTCCACCCTTCGTGCAGCGTAGGCCCCTAGTCCGTGGGCGGACGGGGCTTGCGGCGGGAGTTGCACACGTGCCAGGACCTAAGGGGAACTTGTCCCGTGTGCGGAAGGTGAGGCCACGTGGGCGCCTGGGGCGGGCGGGGGCTT
>NW_027527429.1:2008371-2009010 GCF_008692635.1 Crocuta crocuta
TCCCCCGAGTGAAGGAGCGTGGCCCGGAGCCCCTGGGACAGGAGGGTCCCTGACTCGCGTTTTCTGCGCCGGGGACGGTCGCCGCGGGCAGGTGCGCGGGAGGCCGGGTCGCACGGACGCGGGAACGGCCCCAGGTGAACGCACTGTGTCCCCGGAGCACTTCCCGTGGGCCGTTAGCGCGAGTTCGCTTCTGTCGCCCAGCGGGTCAGGGTCGGCACGTGGACAAGCGGGACCCTGAGGCAGCAGCACAGCGAGACCCCGTGGATGCAGTGGGAGCAGCGGCTCCAGCCCCCTCGGGGCTGCCTGGGCGCCTCCACATGTGGCCCCCAGGAGTGTTCTCCTGCTCCCCTTTAGCATCTGGGGCCCAGAGACCCTGGGGGACCTTTCCGTGCACAAGCAGGGTCCGGGTGCAGGAGCCCCAGCCCCTCGGGGGGCCGGGCCTCCTTCCGCTCCAGCTGGAGCCCAGCAAAGCCTGGGCTGAGCCTCGTTTCTGTCGTGTTGACCCAAGACCCCGACTCCTGTCACAGTCAGACGCGGGCCTCCTGGCGACTTCAGCGCCCCGCAGGGGGAGAGGGAGGTGGGCACCGAGGGGGTTGGGGTGGGGGCGCTGAGCGAGCGCAGGGGGTGGGCTGCTCGGCG
>NW_027527429.1:2009075-2026117 GCF_008692635.1 Crocuta crocuta
GGCTTGCCCATCCTGCTGGGTTCCCGGCTGGGGACGGTGACAGACACCTAGGGCTGGAGGGGAGCCCAGCAAGCTGTCACAGCCCAGCACCGGGTGAGGCCCCCGGGGGGTCCCGGGAGACGAGAGGGAGGGACTTGGAGGCAACAGGATGGAGGTGGGGACCCAGGGCTTTGCGCCGTGACGGCACCGACACGTTTTCAACCTGTTGTCTGAACCCCGCGTAGTGAGTTCCGTGGTGGCCAAAAAAAAAAAAGACACGTCCCTGCTCTCTTCCCGGAAACTGCACGTGACGTTGTGTGGAGAAGGCGTCTTCGTCGGTGTGATGAAGTTCCGGGTGTTGAGGAGGCGAGACCGTGCTGGATCGGCTGGCTGGCCCCTAAATGCAGAGACGCACGTCCTTATACGAGACACCAGGGGAGGCTCACGGCGGGGGGAGAGAAAGCCGGAGGGACTAGGGCCACGAGCCGAGCGCCACGTGGAGCCCCCAGGAGCTGGGACGGGTGGGCAGGGCCCTCCCCCGAGCCTCCGGAGGGACGGCAGCCCTGGCCACATTCGTGTGGGACTTGTGGCCTGCAGCTTGGAACAGAAGGCCCAGGTGCGGGGGGCCGGGCGGTGGCAGCCCCGGGACAGCGCTGCTCCCCCCGTAAACCACGCGGAAACCGAGCCCCGAGGGGCTGCTTGCCTGCCCAGGTCCGCCAGCACTTGGTGGACGGAAACCTGGTAACTCTCACAGCTGCTCTGCGGGGGCCGTGGCGACGATGGGCGGGTGTGAGCCTCGCCTGGGACACGGCGGCTCTATACTTGCACGTGTCTGCTCCGGCCTGTCAGCGACTTTGGGGATCAAGTTCCATCTCCCAGCTACCGCTGTACTGGGGACCACGTGCACCCCACTAAAGGACCAGATCTCCCAACCGCCCTTCCAGATGGCTGTGCCCAGGAGGCTAAGTTCTGCCGCTGAGTTGTAAGCAGAAGCGAGTGTCGTCAGACTTTCCTTCACAAGGGGGAAACGTGTCAACCACAGGTCCAGAGAAATCACTTCAGGCATTAAACGCAGAAAGGGAGTTAACGTAGGCATAGGATTTAAACCCCACGGAGGTCAGAGGGGTGTCAGCACTCTGCCTGCACCGTGATTCGCATGTCCCGCCAGAAGCCAAGACCGAGACCAGGAACCCATCGTCGCCGACACCACTAACGTGGCCGCATTTGCCTTTCACCCGCCAGGCTCGTGTCCGGACACCGAGGGGCGGGCCCTGGCCACGGGCCGTGCACGCTTGCTAGCCTGGCCCGCAGTGGTCACAGCCGCTCACTGTGCCTTCCACATCTCACCCGAGTCCGTACACGTAGGCCGGATCTGGACCCCCCCCGGAAGAGCAGGTGCGAGGGAAGCTGGCGAGTGTCGTTTTCCAGCGCGTGAGGGGAACTCTGTGATAAATGCCATCTGGTCTGCCACGAAGTCGGGGTGTAGTCACTCACAAAGGAGGGGAGAGGGGAGGATGCGAATCCACATGGGAAGCGCCTCTGCCCAGGGGAGGGCACGAATATGATCACTACGGGTGGTGATGGGTCATCCCTCTCAGGGCGGCAGTGGGCAGTGCACGCCACCTTCAGGATCCTGGGAATCAGAGGGCTCCTTGGACGTGAAGACAGGCACCCCCCTTGCTGGCAGTCAGAAGGAGGCACGTCGGCAAGACTGCGCTAGATAGAGTTCTACAGAGCCAGCTGCGTGAGCAAGGCAAGGGGTGTCAGATTCCTCAGATGGCTCCCCTCACTCTCCTCGGCGCCCCCTGCCTCCACGTTGAGTGTGGTTTTGGGAAATACCTGTTTCACTTCTCTCTTAAATTTCTCCGTAATTTCGTCCATCTTTTCCTCAATTTTATTTAATGAGATTATACTAAAGTCCTTGTCTGAATTCTATGATTGATTCTAGATTCACCAAAGGTCTGCTTCTATTGGCCGCTGTTTCTCTTGAACGCAAGTGCCATTTTCCTGTGTCTTTCTGTTCTGATTGTGTGCAGCACTGCATGTGAAGGAACCACGGAGTCTGAGGTCGGCGTTCCTTTTCTCCTGAGAAGGCACTTCCTTTTCTCGGTTCACCGTATCCATTTAAGATTCAGGCTGGGTCCCAGCTCAGCGTAGCTCTACTTCGTTTTGACTTACCTCTGGTTGCAGTGTGTTGAGGGGGATGTGTCGGAGCTTTGGATTATGGGAATGATAGGCTTCTGTCTCTGGACCCAGAGAGACTTGGAGTGGAGCTGGAACTGCCCTCAGTACTTGTAGGCTCCGCACTGTGATCTCACCCCCAAATTAGGCAAAAGTCTGGAGGAGCGGACCAGCCATGTGTTTGGAAAGGAATCCTTCCTTAAGCAAGGCTTTGTTTTAACATCCTTCAAAAAGATGGGCATTTCCAGTCTGCTTGTTCCCGATCCCCCCTCCGCTTCCACAGTCTGGATTCAGCCAGCCAGCCAGGCAGGAAGATGGCTGCCTCTTCCATAGGGTTCCTGACGTCTTAAATTGTGACCCTGCTCCACTCAGTCCCTGAAGACTTTTCTGGACTCTCTTCACCCGGTAACACTACTCAGAGCTGTTTGGTGAACGTGTGATGCATATATTCTGCACAACTCCCAGCAGCGTGTGTACTGTTTTCTGTTCGGTTTCTTTGCTTCAACATTATTTTGTTTTTTTATCTTCCTACATCAGTGTATTTGGCCTATTGCTGAGATTCTTTTCTCTCCTGGTTTTTACTAGAAACAAATATAAATAAATAGATATTAACAGTTGAATAGTCTGGATGGTGTGAGGGAGTGCTTCTTTTATTTATTATTTATTGTATAGTTAGAATTTTTCAAAAAACCCACTCATACCACAAATATCGTAACATTAAATAAATTCCCAAAAAAGTTAAAATTTATTCATAGTGAATATGCCTATTAAAAAGTACAAAAAATGTTAGTAATTACAGATCTTCCCACAGAAGTCTTCAGGTGGTTTCACTGTGAGTCTTATCAAACATCTAGTGAAAAAGTGCCCTGCTCCCTAGCGAACACTTTCAGGAACTAACAACGGAAGGGGTGATCCTTGTTGTATGAGGCTGGTATTGCTCTTGCACAAAGGCCAAGCGAAAATGTCACAAGAAAACTACAGACCCATATTCATGAACGTAAACTCCAGGACCTTTAATATCAACAGACTCAATCCAGTGACATGTACAAAAGAGCATAAACCGTGACCGAGTAGGATTTATCCCAGGGATGCAAAGTTGGTTTAACACTTGACAGTCAATTAGCATAATCGCGAAATAATAAGAAACGTGTATATTGGTCTCTGCTCTGAGTGTCTGCTAATATTTGATCTTTGACCCTGGTTCCTGACACAGAGCTTCTAAAAACCTCATCATTTCTGGAGTAATAGGAGTATCTGCCAAGAGCTCCTAAACCCCTTGGAATTTCCTAGACGAAATTCCATCTCTTTTTCCTAATGAGTCAACTCTCAGAGGACGGGCTCTGGATGGGGGCTGATCACCAGAAAGACCAAGCCATGATTAGGAGCTTGGAACTTTGAGCCCTATTCCTGTTCCCTGGAGAGGGGAGGAGACTTCAGTTGAGTTGACCATCCATTATTACAGGCATTCTGTGTGATGAAGCCTCCATGAAAATCCTGGAAGTGTGGCATCTGTAGGCTTCCAAGTAGCCAAACACTGAATACCCCGGAAAGATGGCAGAGAGGGCCACACTCCTTCCCCCAGGCCTGGCCGGACGCATCTCTTCCATCTGGACCCTTCATCATTTCCTTTTTAAAAAAAATAATTATTTATTTTGAGAGAGAAAGAGAGTGCAAGTGGGAGAGGGGCAGAGAGAGCGAAGGAGAGAGAGAATCCCAAGCAGGCTCTGCACTGTCAGTGCAGAGACCAGTGTGGGGCTCGATCCCACAAACCGTGAGATCATGACCTGAGCTGAAATCAAGAGTTGGATGCTCAACCCACTGAACCCCTGGGTGCCTCTCATCTCCTTTTACATAAACCAGTAAACAAGTATTTCCCTGAGTTCTGTAAGCTGTTCTAGCACATGATCAGACCTGAGAAGGAAGCCAGTCAGGAGCACAGCTAACAACCTGCACTTGCAATGGGCATCTGAAGGGGAGGGGTCTGTCCTTTGGGACTGAGTCCTTCATCTGTGGGACTATAAAATATTGCTGAGAGAAATTAACGAGTCTGGGTTGACTCGTTAGTGTCAGAATTGAAGTGTAGATCACACAGCTGGTGTCACAGAATTGTTTAATGTGGGGAAAACCCCACACATCTTGTCACACACGTGTTCTGTGTGAGTGTGTAAAGGAAAACAGTGAGTTTTTCCAAGGCAGTAATACATCACATTGATAGAATAAAGCGGGGCACCTGGGGGCTCAGTCGGTTAAGCGTCCGACTTCAGCTCAGGTCATGATCTCATGGTTCGTGGGTTCGAGCCCCTCATCGGGCTCTGTGCTGACAGCTCAGAGCCTGGAGCCTCCTTCAGATTCTGTGTCTCCCTCTCTCTCTGCCTCCCGCCTCCTGCTCATATTCTTTCTCTTCCTTAAAAATAAATAAACCTTAAAAATTTTTTTTAAATCGAACAAAGAATAAAAACACATGGTCATCTCAATATACACATAAAAAGCACATGAAGAAATGCAATATCCATTTATAATTTAAAAAATCTCAGCAAATTAGGAATAGAATGGACTTTTATTTTTATTCCTATAAAGGGCACAAAAAAATCCTACAGCTAAGATCCTACTTGATGGTGACAGACTGAATGCTTTCCACATGGGATTAGGAAAAAGGAAAGGATAGCCGTTCTCTTCATGTTTGTTTAACATTTACTAGGGGCTGTAACCAATGAAATAAGGCTAGAAAAGCTAAAAGCATTTAGATTGGAAAGCAAAAAGTAACACTATTACTGTCATGAGTCAAACTGACATAGTAGAAAATCCTAATGAATACACAAAAACTGATAAATCTAATAAATGAGTTCAGCAAGGTTATTGGATACAAGATCAAGATGCAAAAACCATTTGTATTTCTATACACTAGCAACAAGCTATCCAAAAATGGAACTAAAATAATTCCATTCACAATTGCCTCAAAGAAGAATAAAAGTGCTTAGGAATAAATCCAACAAAGGAAACACAAAGACTTTTACATCAACTATAAAATATTGCTGAGAGAAATTAAAGAAGATCTAGGTAATTGGAAAAACATTCCATGTATATAGATTGGAAGGCTTAATATCCTCAAGATCATAATTCTCCCTAAGTTGATTTATAGAGTCAATGAAATCCTTTAAGGTCCCAGCAGGATTTTTTTTTTTTTTTTTTAGGAATTGGAAAACTGACTATAAAATTTATTTGAAATGCAAAGGATTCGGAATAAGTGAAATAATTCAGAAAAAGAACAAAATTAGAAGGACTTATACCACTTCTTGAAAGCTACAATAATTATGACCATATGGCTATTGGCATTGGGCAGACATATAAGTCAGTGAAATAAAAGTTAAGAGTTTATAAATAAATGCTTACATTTATGCTCACTGATTTTCAACAAAGGTGACAAGGAAATGCAATGGGGAAAAGAGAGTTTTCAACAAACGGGACATCTGTAGGCCTCACATCATACATGTTAGATCTCACATCACACACAAAAATTAACTCAAAATGGATCATAGACCTAACTTAAAAACTCTGAGAAGAAAACACAGAAGCAAAACTTTGGGAGCGGGACTTAGGCCAAGAGTTCTTAGTATGGAATCATAGTCCATAAAAATAAGATCCATAAGAATATTGTAAACTGGACCTCATCAAGATGAGAAACTTTTCCCTGCCACAGGACACCACTAAGAAAATGAAAAGACAAGTTACCGACTGGGAAAATTTATTTACAAATTATGTATCTGGTAAAGGACTTGAATCCGGGATCTCTAAAGAGCATTTAGAACTCAATACAAAGATAATCCAATTTAAAGATGAGAAAAAGATATAAACAGCAATTTCGCCAAAGACCACGTATACAATGGTCAGTAAGTACATGACAAGGTGTTCAATGTCATTAGTCATTAGGGTTACTACTATCAAAACCACAATGAGAAACTGCATCCGCTAACCTGGCTCTCATCAGAGAGATAGACAACCCTAAGGGATGGCGAGGATGTGGAGAAATTGGGACCCTCGTCCGTCGCTGGGCGATGTCATACGGTACAGCCACATTGCTGGCGACGGTGCAGAATGGAGCAGCCATTTTGGAAAAGAGCTGGCAGTTTTTCAAAACGTGAAGTCTAACGTTACCATGTGACCCGCCGAGCCCACTGCCAGCTTCATACCTGCTGTGGTCTGAATGTTCGTGTCCTGCGCAAATCCCCATGTTGAGCTCCGAACCCCCACGGTGGCGGTAGTGAGGTAGCGCTCCCGAGGGTGGGGCCAGAGCCACTGCAAGTGCTCCTGCAAAAGGGACCCCAGGTTGCTCCCTCACCCCCTCTGTCCTGTGAGGCCCCAGTGAGAAGACCGTCACCTATGAACCAGGAAGAGGGTCCTCGCCAGACACCACAGCTGCCGGCACCCTGACCTCAGACCCCTGGGCTCCAGAACTGCAAGAGAGAAGCGTTTGTTGTTTGTTCATCAGCCGCTCGTTCTGTGGAATTTGTCACGGGAGCCGGAACAGGCTAGTGTGACGCCCAAGAGAAATGAAAACACAGGCCACACAGGAGCATGTAGGAGAATGCTCAAATGGCGTTTTTCCTGAGAGACCGGAAACAACCCAGATGTGTGCGGTGTGGACAGACACGGTGTGGAGCAGCCGCACAGCGGAGTGCTATTCAGGGTAAGGGGAACTAGGCACCGCCGCGTGCTCCGGCACACATGACTGTCAACAGCGTCCTGCTTCGTGAAGGACGTCCCGTGTGGAAGGCTTCGCACTGTGTGATGCCGTTCATATAAAATGAGCAGAAACCGCACACCTAGGGGACGGAAAGCGTATCAATAGTTGCTCCGGGCTGTGTGGGGGGCAGGCAGGAATGGGCTGCAAATGGGCACAAGGGAACTTTCTGGTTTGGGGTGATGAAAATGTTTGAAAATCATTGAAAAGTGGAGTGTGGTGACACTGTAAACTCACCGAACTCTGTAAATTCACCAAAAATCCCTGAACTGCCCACGCACCATGGGTGACTCCTATGTACATAAATTGTGAATCAGTCTAGTAGACCTGCCTTGCAGTTTTTCTAGGCTCTGGCGAGGTCCGAGCGCTTGCTTCAGTAATCCGGACAGCAGCTCTGATGCCGTTTTCTCCGGTGACGTGCGATCCCAGGCTACCGAGGAGTCTATCGTAGTTCAAGGCAGGAAGCCAGTCCCCTCAGATGCTGCAAGAGGCAGAACGCCACACAAGGACGGAGATGCTCACAGTCGTCGGGGCTCACGCCTCACCGTCCAGGCTGGACCCCCTGCGCTCTGCCTCTGAGGCCCCCTCTCGGCGGCGCAGGTCACAGGGAGCTGGGGGAGACGACGCAGGACACAGGACGCTGCAGCAGAGGGCGGATGCTTCCAAACCAGGCGCCTGCAGACCTCATCTCCACAGATTTCCCAGGGGAGTCACACCCCAAGCCCCAGCTGCAAGGAGCCATGTGGCCTTCAGCTCTTTGACCTTTCCCAGTGGAGCTGACCCTCTGGGAGCCTCTACATAAGGGGAAACTCCTCTGTCACATGTGGGAGCTGCTTCCCTCACCTGTGCCGTCGGCCCAGCGAGGCTCCAGGCAGAGAACACGTGCAGACCTCGCCACGGCAGCCGCGCTCGCGCATCCCAGCGCTGCCTGAACACCTGTAATGGTAAGGCCATTTTATTTGAGGAAAACAACTTCCAGGAAACTTCAACAAAGGGTTTGTTTATTCGTTGACGAAATCCTTCCCTGGACAGAATGGTGTCTCCGCCCCCCTGCACCCCTGGCACACACACCCCCAATTCCAAATCCCTTGTGATTCGTGCTTTAATGGCATGGCCAGGGCCAAGAGGTCGGCTCTCAGCTCAATGCACGTTCGGCGCAGAATCTGGAAAGAGGGTCACCCTGCACGCCCCTGGTAACATCGGAGTTTAATGTTTGCACTCAGGTTTTCGAGTCCTGGGTGTTTCCACAGTGTTGTTTGGAGCTCAGCTCTTTAACTGCCGCCTGGGACGTATTGCCTGTTCAGGGCAGACATCGGCTCACACATGTCTGTTCTCACCGGCTGTGTTTCTTCTTGGTGCAGGTGATACCTGGTCACTTATGGACACGGTCGATAACTTGCATCAACAGCTTAGTGACACGCCTGACATTCTCCAGAAACAGGTGTCAATTTCATTCCTGCGTCTTGACAGCTGTTCACATTTTTTTAAATCCTGTATTAAAAAAAGTCTCAATTCTGACCTCTCTGTGGCATTTTTGGTGGGTCCTCTGGGGCCTGCTTTGTCACATAACAGCTGCCACAGTGGCTTTTAAATTCAATCCAAATTAATTACAGTGAATGAAAGCAGAGGCCCCGTACCTCGGGCCCACTAGCCACATCCTAGGGCACAATCGCCACCCGTGGCTATGGCTGCCACACCGGGCAGTCACTGGGTGGTGTCCCTGGAGGCTCATTGCTGCCGTGCGCACGTGGCACTCTGCACGGGGCTCACCTCCAGCTGCTGTCCATTTTTCTTTAAGAAGCAACTCTTTTTTTAAATATACTTTTTTAATGTTTATTTTTGAGAGAGAAAGAGAGAGAAAGACAGCATGAGTAGGAGAGGGACAGAGAGAAAGAGAGGGAGACACAGAATCTGAAGCAGCTCCAGGCTCTGAGCTGTCAGCACAGAGCCCGATGCAGGGCTTGAACCCACAAACTGTGAGATCGTGACCTGAGCCGAAGTCAGACACTTAACCAGCAGAGGTGCCCAGGCGCCCCCGAGGAGCAACTTTCTCTAGGGCAGTGGTTGGGGAGGGGGGGCAGAGCAGGTACTTGTCTGTGATTCCTGAGGGAAGGAATGGCTTGAGGGGGTTGGATGGAGGAAGGCAGGGTCACTGAGTTTCTGCTGGAAGCGAGAGGACTCCTGTGTCCCGGGAGAAGCCAGGGATGGAAGGTGTGAGTGGAGGGGGCCCAGGCTGAAGGGAGGGGCTCCCTTGTTTCTGAAGGCCTGCCCGCGGCCATCTCCAGGCCCTGGACCCCAGAACTCCGCCCCCCAGACTACGGTGGTCCCGAGCCCTGCAGACAGCCTCCCGATGCCCTGGCCAGCAACCTTGACCCGTGGCCCCATAGCCTGGCTCATAGTAAGTGCTGGGTTGGGAACTTGGCAACTAGAAACCAAGGGCTGAGTCAGCCGCAGGGAGAGCTGAGCTGAGGGATCACGAGGCCGCCCTGGAGCTGGGAGGCTGCTGGGAGCACCGGGCAGGCGCAGGGGGAGCGAAGGAGCGGAGCCGGGAAGGCAGGAGAAGGAGCCTCAGGGTGGCGTCACCGGCCCCCCACGTTTAGGCCCGTGCCCCGAGCCAGCCCGAGCTCGGCCCCGCGCGGGCCCTTCCCCTGTTCGGGGAAACATCTGGTTCCGATTGTGTCGTCCTAGAATATAAAACCTCTCCCGGCTGGAGGAGGGGAAGAGCGCGGTGGCCCGGCGTCCTCGCAGCCCCACCCACGGGAGCGGGCTTCCAGACCTGCCCGGGCCACCTGCCCGGCGGGACCTCACCCAGCGCCGTGGCCGCCCCGGGGGGCGTGTGTCCCCAGCCGCTGTGTGGGTGCAGAAGCCTGAGACACGGAGCAACGGCAGCTGGCCCGGAGACCCGACGCGGTGCTGACAGAATCGACGCGGCCGCGGGCTGGGCCTGGAGCCCAGCTGGGGGAGGGGAGACAGCCTCTGCTCGGCCGTGCGGGGGGCCCTGAAAACCCCGAGCCCTTCTGCATGGGCGTCCCCACCCGCCGCGTGTCCCCGGGGTGTCTGCGCGGAGACCAGGGCCGCGTCCTCGCGGTCCCGCAGCCTGGGTTCCGGCCCTTCCGCCGAGCAGCCTCCACCCAGAGGGTGGCTCAGGCCAGCGCGCGCTCCGTTCTTTGTTCTCTAGACCCTTCGCTGCTGCGGTTGCTTCTCTTACTCCCCCAGCGCCGGGCAGGCCCTGCCCGTATCTCCAAACACACCACCTTGAACCAGAGCCCAGCTCTCCGAGGCGCCCGCCAAGCGGAGCTGTGTGTCCCGGGGAAGAATAGAAAGGCGGGGGTGCCGGCGGCGGGGAGGGGGCGCCCGAGGCCCGTCTTCCTGCTCCCGCTTCTCGGGGCACCACCCGGGGATCCACGCGGACGACCTCAGGGGACAGGCCCCGGGAATGCGTCCGCGCGCTCGCTGGGAAGAGGAGTGTGTCCCCATCACTGCTGAAAGCAGCCAGAGGAATTTTGTCTCGCAGCGTATGTCTAGCTGTGCGTTTTCCTTTCCTGTCACCACTGTTGAGGTGACATTTGCCTGAAGCCATTCACGTGGGTGCCGCTGAATCGCAGGCAGTGCTGGGGCCGGCGGGTGGGGAGGGGGTGCAGCTGCCCCGGACCCTGGCTGCGCGGAGAAGAGCTCCCACAGGTGACACTCGGGCTGTGGCGTGGGGACCGCACGGTGCACAAACCGGGCAGCACCTCGGCGGGGCGGAGTGCCCCCCGCCCCCAGCACGGCCAGGACGCGCGACTGTCCGCGCTGTCGGCAAACGTGGCCTGCAGGTCTGCCACGGCTTTGACCACGGCTTTGACCTGCCTCTTGCTGAAACCACAGTCCGGAGGGACTACTGGGCCTTATTGGAATTAGTAGGGACCCACCTATCTTGTTGAGAAGGTCTTACAAAGTCATTTCACTTACAGATTCTTTTCTTGTCTTTAATTTTTTTAAATGTTTAGTTATTCTTGATAGAGACAGAGCACGAGCTGAGCTGTCAGCACAGAGCCTGACATGGGGGCTTGAACCCATGAACTGTAAGACCATGACCTGAGCTGTAGTCGGACGCATAACCGGCTGAGCCCCCCAGGCGTCCCTGCACACATTCCGTTTCACCAGAGACTCTAACCCACTCTGTGGCCCCAAGTGTCAGGGGTCTGTGCACTGCCCCTGGGGAGAACCCACGCCCTGGCAAGGCCCTGGGGTCCGGGGGGCCCGGAGCCTGTGGGGAGCTGGGAGCTGGGGGTGGGGGCCCTGGCCAGCACCAGGCCACCTGTGGGCCTCGCACACTTTTATTTACGAGGCTGCTCTGGGCTTGCCAGAGCGGGAGGCGCCCCCAGGGTCTGACCCCGGCCCGGCTCTGAGCGTGCTGGAGGGACGGCCCAGCCGCAGCTGCAGCCACCCACGGCGGGGGCCACGTCCAAACGCCAGGGGGAGGCGAGCATGGTAAAGTGGGACGCATACTTCTGTCCTAAAATAGATTTTATCTGAAAAAGAAAACAGATGGAGATGGAGATGATGGTTTTTTTCTTTTGTGGAAAGCACAGGAAGCAGCATAGGGTTGNGTGACAGAGAAAGATTTTGCAAAGAGGCTGAGTTTTCTGGCTGCCTTTTACAGCTGACCATAAATTCCTGTTTCGGGAAAGCCTTAAAGTGTTAACAGGGCTGTATCATGATTAATGTTATCTGGGCAAAGCCTTGATTCAGCAAAGTTCCTCTTCACTCGATTTGTCATCCTATGACTCACTGCATAACCATCGAGGGAAGAGAACCATTGACTTTCTCAGTGAAAGGGCTCACTCCTGGGCTAGACTCACTGTACTTACCTGGGATGATTATGAGCGTGGGTCATAAACTTAAGATTTTATGGCCAGCAGTTAACTAGAGGTATGGGTTCCCTCGCTCCGATACACTATAGATCCGTGCTGAAGTCCAGCACACAATTCCTCTCAATAGCGCTCCCCCCCGGGCGTGGACACGGATGTCTGCAGCCACAGAGCACGTGCCACGTCTCACCCACAGACACGGGGTCTTCGGATGATCTCAAGAAATCCACGGTCGTTTACAAAGCTTTGCTTAGGGGTGAGAGAGAACCGATCCTCAAACAAAACACCAAAAAGCAAATACCATGAAGCTTTACGTAACCACGTTTTGCAATCGTATGCAGCACATTTTTATCTCAGGGGCCGTGACCAAAACACAGCCCACGCAGCTGAGGCCGCAGCCACGTCCCACGGTCGGGCGGCAGGGCCGCCGCCACTGTGCCAGGGACAGAGATGTCCTTTCACGCGGCCGTCGCGCAGGTGCACAGGCCTGGAGACGAAGGGGTCCGCAGCTGCAGGAGAGCTGTGTGCGCATCCCCGACGGCCCACGCTCCCTGCCCGCCGCCGGGAAGGACGAAGCCGAGCCCGATGATTCGGAAACGTAAGGGCCGAGGAGGCTTCTGAGCATCCTTCCCGTCCAGCGTGGCCGGATTGTTGCTCTGGAACACACACATCATGACCGCAGTGGGGATGAAGGTTGCCTCCCCTGGAATGTAGGGTGAGCCTGTTCCTAAGCAGCTGAGGGTCTAGTCGTCAGGGAGGGCTCCCGTCCGTGCCCGGGAGATGGGGTAGTTTGCAGGCTTCCGCGGCTGTGCCACCACCGCCGGGCTTGGGGAGGAGAGAAGCGCTCGGTCTTCCCAGGGCACACGGGGGCTCTGCCCAGACAGGAGCAACCAGGAACCCAGCGCCCCCAAGGCCCATGGCCGCTTTATACACGGCCGGCACGGCCAGCTGGAAAGGCCTGGAAGAGGGTCCCCGGTGTCCATCTAGGGAGTGCTCGCGGACACTGAACGCCTGGTCCTGGAGTGGGACTTGGCCACGCCCCCTCTGGTGGGGGAGGGAAGCCAGAGGCAGACACAGGGTCCCAGCGCGATGCCCCCACCCCCCGCCCCAGACCTTCCTGCACCACCAGCCAACACAAGGATGCCCTGGATGAAATGGGGGCGCAGAGGAAGAAAGAGGAAATGATGAAGAGAAGAGTCACAGTAGAATCCAAAACGCACACCGATGGCCCCGCTCAGTCGCCAGGGATGAGGCGGGCGCTGTGCTTCCTAACAGTCAGAGCAAAGAGGAAAACGAGCTTCTGCCCATTTCCCAGAGCCTCCAGGGTGACCCTTGAGGTCTTGGCTCATTGCGCTTATGTTTGGGGTTTAAAATAAGGCATCGGGAGGGGCGCCTGGGTGGCTGAGTTGGTTAAGCGTCCAACTTCGGCTCAGGTCATGATCTCATGGTTTGTGAGTTCAAGCCCCGTGCCGGGCTCTGTGCTGACAGCTCGGAGCCTGGAGCTGCTTCGGATTCTGTGTCTCCCTCTCTCTCTATCCCATCACACCCCTCTCTAAAAAATAAATAAACACTTAAAAATTTTTAAATAAATAAACATTAAAAAATTATAAAAGGAACAGGGAAAGGAAGGAAATTACTAAACTCAGTACATCCTTTCTGGAAGAGGATGGAATTTTATGGTTGCTCTTACCCCACAGGGTCATGGCACGAACAAGAAGGGGACCATAGACGTTTCTGGAAGTAAAACTTCTCTCTGTTCCTCCATCAGAGCCTCATCCAAGCCGGCGCCCTCTGCAGCTGTGTGTCTGCACCGACTCCTAACTGGGCTCCCCCGTCTCCCCTGAGGGACCGGCTTCCCCGAGCAGGGCACGGCTCCCGCCTGCTAGTCGGAGCTCACACACCCCCTCCCCACATGCCCACCACCCACGGAAGACCGCTACCCTGCGAGTACTTATCCTGTGTGTTTGGTGACCGTGCCCATCACTGCCAGGATGCCACCTCCTCAGGGCAAGATCTGGTCCCTGCGGTCCCCTGGCTCTTGACACCCACACAGGTTTGGGGTCACTTCGGTCTAAGCCACTTTGCTGACAGCCCTTGTGCTGACTAATTTGCGAGTGACCACTCACTCCAAACTGCCACAGCTGCCTTGGGGAGGGGTCGGGGACGGCTCGGACGGCAGACCCACCCCCTGGTTGGGGAGCCCCGTGACCCCTACTGCATGGGGCAGGCAGGGCACACGGGGCACGCGGGGCACGCGGAGAGAGGAGCCGGCGGCAGGCACTGGGCACCAGCCTGGCGTTCCTCCAGGGCTCGGACCTCCTGAGGATTGTCTTTCTCCCTGAAATGCAAAATCAGCTCTTATGCCAGGGTCTGATCTGTTTTTACTATGATCACAAAAGCCAGGAGAGGCGCGTTATCTGGCTGGGAATTAGAAATGCGAGGCTCCAAAGTGACCTGGGCTGACTGCCTCACCGCCGCTCTGGGGTCGCGCCCATCACCGGAAGGCCGCTCGGCGCACCTGCTCTTACTACTGGGATGGGTGTTACTCTCACTCACCACGTTCAGACAGCGGTTTCCGAACGGTCTGTGAAGGGCCAGCGTGTTCAACGCTTGGTGCCCTGTGGGCGGATCCTCACAGGATCCACGGGGTCGTGGCCACGTCAGAAGCGACAAAAGTTTCTATGCCTGTTCTGACTCCCACGCGCCTCGGGCAAAGTTAGCTGCGATGACCCAGACGTGCGCCCGCCAGGGGTGGGGTTCCAGACGCTTCTCCCACCCGAGCTCGGCAGCTTTTCCATGCACACCAATGCAGAGACCTTTCACTGAGAGCACGTTCAAGCGAGAGGAAAGGAACGGGCCGCAGGAGGGGGGCCGGCCCCCGGATTCGGGGGCAGAGCAAAGGCCGGCTCCGCGGGCTCTCGCTCCCAGCTCGTCCCTCACAGGCCGTCCCAGAGGCAGGCAGGAAGCCGTCACCTCTGTGACGGGCCCGATGCCGGGCGGCCCCACGCCGCTGTGTGTGCGTCACTTGGCCAGGGAGTGAGCCTCGCTGGCTCCTCCACACCCACATGTCCCCACGGCCCAGTCGTTTTCTGCACATCTTTGCGTTCGTAAACAAGTCTAAGGAACGTTTATAACCTTGTAAAAATCCAGTCCGCCCCTGCAGACATGCACGTGCAGGTTGAAACACTGTGTAAAGGCAGGATGGCTGGGCCCCGGACAGAGGCAGGAGAAGGGGTCCCCGGGTCGAGGAAGAGGAGGAGGGGTCCCCAGGAGGCAGCCGCTGGTGGGTCCAGTTCTCCTTCCTGTTTGGCGGGTCTCAGGTCCTGGGCCCCACAACCGCACCCCCAGCTTCAGGCCCTGGCGCAGCCCCACACCTGCTTGCCGTGCTCAGCGCCACCGCGCAGTGTGCGGCTGAACAGCGAGTGCGGCTCCTGGGTGCCCTACGTCTCCCCCAGTCAGGCGGCCTCCCTGGGCGCGGGGCTCCCAGGGAATCCGGGGTCTCACAGAGTGGCTGCTCCCGGGGCCCCCTGGCTGGTTGGCCACATTCTCTGGATTCTCTTCCACGTTAGTGACACGTACTCTTGTTTGTAGGAATTCCTCACGGTCCCTGGCGTGGGGAGGTCTTTCCAGCCTAGCCAGGGGCCGTTATGTCCGTCACCTTTCTGCCATCTCAGTGGGTTGGGGGTGGGAGGGGGGGGACGGAGGGGACACGTGGACTCAGCCCACCGTCCCTGTCCCTGCTCCTGACTGTACCACTCACCAGGACGCCCACAGCCCTGTGGAAACAGGAGGAAAGTACGGAAAAACGACCCCCCCCCACCTTACAGGGCTGGGCCAGTCTCACTGCACAAACAGGGCCGCTCCAGCCCCACCCCTGCCCAGCAAAGGAGACAGGACGCCCGGCCTTCCCAACGCCTACAGTACGACTCAAGGAAATGTCTGAGGGCCACTTCACTCACGAGCAAGTGTCAGCTCCTCGTATCTGACGGTAAAAAACCAAAAGCAGGGGCGCCTGGGCGGCTTAGTCGGTTAAGCGTCCAACTTTCGCTTAGGTCATGATCTCGCGGTTCGTGGGTTCGGGCCCCGCATCAGGCTCTGTGCTGACTGCCAGCTCAGAGCCTGGAGCCTGTTTCAGTCTGTGACTCCCTCTCTCTCTGACCCTCCCCTGCTCACGCTGTCTCTCTCTCTCTCTCCTAGAAATAAATAAAAAACATTAAAAAAAAATTAGAAAAAAAAAAACCCAAAAGCAGGTTACATTTCCAACAAACCACCAGGTTATGCAGAAGGTTATGCAGTTGTGGGGGGGAAGGTTGCGCATTGACAGAGGCCTGAGCGTGGACTCCTCAGGGCGTCACCTGCGCCCGTCTCCCCACGTGCAGGCCCTAGGTTCCCAAGTGTCTACATTCTCGCCTGTCGACTTGTGCTTCGTGAATTCTCAACAAGAGGTGCACGTTGCCATCTAATAAGAAACAAGGTTATCAGTTAAAATACAACCAATCTCAATGATGGCAGGGCTTGGACTGGACCCTAGACAGTGTTTGGCCAAGTTCACATGCAAAATCCAACCAGCGTGCGGCCAGGTGGCAATTCTCTGGGATTCTACATCTGAGGACGTTCCCTGGAAATCATTTCCCCTTGGGAAGGCTTCCTGGGTGCCGGAGGTCACTGAGGTCCAGGGACAGCTTTGCGGAGATGGACTCAGAGCCCCTGGGACGCCACCAGGTCACGGAGCCACCAGGTGCGGGAAGAAGAGAGCCCGGCCTGCTGCCCTGCGGGGGTAGGCAGGCAGAGGCCGCCACAGGTGGCCCCAGGCAGATTGGAAGCCTCCTGAGGTCAGGGCCACACTGGCCTGTCCTCCTTCGATTCCAGACCCCAGCCTGGGCTGACACAGAAGGAACCCCAGATGTGTTTGCTGACTGACTCACGGACAGAGCCGCCCTCCCAAGCCCTTCCCTCCCCACACAGTTGACGCCTGCCCAGGTGCACCTTGCACATGGGAACAGAACTCTGCTGCCCGGATGGCAGGGTTAACTCGGCACCGTACCGGGGGCCGCCTGGCAGGGCGTGGCCCCCCCCACCCCCGGGACCCTCTCCCTTCTGCGTTCCCCTGAAGGGACACCCTGGACCCGGCTTGGCAGGGGGCTGGGAAAACGAAGCTCGCAGTGCAAAGGGGAAGCATCTGACCCAACCTTGAACTTTCCTGGCAAGGAAGTGAGGTCCATGAGGAAATAGAGGGAGTCTGGGCTTCCTCATGCTCTGCAGGGAACTGTCCTGGGGGCGGTAAATCAGCG
>NW_027527429.1:2026163-2027305 GCF_008692635.1 Crocuta crocuta
GAAAATGCTTGCTTTCTGAGAAATGTGAGGTTCTGAAGAGTGTGCATGTGTGTGCACATGCACACATATGTGGCTGTGTGCACACGCATAGGGCAGTGCGCGTGCGCCTGCGTCTCGTGCGTGTGTGCTCGTGCGCCTGTGTGACTGCCCATGCAGATGTGTGTAGCCGTGACGACCCGGGCAGGAGCCCTGGTGCTGGGGGAGTGGGACACCCCCAAAGGGCTGCTAGTCTTCTGGCCTTCTCTTTACCCCTTATCTGCACGAGGGGCCCCCAGATTTCTCACCCCCTTCTAGGGCCTTTGGAGATGGAGAGTCCACAGGGAGGGTTTGTGTGGGGGCCCCATGGAGGGTAACTCCGTGCCCAAGGACAGATGCTTTTGTGAGTGCACCCCACACCCCCAGCCCGTCTTCTCCATCTCTCCCCGCTGCCCGCTTTCTCCTCGGTGTGGACGGGGGGTGCCCCTGGGGCAAGGCGGGACTCAGAAAAAGCCCCGATGGACACTTGGAAACATGCCCTGAGATGCTCCCGATCCCCTTCCTGTATGGCCTGGGGACAGACCCGGTCTGGCTTTGAATCTGGTCTCCCGCCCTTCCTGCCCTGGCAATTCGCTCCCCATCAGTGGAAGCTCAGGCCTCCCCTCAGGGACCATGATCACACCCACTCCGTGCCCATTGCCAGCTCTGAGGGTCCGTGAGATGGCAGCTGGTCACCATTGCCGGGGAGGCAGGAGCCATCCAGGCCCTGGGCGCCCCCCACCGACTCTCGGGCACTGAGCACACAGCACCCCTGCGGGCACCCTCACCTCTGGACCCTCGGGCACTGAGCACACAGCACCCCTGCGGGCACCCCCACCTCTGGACCCTCGGGCACTGAGCACACAGCACCCCTGCGGGCTCCCCAGCACTGCGCCCTTTGCTTCTGGAGGCCGGGGATGCCCTGCCTGGGAGGTCAGTCCCCCTGCACAGGGGCCCTGTGAGCGAAGACCTTCCCTGGGGAGCCCCCGTGAGGCCCTGAGGTGTTTCCGGGGTCATCACCCCAGCAGGTGCAGGTCGGGCGACCCCCTCACAGCCCAGCCGACCCAGCGCTGAGCGAGAGGGCAGCCGGCTGTCTGATTAGATCAGAATCTCACACCACTGGATAA
>NW_027527429.1:2027696-2034357 GCF_008692635.1 Crocuta crocuta
AGTGGCCGTCGGGGGCGGGGGGGGGGCAGGGACGCCTTCCTCGGCCAAACCAGAGGTTCATGCAGATGCTGTGGGCTGGGCTCTTCCTGTGCCCGGGCATTGGGTCTAGAGGATGTGGTGCCTGGACCGACGGCTCGCCCGCGCCCGGCCCTGTGCGCGGAGCCAGATGCTCCCCAGGTGACGGAATGCCGGCGTGGGCAGAACAGGAGGCGAGGGAGGCTGGGGGGCCTCCAGCCAGATTTCTGACATCCTCGCAGGAAAGCAGCATTCGAGAGCAGGGCCAGATCGCCTCCTGGGAGAGAGAGGATGATGCAGGGGAGCGGCTGTGAGGGACAGGCCAGCGCGCTGGGCCCGTGGCGTGGCTGGGAGGGGGCGGTGGGGTTCGGCCGCCAGCCTGGACTCTGTCACGCAAGGAAGGCGGGAAGTCCGTGGGAAGGAGGTGGGTGTAAAGACATTTAATGCGAGTTCCTAAAATTCTCTTCCCCTTGCGAGAGCGTCGTCCCTGCCGGCAGGGAGGAGGGACCTGCGTGGGCCCCACACGCCCCGCGGAGCCCTGAGTGGGAGGGGAGGGGTCAGCGCCCCACCTCCGCAGCCCGCGTGTGGGCATCGGGAGGTGCAGCCGTCCCGGTGCGTCCTCTGAGGAAGGGACAGAACAGCGCCGGGCGCTGTGCATACACGTGACACACACCGCCCCTCCCCCACACCCGCCCGCAGAGGTGGCCGGTTCCTCCCCACCTGTTCCCATGGCTACCGGAGCGCGGCCCACGAGCAGAGGACAGAAGTCCCATCCACAGCGACGGCCCCTTCCTTACCCAGTCCCTATGTCCACCCTCCCGTCAGCCGGGCCCCTGACGCCAGACACGACACAGCCCTGCCCGCCTTCTCTCCACCTCTGGGTTAAACGCCTATCGACACGAGAGGGTCCCCAGGCTCTCCCTCCACCTGGGTCTGTGGTTGTGACGCGGTCCCACACTTGTGGCACCGGAACCCCAGGGGCGTGACTGGCCCACGGTCCCGCTGTCAGATTGGAGCTCGGCCTCTCCACGCGGGTCCAGTGCCCTCCCCACCTCACCCCGGTCCCGACAGTCATTTTCCCTCCACGGCAGAACCATTGCTGAAAAAGGAGCCTTGGTCAGGAGGTCAAGGTGCACAAGTTGCTGAGGGCGACGGGGGGCTGCAGCCACGGCCCCGCTCCCGTGGGAACGGTCACCCCCGGGTTGTCCCGCGGACCCGTGAGGGGTCCCAGCATTGGGGGTGAGAGCTTCTGGGCTGGGCTGCTATGCACGTGTGCGTGTAGCGGGATGCTCGACGCCGTGTCTGGTTCTACAACAGCCGCTGATGTGTTTTAAGCGCTGCGCGGCATTTCTTCGCACAGACACACGACGATCTGCGGCTCCACTCCTTTAGGGCTGAAAATTTAAGTGCTTCCAGTTTCCCGCTTTGCAGGGGGAACTTTTTGCTAAAGCATGCATACAAGCTCCTTGTTTTTAAAAAAGGGACTCTAAAAACGGCCAAATAAATGTCTGTTCTTTAGGAATAAATTGAAGCAACTTTGAGGTCACACAGAATCCTCCTCCAGCCCCGATTTTAGCAGAAAAGTTATGTGTGTTTGGATTTGCCCCATAAGTCAAATGCTTAGCGCTCGGCTCCTTTGTGAAGGGAGCCTGTGCCTCTTCCCTGAGTTATCCAAACCCCAGAGGGGGGAATACTTTGCCGAGCAGATTAAAGTGGATCCAGATTAAGGAACCTGCGTTGGCTGTGATGGGCTGCTCGGAGGCGGAGGCAAGATGAAGGGGTCATTTTGGAGGCATGCCCGCCACGGAGCCCCGGGGTGGCGGGTGGCCTCCTCAGCGTCAGGGCNGCCTCTGCCCTGGCCCCCAGCCACTCCCCGGCTTGTCCCTGCCCTGGTGGGTCTTTCCCGGGAGTGGCTCCCATGGGCTCCTCTCTGTTCCAGAAACTTTCTTTCCTCGGTTGAGCTTCGCCCGTGATGGTGAGCCCAGGCTCTGCAGCGGGGTGTCCGAGGCATCCGGGGGGCTCAGCGCGTGTCCACCACCTGCCCGGCCCGGCCGCACGTGCCCGATGCGGGATTCGGGTTTGCGTCCCACGGAAGCTCTGGTTGGGGCCCCCTGCGCATCGGAAGCACAGGGGGGTCCTGAGCCCCGGTTACCATCACTATGACACCAACCTCCTTCCCCGCTTGGCCCCCACCTCCAGCCTGCAGCCCCCACACCCAGGGGACCCAACATCCCCCCTCAGGCTCAGCCTGTTCCCTCTGACGGAATGGCCACCTGCGAAGGCCACAGCCCAGGCTCCGCCAAGGCCACCTTGTCCTTGGGGCTCACTGGACACCCTCCCTCCAGCCCCCCCACTTGCTCTGTGGCGCATCATGACGGAGAATGCACTGCTGCTCTGGGTGTACGCATCCTGATCCCTGGCCTGCCGGGCGGGCTCTGGGCAACACTGGGGGCCGCGTGGGGGGCCGGGGAGCAGGTCCCACCTGATTTGGTCCCTGAAAATGGTCAGACGGTTGAACCTGACCAGAGGAATGTGCCAGATTTCCCCATGAGGAAAGAGAAATAGAGATGCTCTCTGGGTACGCGAGACGGTAGGGGCGGGTGGTCTCTGTGCCTCTGGGCACAAAGGTCAAGGTCGCTGCCAGAGGCACACGGGTACTCAGAGCATCACTAAACCTTCCCCGGGAGTCAGGTGCCTGCATCCCACCCGAGTTCACAGCACTGTCTTCCCCGTCTCTCTGCCTGCCTTTGTCTCTGTCTCTCTATCTCTCTCTGTCTCTCTGCCTCTTTCTGTCTCTCTTTGTCTCTGTCTCTATCTGCCTCTGTCTGTGTCTCTGCCTCTGTCTATCTTTGTCTCCCTCTCTCTATCTGTCTCCCCCTCTGTTTCTCTCTGTCTCCGTCTCTCTGTCTCTGTCTCTCTCTGTCTCTCCCCTCACTTCCTCTCTTGCTGCATCTCGGGAAGAAATGCTGTGAGTGCATCACTCAATGGTAGCAGGTCAGCTCGGGGACTGACATTATTAATGAAGTGACACCATGTCCACTGCACCTGGGAAGATAGACGTCACCCCGGCTGCCTGCTCCTGGTGTGACAGACCCCAGAGTTCTCCAGACTGGGCGCCCCCAGCCTCCCGCCCTCCGGGGTGTCAGCAGCTCGGCTGCAAAGCAAGTGTGTCCAGACGGTCTGGGCTGCGCCACAGCGAGCGGTCCAGGTATGTGCGGCCGTGGTTCCCAGGACCTTCTTCACAGCGAGCCCGGGGAGCCGCCCAGGGACAGGGCGTGAGGCGTCCCCTGAACTGACTTGACCAAGAACTGGCCCTCCCACCGCCCCCCCTGCTCAGGGGACTCTCTGCCAGCATCTCCGGGGACAGGGCTCCGGGGGGCCTGGCGCGGCAGAGTGCTCCGCGGTGCATTGCTGCCCAGGTGCGCCAGCTCGAGGACAGGCGGCCTGTGGGGGCTGACACGTCACAGGCCAGCAGATGGCTGGGTCCCTTAGAAGCTGCTTCTGTTGGGACCAAGCCTGATGCCCCGGCAGGTGTGCTGCCTTTTAAATCATCGGAATCTGGCCACACCTGGCAGCACCTGGTAGTGCCTGACGGTACCTGTCAGCACCAGAAGTCTCTGTGCGCACCTGGCACTATTTGGTGGTACCCAGCAGCACCCAGCAGCACCCAGCAGCACCCATCAATACGCTGCAGTACTCTGCAGCACCCGGCACTACCTGGCAGCACCCAGCAGCACCCAGCTCACCGTGGTCAGTGGGCCAGTGGTAACCGGCCTGCATCGCTCTCCTCCTTCACAGCTGGGAGGGCAGGTGGCCCGGCTCAGCCCCGGCGCACGGTCTTCAGGGCTCACAGCTGATGGCAGCGATTCAGTACTTGCCGGGGTTTGTGGCTCACCGTGTGGCCTCTCCATTCTGGCCGTCCCCAAGCCACGAGGACGCTGTGCTTGGCTGTCAGAGGGACCGAGCCAGGCTACTGGGGGCCTGGGGTTGGTGATCCCTTTGGCCCCGGATTGCGGCTGCCCTGGTGCAGGTGTACAGAGCTCTGCCCGTGAGGCTTTCCCGTCCGTACCCACTCCTCCCAAGTCCGGGCCGGCCACGTCTGCCCCACCCCCACCAAGTCCCCCTGAAGGTACCTGCAGGCCAGAGCCACCTGGGCCGGCCACACCCAATCTCTCTGTGGCTCTGTCCCCCGCGTCATCCTCCCAAGCCCACGCTCTCCCTGCTAAGGCTCCGGGAAGGGGGCCTGGGGAAGAGATCGGAAGAGCAGCGCGGGAGGGATGGTCGGAAACAAGCATTTTCCCAGCCTGAGGCTAAAGCAGCGAAGGTCGGCTTAGACGGACAGCGGTGAGAGGGCCCAGCCACTCTGACCAGGCCACACTTGCACAGAACGGAATCTCCGGAAGAGAAGCAACAAGGACTTGGGCCCCCCGGGTGGCTCAGTCGGTTAGGCGTCCGTGAATCATGCACTCAGTTTTCAATTCCCTCCACTAATGGTGCAGAGATCTTGGTTAAAATTTTGCCTAGTCAATGTCCATGTTTCCTGATGTTAATAATGTGCTCTTGCAAACTGGGAGGAGTTGTATTTAAAATTTTTTTTTAGCCAATGGACTTAGAGTACACTAGATCTTGTCATTTGGAAGAGTTTGCAAATGGGTTAGAAAATTCTGTCCTCGAGTTTTTAAAATGTCCAGATATAAGAATTTTTGTAGATGACAAATATTGTCTTAAGTCCCAAGAGTGCAGAGCAGTGAAAACATGTGCAAACGCTGGTATTCAATCTCCGTAGAATCGTTTTCTTAAAGAATCAGGAGAAGCCGCTTTTTCATCCTTTATAAAAATGTCAGCTTTACCTTGAAAGGCAGATCATGTTTAGTTTTCCAAAAAATATCTGCAAATAGCCCACAGCTGTTGACCACTGGTCATGTAGGAAAGGTCGGCAGATGGAGAACACTTGTGTTTTATAGAAGAAAGTGTGTCTCATCCCAGTGGTGGAGAGGAAGATAGGAGGGGGTTGGGGGCACTGAGGCCTGAGCCCACCTCTCTCCCCTCCCAGACCCTCGGCAGAGTCCAGGGACTGCGGGGACCCAGGTGGCTGAGTGGATGTACTCACCCCTGCGAGCTGGGGTCAGCCAGCAGAGTCAAGGCCCGGGGGAGAAACTGAGGAAGAGGCCAGGAGCCCACGCACGAAGATCCAGGGGGAGCTGACCTGTGCGTTGAGTCTTGTCTCCCCTTGACGTTGAGACAGTAGGGGGACATCCTCCAGGTGCCCAGGAGGGGCTGCGGGTCATGGGGAGGGAGAGTCCTTTGCTCTTCCTACCTGTTGGATACTAAGGCTATCCTAGCTGCAGAGCTGAGCCCCGGGTCTCTGACATGGGGAAAGTGAAGAGCTGCCCTATGGGATGGGGCTTTGGGGGGAGAGCTTAGCTATCAGAGAGAACCGTCCAGAAACATGGCCCTGGAAACAGCAGGGCAAGAGTCAGATGAACCTGAAGGGAAGGTTGACGAAGGCGTGTAGGAAGGCCCGGATTCCAGCGTCGATATGGGAGAAGAGAGACCACAGCCCAGGAGCCCGGTTCCCAGCGATGCTGTTACCTTGCGGGCAGAATGAGAGACGTACAGAGAGTGAGACGCCTCTCGGGGTTTATCACCCGATGACGTCACCTGAGAAATGCTCTCCCTTTTATTCAGGGAGGTGTTAGTCATGTCTTGTTATTTGCTGCTGAAGCCGTCCCAAATGGACGTGAGTATTGACGTGGAAGTTCTTGGGAAGCCACGAATGAGACGAGTTCTTTCTTAACCGGATAGAGAAGCTCTGCTTTGTGCCCACACACAGTAGCATAGTTAGTATGTGGGGGCTTAGTTAGTTAGTATGACTAGGGGCTTTCTGTGAGAGACAGGCACAGGGCATGAGTGCCCTGCCTGTTCCTAGATATGTTCCGGAAACTTCGGCAATACAAGACTAGAAAAACAAAGCAGTATTAATAGTAACGCTAGAAGACAGAATCAACACTTCATTGTCCAATGGAAATCCCCCAAAAAAGTATCTGAAATTTATTCTAGGGAGGCCTGAGTTGTTCAGTTGGTTAAGCGTCTGACTTCGGCTCAGGTCATGATCTCACGGTTCGTGGGTTTGAGCCCCGTGTTGGGCTCTGTGCTGACAGCTCGGAGCCTGGAGCTGCTTCCGATTCTGTGTCTCCTTCTGTCTCTGACCCTCCCCTGCTCACGCTGCCTCTTTCTCAGAAACAAATAAAACATTTTAAAAAATAATTAAAATTTGTTCTACTCAGTGAGACCATTTAGTATGCCACATATTAAATATGTAAAAATCACTTGCTGTCTTTATACCGGGAAAAATATTTTGTAATATACGATGAGAATTATGTAGGCAACAGTAACAACAAAAAATTTCAAATTTATGCATTCATTCTGTCGTATAGACAAAGATCCTAAAAGTAGAAAAACCACAGCATTTTTATGAAAGATATAAAATAAAAATGTAATAAGTGGAGAAACAGATCATGTTCTTAGATGTGAAAAATCTTCATTATAAAGGCGCAAAGTGTCTCTGAGTCTCCTGATTTATATGTTTCATTAAATTTCAATAACATCTCATAGAACTTCTTCTTCTTTTTTTTTTTTTTTTTTT
>NW_027527429.1:2038456-2071132 GCF_008692635.1 Crocuta crocuta
GGCGGGCTCTGGGCAACACTGGGGGCCGCGTGGGGGGCCGGGGAGCAGGTCCCACCTGATTTGGTCCCTGAAAATGGTCAGACGGTTGAACCTGACCAGAGGAATGTGCCAGATTTCCCCATGAGGAAAGAGAAATAGAGATGCTCTCTGGGTACGCGAGACGGTAGGGGCGGGTGGTCTCTGTGCCTCTGGGCACAAAGGTCAAGGTCGCTGCCAGAGGCACACGGGTACTCAGAGCATCACTAAACCTTCCCCGGGAGTCAGGTGCCTGCATCCCACCCGAGTTCACAGCACTGTCTTCCCCGTCTCTCTGCCTGCCTTTGTCTCTGTCTCTCTATCTCTCTCTGTCTCTCTGCCTCTTTCTGTCTCTCTTTGTCTCTGTCTCTATCTGCCTCTGTCTGTGTCTCTGCCTCTGTCTATCTTTGTCTCCCTCTCTCTATCTGTCTCCCCCTCTGTTTCTCTCTGTCTCCGTCTCTCTGTCTCTGTCTCTCTCTGTCTCTCCCCTCACTTCCTCTCTTGCTGCATCTCGGGAAGAAATGCTGTGAGTGCATCACTCAATGGTAGCAGGCCAGCTCGGGGACTGACATTATTAATGAAGTGACACCATGTCCACTGCACCTGGGAAGACAGACGTCACCCCGGCTGCCTGCTCCTGGTGTGACAGACCCCAGAGTTCTCCAGACTGGGCGCCCCCAGCCTCCCGCCCTCCGGGGTGTCAGCAGCTTGGCTGCAAAGCAAGTGTGTCCAGACGGTCCGGGCTGCACCGCAGCGAGCGGTCCAGGTGATGTGCGGCCGTGGTTCCCAGGACCTTCTTCACAGCGAGCCCGGGGAGCCGCCCAGGGACAGGGCGTGAGGCATCCCCTGAACTGACTTGACCAAGAACTGGCCCTCCCACCGCCCCCCCTGCTCAGGGGACCCTCTGCCAGCATCTCCGGGGACAGGGCTCCGGGGGGCCTGGCGCGGCAGAGTGCTCCGCGGTGCATTGCTGCCCAGGTGCGCCAGCTCGAGGACAGGCGGCCTGTGGGGGCTGACACGTCACAGGCCAGCAGATGGCTGGGTCCCTTAGAAGCTGCTTCTGTTGGGACCAAGCCTGATGCCCCGGCAGGTGTGCTGCCTTTTAAATCATCGGAATCTGGCCACACCTGGCAGCACCTGGTAGTGCCTGACGGTACCTGTCAGCACCAGAAGTCTCTGTGCGCACCTGGCACTATTTGGTGGTACCCAGCAGCACCCAGCAGCACCCAGCAGCACCCATCAATACGCTGCAGTACTCTGCAGCACCCGGCACTACCTGGCAGCACCCAGCAGCACCCAGCTCACCGTGGTCAGTGGGCCAGTGGTAACCGGCCTGCATCGCTCTCCTCCTTCACAGCTGGGAGGGCAGGTGGCCCGGCTCAGCCCCGGCGCACGGTCTTCAGGGCTCACAGCTGATGGCAGCGATTCAGTACTTGCCGGGGTTTGTGGCTCACCGTGTGGCCTCTCCATTCTGGCCGTCCCCAAGCCACGAGGACGCTGTGCTTGGCTGTCAGAGGGACCGAGCCAGGCTACTGGGGGCCTGGGGTTGGTGATCCCTTTGGCCCCGGATTGCGGCTGCCCTGGTGCAGGTGTACAGAGCTCTGCCCGTGAGGCTTTCCCGTCCGTACCCACTCCTCCCAAGTCCGGGCCGGCCACGTCTGCCCCACCCCCACCAAGTCCCCCTGAAGGTACCTGCAGGCCAGAGCCACCTGGGCCGGCCACACCCAATCTCTCTGTGGCTCTGTCCCCCGCGTCATCCTCCCAAGCCCACGCTCTCCCTGCTAAGGCTCCGGGAAGGGGGCCTGGGGAAGAGATCGGAAGAGCAGCGCGGGAGGGATGGTGGGAAACAAGCATTTTCCCAGCCTGAGGCTAAAGCAGCGAAGGTCAGCTTAGACGGACAGCGGTGAGAGGGCCCAGCCACTCTGACCAGGCCACACTTGCACAGAACGGAATCTCCGGAAGAGAAGCAACAAGGACTTGGGCCCCCCGGGTGGCTCAGTCGGTTAGGCGTCCGTGAATCATGCACTCAGTTTTCAATTCCCTCCACTAATGGTGCAGAGATCTTGGTTAAAATTTTGCCTAGTCAATGTCCATGTTTCCTGATGTTAATAATGTGCTCTTGCAAACTGGGAGGAGTTGTATTTAAAATTTTTTTTTAGCCAATGGACTTAGAGTACACTAGATCTTGTCATTTGGAAGAGTTTGCAAATGGGTTAGAAAATTCTGTCCTCGAGTTTTTAAAATGTCCAGATATAAGAATTTTTGTAGATGACAAATATTGTCTTAAGTCCCAAGAGTGCAGAGCAGTGAAAACATGTGCAAACGCTGGTATTCAATCTCCGTAGAATCGTTTTCTTAAAGAATCAGGAGAAGCCGCTTTTTCATCCTTTATAAAAATGTCAGCTTTACCTTGAAAGGCAGATCATGTTTAGTTTTCCAAAAAATATCTGCAAATAGCCCACAGCTGTTGACCACTGGTCATGTAGGAAAGGTCGGCAGATGGAGAACACTTGTGTTTTATAGAAGAAAGTGTGTCTCATCCCAGTGGTGGAGAGGAAGATAGGAGGGGGTTGGGGGCACTGAGGCCTGAGCCCACCTCTCTCCCCTCCCAGACCCTCGGCAGAGTCCAGGGACTGCGGGGACCCAGGTGGCTGAGTGGATGTACTCACCCCTGCGAGCTGGGGTCAGCCAGCAGAGTCAAGGCCCGGGGGAGAAACTGAGGAAGAGGCCAGGAGCCCACGCACGAAGATCCAGGGGGAGCTGACCTGTGCGTTGAGTCTTGTCTCCCCTTGACGTTGAGACAGTAGGGGGACATCCTCCAGGTGCCCAGGAGGGGCTGCGGGTCATGGGGAGGGAGAGTCCTTTGCTCTTCCTACCTGTTGGATACTAAGGCTATCCTAGCTGCAGAGCTGAGCCCCGGGTCTCTGACATGGGGAAAGTGAAGAGCTGCCCTATGGGATGGGGCTTTGGGGGGAGAGCTTAGCTATCAGAGAGAACCGTCCAGAAACATGGCCCTGGAAACAGCAGGGCAAGAGTCAGATGAACCTGAAGGGAAGGTTGACGAAGGCGTGTAGGAAGGCCCGGATTCCAGCGTCGATATGGGAGAAGAGAGACCACAGCCCAGGAGCCCGGTTCCCAGCGATGCTGTTACCTTGCGGGCAGAATGAGAGACGTACAGAGAGTGAGACGCCTCTCGGGGTTTATCACCCGATGACGTCACCTGAGAAATGCTCTCCCTTTTATTCAGGGAGGTGTTAGTCATGTCTTGTTATTTGCTGCTGAAGCCGTCCCANGAGAGACGTACAGAGAGAGTGAGACGCCTCTCGGGGTTTATCACCCGATGACGTCACCTGAGAAATGATCTCCCTTTTATTCAGGGAGGTGTTAGTCATGTCTTGTTATTTGCTGCTGAAGCCGTCCCGAATGGACGTGAGTATTGACGTGGAAGTTCTTGGAAAGCCACGAATGAGACGAGTTCTTTCTTAACCGGATAGAGAAGCTCTGCTTTGTGCCCACACACAGTAGCATAGTTAGTATGTGGGAATGACTAGGGGCTTTCTGTGAGAGACAGGCACAGGGCATGAGTGCCCTGCCTGTTCCTAGATATGTTCCGGAAACTTCGGCAATACAAGACTAGAAAAACAAAGCAGTATTAATAGTAACGCTAGAAGACAGAATCAACACTTCATTGTCCAATGGAAATCCCCCAAAAAAGTATCTGAAATTTATTCTAGGGAGGCCTGAGTTGTTCAGTTGGTTAAGCGTCTGACTTCGGCTCAGGTCATGATCTCACGGTTCGTGGGTTTGAGCCCCGTGTTGGGCTCTGTGCTGACAGCTCGGAGCCTGGAGCTGCTTCCGATTCTGTGTCTCCTTCTGTCTCTGACCCTCCCCTGCTCACGCTGCCTCTTTCTCAGAAACAAATAAAACATTTTAAAAAATAATTAAAATTTGTTCTACTCAGTGAGACCATTTAGTATGCCATATATTAAATATGTAAAAATCACTTGCTGTCTTTATACCGGGAAAAATATTTTGTAATATACGATGAGAATTATGTAGGCAACAGTAACAACAAAAAATTTCAAATTTATGCATTCATTCTGTCGTATAGACAAAGATCCTAAAAGTAGAAAAACCACAGCATTTTTATGAAAGATATAAAATAAAAATGTAATAAGTGGAGAAACAGATCATGTTCTTAGATGTGAAAAATCTTCATTATAAAGGCACAAAGTGTCTCTGAGTCTCCTGATTTATATGTTTCATTAAATTTCAATAACATCTCATAGAACTTCTTCTTCTTTTTTTTTTTTTTTTTTTNAAAATGTCAGCTTTACCTTGAAAGGCAGATCATGTTTAGTTTTCCAAAAAATATCTGCAAATAGCCCACAGCTGTTGACCACTGGTCATGTAGGAAAGGTCGGCAGATGGAGAACACTTGTGTTTTATAGAAGAAAGTGTGTCTCATCCCAGTGGTGGAGAGGAAGATAGGAGGGGGTTGGGGGCACTGAGGCCTGAGCCCACCTCTCTCCCCTCCCAGACCCTCGGCAGAGTCCAGGGACTGCGGGGACCCAGGTGGCTGAGTGGATGTACTCACCCCTGCGAGCTGGGGTCAGCCAGCAGAGTCAAGGCCCGGGGGAGAAACTGAGGAAGAGGCCAGGAGCCCACGCACGAAGATCCAGGGGGAGCTGACCTGTGCGTTGAGTCTTGTCTCCCCTTGACGTTGAGACAGTAGGGGGACATCCTCCAGGTGCCCAGGAGGGGCTGCGGGTCATGGGGAGGGAGAGTCCTTTGCTCTTCCTACCTGTTGGATACTAAGGCTATCCTAGCTGCAGAGCTGAGCCCCGGGTCTCTGACATGGGGAAAGTGAAGAGCTGCCCTATGGGATGGGGCTTTGGGGGGAGAGCTTAGCTATCAGAGAGAACCGTCCAGAAACATGGCCCTGGAAACAGCAGGGCAAGAGTCAGATGAACCTGAAGGGAAGGTTGACGAAGGCGTGTAGGAAGGCCCGGATTCCAGCGTCGATATGGGAGAAGAGAGACCACAGCCCAGGAGCCCGGTTCCCAGCGATGCTGTTACCTTGCGGGCAGAATGAGAGACGTACAGAGAGAGTGAGACGCCTCTCGGGGTTTATCACCCGATGACGTCACCTGAGAAATGATCTCCCTTTTATTCAGGGAGGTGTTAGTCATGTCTTGTTATTTGCTGCTGAAGCCGTCCCGAATGGACGTGAGTATTGACGTGGAAGTTCTTGGAAAGCCACGAATGAGACGAGTTCTTTCTTAACCGGATAGAGAAGCTCTGCTTTGTGCCCACACACAGTAGCATAGTTAGTATGTGGGAATGACTAGGGGCTTTCTGTGAGAGACAGGCACAGGGCATGAGTGCCCTGCCTGTTCCTAGATATGTTCCGGAAACTTCGGCAATACAAGACTAGAAAAACAAAGCAGTATTAATAGTAACGCTAGAAGACAGAATCAACACTTCATTGTCCAATGGAAATCCCCCAAAAAAGTATCTGAAATTTATTCTAGGGAGGCCTGAGTTGTTCAGTTGGTTAAGCGTCTGACTTCGGCTCAGGTCATGATCTCACGGTTCGTGGGTTTGAGCCCCGTGTTGGGCTCTGTGCTGACAGCTCGGAGCCTGGAGCTGCTTCCGATTCTGTGTCTCCTTCTCTCTCTGACCCTCCCCTGCTCACGCTGCCTCTTTCTCAGAAACAAATAAAACATTTTAAAAAATAATTAAAATTTGTTCTACTCAGTGAGACCATTTAGTATGCCACATATTAAATATGTAAAAATCACTTGCTGTCTTTATACCGGGAAAAATATTTTGTAATATACGATGAGAATTATGTAGGCAACAGTAACAACAAAAAATTTCAAATTTATGCATTCATTCTGTCGTATAGACAAAGATCCTAAAAGTAGAAAAACCACAGCATTTTTATGAAAGATATAAAATAAAAATGTAATAAGTGGAGAAACAGATCATGTTCTTAGATGTGAAAAATCTTCATTATAAAGGCGCAAAGTGTCTCTGAGTCTCCTGATTTATATGTTTCATTAAATTTCAATAACATCTCATAGAACTTCTTCTTCTTTTTTTTTTTTTTTTTTTAAGGAAACCTTATAAAATACCTCTGAAGGATCCCCACACCGGCTGGGATGAAGAATGGAAAAGAAGAGCCGCAACTTTTCTTTTTGTTTTAAGCTCAGATGATCAGGGACCAGGAATTTGAAATCTGTGTATTGAAATACATTATGAAACTACCGTAGTTAAACCCAGGTGGTGCGAGCGCATAATTAGCGGGAGGCGTCTCTGGAACAGGCAAGAAAAATCCAGCAGCAGGCAGAGCGGTTCTCATCCTAGCATTCAGTAGACTCACGAGAGACCAAACGCCGGCCTATGTCACAAATGGCACCCAGGCTCTGAGTGACTGGAAGAAACTGCATGTGAATATTTATCTGATACCAGAGCAGAAAAGCCCCCCAAGATTTTCTCTAAAGGAAAACACTGCTATATTTGCTTAGGTGAAAATGAGCAAAAACCTCTTACATCTATAACTAAAGTAAAACTAGCAGCTAAAAGCGGGCGTGATTTGCAAAGTCGGTGACACACAAGGGGGAACGACTTTTAAAAACCAGTAAAAGACAACGACGTCTGGGGCGCCTGGGTGGCTTAGTCGGTTAAGCGTCTGACGTTCGCTTAGGTCATGATCTCGCGGTTCGTGGGTTCGAGCCCCGCGTCGGGCGCTGTGCTGACTGCCAGCTCAGAGCCTGGAGCCTGTTTCGGATTCTGTGTCTCCCTCTCTCTCTGACCCTCCCCTGCTCACGCTGTCTCTCTCTCTCCTAGAAATAAATAAAAAAACATTAAAAAAAAAAAAANAACTAGCAGCTAAAAGCGGGCGTGATTTGCAAAGTCGGTGACACACAAGGGGGAACGACTTTTAAAAACCAGTAAAAGACAACGACGTCTGGGGTGCCTGGGTGGCTTAGTCGGTTAAGTGTCCGACGTTCGCTTAGGTCATGATCTCTCGGTTCGTGGGTTTGAGCCCCGCGTCGGGCTCTGTGCTGACTGCCAGCTCAGAGCCTGGAGCCTGTTTCGGATTCTGTGTCTCCCTCTCTCTCTGACCCTCCCCTGCTCACGCTGTCTCTCTCTCTCCTAGAAATAAATAAAAAAACATTAAAAAAAAAAAAAAGACAGCGACGTCATTGGCGCTTGTGGCTAAGGCCCCCGAAGCCCCGGGCCAGGGGTGCTGCCCCGCGCGTCTTGCGCTCAGTCCCCCCATGGTCTCCCTGTGACATGTGCGGGGTTGTGAGCCCCGGGCTCAGCAAGGGAACGGAGGCAGCTGTCCACCCCCCTGGAGGGAAGTGGGGTGCTGAACCCCGAGACTGCTCGCCCTTCCGCCATGTCGTTCCCACGAGGTCTGGAAAACCGCCCCCCTGCTCATCAGAGACATACAAGGAAAAGCGGCAAAATGCCATTCCCTACAGCTCCCGCTGGCCCCCCGTGGAGGCATCCTGTCCTGGACCTCGGCCCGAGCTGGCCTGGGTCTTCCTTGTCCTCATGGCAGGGGCGGGTCACCGCCGATCAGCAGTCCTCAGAGCCCTGCTGTCCNTCCGGGGATGAGCTCTGAGAGGCACCCAGGACCCGCGGGGTCGAGGCTGCCCAGCCAGTGATCGAGGCATGATTGTGAGGCACCCTGGGGCCCAGCGGGGTCCCATCCACCCAGCATGTCCCATCCCAGGCTCTTCTGGGCACGGCCACTCCTCCCACTGCCTGGTACCTGCTGGCTTGTGACAGCACTCAGGCACGTCACTGGGTGACCATCTGGATGGATGCCAACCAGGCCTTGTCCCTCCTCTGCTCAGTGACCCACGAGTGGCTTCCCATCCGCCCAGAGGAAACTATTGAGTGTCCACAGGGGCCTGCCCACGCCAGCCACTGGTCGTCATCCTGTGGCCACCACCTAGCACCAGCCACGGGGGCAGCTCTGGGCTCCTCCCCCTCGGGCCCCGCACACAGGAGCACCCCCAACCCGGCCCCGTGACTCTCTGTGCCTGCTCAGCACTTCAAGGTCTCAGATTCAGTGTCATCTGGAGGCCTTCCTGCAGCCACACCCCTGGCCCCAGTTAGACGCGCTCCCTCTCATGAAACACTTGGCGTACATTTCTGTGTTTTGTTTGGGGAATGTCTGTCCTCCCCCCTGGACCCTGGGAGCCAGGAGGCTGAAGCTGTGTTCCCTGCGGTGTGTTCCCTGCGGTGTGTTGTCTGCGATGTGTTCTCTGCGGCGTGTTCCCTGCGGCGTGTTCTCTGCGGCGTGTTGTCTGCGATGTGTTCTCTGCGGTGTGTTCTCTGCGGCGTGTTCTCTGCGGCGTGTTCACTGCGGTGTGTTCCCTGCGGTGTGTTCCCTGCGGTGTGTTCTCTGCGGCGTGTTCCCTGCGGCGTGTTCTCTGTGGCGTGTTCACTGCGGTGTGTTCTCTGCGGTGTGTTGTCTGTGGTGTGTTGTCTGCGGTGTGTTCCCTGCGGTGTGTTGTCTGCGATGTGTTCCCTGCGGTGTGTTCCCTGCGGTGTGTTCGCTGCGGCGTGTTCCCTGAGGCGTGTTCCCTGCGGTGTGTTGTCTGCGGTGTGTTCTCTGCGGCGTGTTCCCTGCGGCGTGTTCCCTGCGGCGTGTTCCCTGCGGTGTGTTCGCTGCGGTGTGTTCACAGTGGCGTGTTCTCTGCGGCGTGTTCCCTGCGGCGTGTTCTCTGCGGCGTGTTCTCTGCGGTGTGTTCTCTGCGGTGTGTTCACAGCGGTGTGTTCCCTGCGGTGTGTTCGCTGCGGTGTGTTCTCTGTGGTGTGTTCCCTGTGGTGTGTTGTCTGCGGTGTGTTCTCTGCGGTGTGTTCACAGTGGTGTGTTCTCTGCGGTGTGTTCTCTGCGGTGTGTTCCCTGCGGTGTGTTCTCTGCAGTGTGTTCCCTGTGGTGTGTTTTCTGTGGTGTGTTCCCTGCGGCGTGTTCCCTGCGGCGTGTTCCCTGCGGCGTGTTCCCTGCGGTGTGTTCCCTGTGGTGTGTTTTCTGTGGTGTGTTCCCTGCGGCATGTTCTCTGCGGCGTGTTCCCTGCGGCGTGTTCTCTGCGGTGTGTTCTCTGCGGTGTGTTCACAGCGGTGTGTTCCCTGCGGTGTGTTCGCTGCGGCGTGTTCCCTGCGGCGTGTTCCCTGCAGTGTGTTCTCTGCGGTGTGTTCCCTGCGGTGTGTTCTCTGCAGTGTGTTCCCTGCGGCGTGTTCTCTGCGGCGTGTTCCCTGCGGCGTGTTCTCTGCGGTGTGTTCCCTGCGGTGTGTTCTCTGTGGTGTGTTCTCTGCGGTGTGTTCCCTGTGGTGTGTTCCCTGCGGCGTGTTCACTGTGGTGTGTTCCCTGCGGTGTGTTCTCTGTGGCGTGTTCTCTGCGGCGTGTTCCCTGTGGTGTGTTCCCTGCGGCGTGTTCCCTGCGGTGTGTTCTCTGCGGTGTGTTCCCTGCGGTGTGTTCTCTGCGGTGTGTTCACTGCACCGTCCTGGGCCCAGCACCATCCTGACACATAACAGGGTCTCACCATCTGTTTGCTGAACAAAGCGGGAGTCCCAGACACCTGCTGCCTCAGGCCGGGGTGACCCGGCTCAGCCTCGGCAGGACAGGGAAGCAGGCCGAGGGCCGGGGGTGATGTCCCGGCAGCAGGAAAGGCTCGGCGGCCACCAGGGGCAGGACGGAGCGGGGGCCCCGAGAGCTGGGAGCTGGGGAGCAGGGGCCCGCGACAGGCCAGCGGCACCGTCCTTGAGCTTCAGCGGGTCTGTCCCCTGAGGCTGATGTCACAGGTGACTGTGCGACCTCTGACGGAGGCGTGAAGGATTGTCATCTTGAAAACTTTTAAGAGCGGGTACACGTTCTTCATACAGACAATAAAAGCACAAATGTGCTCGCATCCCGCCCGAACATCATGGACCGAGAAACCCTCTGGAGGGCAAGTTCATGAGTCGCTTGGAGAGGGCGTCCGGCTCACGTAAAGCAGAAGAAATGGCCGTGGGGAGGGTGAGGACCATCGGGCAAGAGCAGGGAGGAGGGAGGGGCCGCTCTGGGGCCCGGGGTTCTCGTTTCCCTGTAGGAATCATTCAGAGTGGGGCTGTTTCTATCCAGAGCATCTGTTTATTGATTCAGTGGTTCCTGGAGAAGAGTTGCCACGATCCACAGCCCTCCCAGACCGGAGCGCGCTGGCAGCCCCGCCCCGCGAGCCCAGGGTATTTATCTGGGACTTTAGAGAACAGCGAAAGCCCATCTGGAAGCCATTCAAGGCAGACGAAAGCCCCCAGCAAACCCCAGGGAAAAGCATCACGACCCCCTCCACCAGCACCGCTAACATCACACATTTGCAGCAACCTACTGTGTGCAGATGGAAAGGGAAGTGAAAGAAGAAGAAAGAAACTAGGAGGGGAGAGGGGGTCGCCCCCCGGGCTAGACAAGCCATGTGCGGAGAGATCAGTCCCGTGCAGAGCAACGCCTGCTCCCTGACACAGCAGAGTGTGACTGGGAAATTCCGATTCACTTATTTATTCAAGAAATGATTACCGAGGGCCACTGCAGAGACGGCCAGTTGTCCCCATATTTACTAGAAACGGGTGGCTACCACGAAGCCATACTTCCCACCCCCCCGTGTAGCTACCTGTAGCCACGTGACTAGGGTCTGGCCGATGAGATGTCCGTGGCAGTGCCACGTGCTACTCCTCAGAAGTGTCCTCAAGGGAGGTGGCTGTGTGTGCTCTAGGCCCGCTCTTCCCCAGCCTGCTGTCTGTCCCGGGACAGACTGTTCGGAAATTGGTGGCCATTCTAGCCCATGAGGGCCGCCTGGCGATGGCGCGGCAGGCAGGGGGAGGAAGGAGCCTGGATCCCGGATGACCGCGCGGGGCAGAGCCACCCGATCTGCCTGCTCCTCAGGTGCTCACTTGAGAGACCCCTCAGGGTGCAGGGAAGCCGTGCTCATTGGGGGGGGCTGATACTTGTAGCGAACCCGGTCTCCATGGACATAACCTTATGGAGCATCAGCACCCCCGGGAAGGACTGAGCTGTAAGAGTGAACGCGGCAGAGGGAGTTCCCCGCTGTCGGGGAGGCTGCAGTCGGAGTGAGACGGACAGAGGCCACGTCACAAACACGCAGGCACGTTTAGAGACGCCAGGTTCAGTGCAACAAGGAAACAGCCGCCGAGATGACGGGGGAGGGCAGCTGGGAAAGATGTGCTGCAGGCCAGACTCAGGAAAATCGGGAAGAGGAGAGCAGGGCGTCGGTCATAAGAAACTGTCTCCTATTACTTTCTTTTTAAAGTTTTTTTAATGTTTATTTATTTTTGAGAAACAGAGACAGGCAAAGCGTGAGCAGGGGAGGGGCAGAGAGAGAGGGAGACACAGAATCGGAACCAGCTCCAGGCTCCGAGCTGTCAGCACAGAGCCCGACGCGGGGCTCGAACCCACGAACCCTGAGATCATGACCTGAGCCAAAGTTGGACACTTAACCGACCGAGCCACCCGGGCACCTCTATTGTCTCCTGTTATTAACCTTGGTCAATCTTATTGAAGGGGTGGCCACTACCCTGTGGTGGGGAAGGTGAGATGCTCTCCCATCTGGGCAGGAGGTCCTGGGGGCAGAGGGTCCATTGTTGGCTTTGGTCAGGGTGCCTGGCTCAGGGAGCACCCGATCGCCAGCCGTCTCCAGGGTGACACAACTGCGACACAACTGCTCTTTGTAAAAATGCACATTCTTGGGCCCTGTCAGCTGGCGATTTCTGATTTCATGACAGATTAGCGCTGATGGGGTCTCATCAGGAATAAAGGCTTTCAGGAACCCAAATGTGGGGGCATCGTGGTCACCTAGTCCAAGCACCTGCTGGCAGAGACCCCCCCACCCCTGCTCAGAGGCTGAGGGCCCCCCTTCCTGCATGGCACTGCCCAGGGAAGGGACCACAACCCCTTCCCCAGTAGGAAACTATCTTACAGTGAACCGAAATCTGAGCCTCCTTCTAGTGCTTCCTCTGGAAGTACCGAACTGAACGGAAGATTAATCCCTTTTCCAAACAAGAAGCCTGCAGCTCCGGAGGTCACTTAGCATGAACTGCAAACTCCTCTTTTCCTGGAGAACATCCTCGAAGCCCTTTCTTCCGCGAGCTTCCTTGGCCACAGCTGTTTCCCGGCGGAGTCTCTGCCCCGAGCCAGCTCGGAGTCCGGACGGGCGGGAAGGGAGAGGGTGGCGGTGTCTGCGCTGCGTCCTTGAGAGCCGTCCCCGTCTTCACGGCCCCCATGTCCTAATCCGGACTGCGGATCCACGAGAAATCTTTGAGGCTGCTCAGTTCCGCCTCCTGCGTTATTCTTCTAGGTGATTCCATAACAAATGACCACAAACCGGGCCACTTCAAAGAGCAGAAAGTTAGGCTCCAGCAGCTATGCAGCCTCGAAGTCCAAAATCGGGGGGTTGGCGCAGCTGATGGCTTCGGAGGCTCCGAGGGAGAAGCCGCTCCGGCCCCTCCAGCCCGTGGCAATTCTGACAATCCTCAGTGATGGTGGCGCAGACGCGGCCTGGGATCCGTCTCTTTCCCCCTCTCCTGCCCGTGTCTCTGCGTCTTCTCGCCTTCCCTTCTGTTCGAGGGACGCTCACGGCTGGACTGAGGGCCCACCTCAAACTGGAAGGATTTCTTCTAAGCTCCTTAATTGTATCTACAAAGGCCCAGCTATGATCATGTTCCGATGTTCCTGGTGGTCGCAGCTCTTGGAGGTGACACCATTACCCACTAAACCTTTGTCCCTTACAGACACATGCAGTCAGGTGCGCAAAGGGACAGGCTGGCCGGGCATCCCCAGAGAGCTGGTGAGGACACGGTACAACCAGATTGCTGCAAGCTATGGCATTTCCAGGAATTTTCCAGATCGCTGGCCCTCACCTCCTTAAGAGACAGCATATGGAAACAATCCTGTTTGGATGACAAGGATCTAAACCCTATGAACACCTTCCCCCAACTCACTGAACAGAAGACGATTTCAAAGACAGCCACCATTTTGTGATCTTGTCGGTAACTCGGGGTCTTCGCTCTGAGTGGCAGTCTGGTGCCTCAGGCCCCACTCAGTTGGGTGGGTTGTGGCCCTTTGCACCAAACGTCCCCACCTTCTGGAGGTTCTGGCCTTCCGAGAGGTGACTATCAGATTTTCTCCGTGAGAATTGTCACTTGTCAAAATGGCCGCTCAATCCTTCAATGGCCCGCTCTCACAGGACCCTCCATGGATAGTTCGGGTGGGATACTAATCTTTACAGTGCTTTCTGTATTTTGCTCCCTCATCCAATTTCAACCGGATCACCCTGCTCTTTGTGATTTTTTTTTTTTTTTTTGCCTCAGGGATCTTTTTTTCCAGGCAGAAAGCCAAAGCAGCTTGAAGCCAAAGGCCCTTTCTGTCTTTTGTAAAAACCTAAACCCATTTCATAAAACCCTAAACTCAACGATGGGGGAGGAAGGACAGTGATTCCCCAGGATTGGGAGGAGGAGACTGGTGGTCCCAGTGGGCCCAGGATCCGAGCAGAGCCCCGCAGCAGAGTTCAGGAGGGAGGGATCTTAAAGGGCAGACCACGCTCTACCCCCAGGGACACCAGCCTGGGCGCAAGGTCATTTCCTTTGGCAAGGACTCCTAGCACCGAGAAGGGCTCAGGAACGGCTGTGAACCTTAGGGCAGAAGAAGGATGTGGCGAGCGGCCACTGCGTGTTGGGGGGTGGTGGCTCAAGGCCCTCCAAGCTCTTCTGGGCACTGCGGAAGCTTCCGGATTCTGGAGTGACTCTAGGAGAGGAGGGGCTGCATTTTCCACCAGCCCCACAGGGTGGGGCTCCAAGTTGGATTTAAATGGGTTTAAGGAAATAAAGAAAGGAACCCTCTGGACTTCTGGGCAACTTGGCGTCGTAGAGCCAAGCTTTGAGGCCTCTACGCTGGTCCAGATGCAGAGCAGCAGTAGATAACAGATGCCGTAAGAAGTCGGAGTCCTGAGAAAACAGGACAAACACCTCAAGACAGACACGGACACAATGCACCGAGTGGGGTGTCAGGTGGGCACCGGGTCCGGAAGCGACAGGTGGTGACAGGGACGGCAAGGGCCCCACCTGAAGAGGCCTGGAGGGCGAGGCTGGCTCACTGAGCCCACGCAGAGGCTGGGGCTTCGGCTTCAACGCAGCCGAGGACCAGGGAGGTGCGGGGAGCGGCCTCACGCCCGGGGGTGGGGCTGGCGCTGCCTCTGGGACACTCCCTGTGCCCTTCGGGACCAGAGCTCAGACACCCGGCTGTGGGGGGGGGTCCCCAGAGGCTGGGTGGGGACAGGGAAAGCCTCTAGGCAGACAGGGTGTGGTCAGGGAAAGAAGGAGGGAAAGAGAAGGGAAAGGGGGAGAGAGAAGAACGAGAGAGGTCAGGGGAAGCAGGGTCGGTGAGAAAGAAGGCGAGAGACAGAGAGAGAGAGAGCCTCCTTCTACCCAAGACGTATCCAGAAATCTTAACACACAAATCTGTTGGGATAACGAACACCAGAAAACAGTATGTCGCTTAATAAAATAAAACCCGCAGGGCCATTCCTTGTTCAATTCACTAGAGCAACCTTAACATAAGATTTTTTTAACACTAATTTAGTTTGAGAGAGATAGCAAGCGAGAGCAGGGGAGGGGCAGAGAGAGGGTGAGAGAGAATCCCAAGCAGGTTCCACACTGTCAGCGCAGAGTCCGACTCGGGGCTCAATCTCACAAACTGTGAGATCATGACCTGAGTCCGCATCAAGGTTCAGACATTTAACCGACTGAACAACCCAGGTGCCCTGAGATCTTAGCATCTCGGAAAAACAGGGCAAGTCATAGCCTAAAAAGAGCGATAAGCTACACACAGATATTGGTGGGAAAAACATTGGAATTGATAGAAATGGATGCCATCTAATTAAAAATCTGGAAACAAACAAGATGGTCGTGGAAATGGGAGAGACGCCAAGAGGCAGCAGGTGAATCGGGAGGCGGCGCGGGAGCTCAGCACCAGCGAGGCGCGTGAAAACAGAGGCTGGAAAGGAAGCGGCGGCGCCGCAGCTGTGAGGGGCCGTGGGCGCGGTGGGCAGGTGTGGCCCGCACAGGAGGGGTCCCAAGGGAAGAGCAGACAGAAGAGGGGAAGAGCAATGTCATGTTTAACTTCGTTCAGTGCCAAGAACGACCCAGCGCTGAGGGAGACAGGAATCCTCAGACGCAAGGCCCTCTGGGCGCCCAGCAAGATGAGTAAAGACACGCCCTCTCTGGACCAGCTGCACATCCATAAAACTGCAGCTCGCGGTGAGAATGCTGTTTGCTTGCGGGGCGCTTGGGGGCTCAGTTGTTTGAGTGTCCAACTTTGCCTCAGGTATGATCTCCTGATTCGTGAGTTCGAGCCCCACGTCGGGCTCTGTGCTGACAGCTCAGAGCCTGGAGCTGCTTCAGATTCTGTGTCTCCCTCTCTCTCTGTCCCTCCCCTGTTCACTCTCTGTGTCTCTCTGAAAAATAAATAAACGTTAACAATTTAAAAAAAAGAATGCTGTTTGCTTTCTTTGCATTTATGGACAATAACGGCAACAAGCAGCTGGTAAAGTATACCGAACATCCTTCCTCGTTCACAAGGAGGACAGACACATTTTAGACCTCATTAGGGAACGGTGGGTTAGCAAGGCAGGCTGACCATGAAGGTTAGCCACTGCGGCAACGGAAATGAAACCTGTAGACTCCACACCATTTCAGAGAAAAGAAGGGTTCAGGCAACCTTATCCCTGCTGGGGAAAGGCCAGAAAGATAAGAGGAAACAAGGGAAACCATGGTCAATGAAGAATCACATCAGATAGGAGAAGTATCCCCAATCACGCTAGTATTCACTATAAATATAAAGGGGTTAAATTCAGGCACAGCACCCAGAGGTGATGGGATGAATCCTCCATCCCCAGCCCCAGCCAATGCTGCCCGCAAAGATGCACATAAAACGAATGTCTGAGGCACATTTGAAAAGAGTGAAAACATGAGTGCAAAGCAAATACAAGTGAGAGAAAGCTGAACATCGGGAGCCCTTCCCAGGTTCGGACGTCGTGTCGAGCGAGCCCCCATCCAAGCCTGGGAGCTCACGGGAAGGCTCTCGCACCACCTGCTGGTCTGTGTCACCGATGCCCCAGGACCAGGGCCCTGGCCTCCGAGGGCTGTGTCCCGCACCACTTTGCCTACATCTCTCGGGCCAGAGCAAGTCCAGGACAGAGTCCGAGGCCAGCGGGGGATGGGGGTTGTATAATCTCACATTGGGGGTGTGAACCGCGACACACGGGCGAGCTGTTGGGAAGGCTGAGCGGTCCAAGCTTGTGTGCAAGCGAGAAACGAGCATTTCTGTGCAAATGCTCAGCGGGGGCTCAGCACTTTGTGGAGGTTTGTCTCCTCTTTCGTTCCTACTGCTGACCGCTGAAGGTCCCCATCAGGGGAAGTTAAAGCACCCACTTCTGTTTTTTCTGGGTGCCCACCCCTGTCCAAAGTTTCCTTTTGAGGGTGTGGACCCTGTGATCGAATCATGCTGGCCAGTCACCTGGACCAGGGACAGGCAGTCAACCCAACGCTGTCCCTGCTAGACTTCCCGATGACCTCTGACCTGGCCTGGCCTGAGCGCTCGGCTCAGCAGGGACCCTGCACAGTGGAGGATGACAAAGAGGAGTCAAGGCCTTCCTATGGGGACTCAGACACAGTCAGCAGCCAGCAGCGGGCAGACACAAGCCGTGTGCCGAGACTGAAGGCCGGGGAGAATGTCAACTCTTGCTGGCCGGGGCCTGGAAGGGTCCCCTCGCGCCTGTCCAGTCCTCTGAGCTGTCACCAGTCTCTTCTTCCAGCTTCCTGTGCCTCCTGCACTGACCTCGTTACCTGGGAGCCTGAGCCTGTCTTTGTTCCTGGAGAAGCAAGCCCGTGACATCCACCACCTGAATATTCCATTTCATGCAGCCCCCGGGATCTCAGGGTGGAGCTGCCTTGGGGGGCAGGTACTTTTACAGTGGCTTGGGGGACAGTATGAGTTTCTTTCCAGTTCATGGTCATATTTCAGGTGGTCGCGATTGCTGCAAACCCAAGTCCTGCAGCAGGAGGAGCTTAAGGCTGGGAGTTGGAAAAGCCTGATTTTTATTCTGGCTCCTCCGGCTTCAGCCGTGTCCTCGATCAAGACTTAAGAGTGTCTGACTTCATTTTCCTCCACAGTGAGGGCGCCTCCTCTGGGCCTCGAACAGCTCACCTACCTGCCGGTGTCCTGCGGAGCTGACTTTTCCATCTGGAAGCTGCTGCGTGGCCTCAGAGCCGGCCACGCCCACCGGCCACGCCCGCCGACCACACTCACCTGTTCCAGGGATCAAGGCTGCCAAACAGTCACTTCATTTCTCTCTTCTCGAGCCAGCCTGCGCCGTGGGTCCTGTGTCTCCCAACACACACACAAATCCGAGGACAGACCCTTCTCCCACATCTGCTCGATGACCACACCGAAAAGATGGCTAGCGCTTAAGTGACCCAACCTTTAAAGGCATCTGCTTAAAAACCATGAATCGAGGGGCGCCTGGGTGGCTTAGTCGGTTAAGCGTCCGACTTTCGCTTGGGTCATGATCTCGCGGTTCGTGGGTTCAAGCCCCACGTCGGGCTCTGTGCTGACTGCCAGCTNGTTTCAGGGATGGGTCTGCCTTCCTCGGTGGGGATGATGCGGACGCACATGGAGGCCGGCTCTTCCGAGGGGACACGCCACCGGCATTGCAGGGGGCCGGTCTCCTCCGCTGATGGCTGGGTCCAGATCTGGGGAGAGGAAAGAATGCAGCCTGGCTAAGTGCCCTGCACGCAGGCAGGGCCTGGGTCCTCTGATCCCCTCCATGGACTTTACTCAGCTGACCTTTCTTCCTGGGGCCCCGCCTTCATGGGAAGTTTTGCCATGTAGCTACTCAAAGTTTACAAAATGTTTTAAGTCTTTGGCTGGACGGCGTGGGGAGCCCCTGGCCGGGCCCACACAGCCTCAGGAGCCGCGGTCACAGGCCGCTCTGCAGAGCTGGGGTGGGTGGGGCGCTGCGGCCCTCGTAAAGGGCCCTCCTCGCCTTATTAAAGCGGCTGTTGTTTTCCTAAGTCTCTGGCCCTCCATTAATTACTCTTACTTTGCTGCTCCCCAGCCAAGAGCAACAGTTTTGGGTCCAGGGTGAGATGAAAAGTTTTAATCTTTCTGGTGTTTCTAGAGAATGGGAAAGGCTCTGAGTGCAGGCGCGGGAAGCGCCTTCCCCCAGTCCCTTCCATGACTGAGAGTGGCGGCCACGACGGTCACCGTGGCCCTCGCGGTGCGCCAGGCCTGACCACTGGTCCCGGGCAGAGAGGCAGGCCAAGGCTTCAAGGGTGGAGGAGAAAGGTAACAGCTTAAAGAAAGTTCAAACTTTCTGACTGTTGATTTTAGGTCGTAGAGAGGTCAAGTAAGCCCTTTCCAAAACAATAAAAATGTTATGAAATCTCTGCTGCACGGTGGGCCTCGGACGATGTTTTGTGAGTTCAGAAAGTTTTACTGTTAAATGTCATCGGGCCGCGCGCCTCCGGGCGCTGGCGAGCCCGCCAAGAGGCTGGTACCATTTTTACGAGGCGGCCTGCAGGGAGAGGGGGCCAGCCCGGGGAGACGTTGTCCCTGAAGTGCTGATTAAAACATGTTGTCACAGAGCATCAGGCAAAGCGAGGAGCCTACACGCCGAGGAATCAGGCGGTGCCCGTGCCGAGGCTCCCAAGGTGACAGAGGTGCGGGGAGGAGAGGAGGGACAGCTGTCTGGCCCCGGGGGGGACCAGACCCTGCAGAGAAGGGGACAGTGTGAGTGCCAGCTCTCCTGGAAGTGTGGTGCTTTCAGGAAAAGGAAACTGGGGGGCGTCCCTGCTTCCTAGGAACCCGGGCCACCCCCTCTGTGCGTGTAAGCACGAGGGACCCCCAGAGCAGCCCGCAGGTGCCCTCGGCGCAATTCAGACCACATGTTGACCTTCGGAGAGGGTGGCGTTGGCCAGCCAGGCAGGAGGCAGCCTGGGCGCTGCTGGACTCTGGTCCCCGGGCTGACTCCCCTGAGTCTCTGCTCAGAAGCCACCTGTGTATCTGTGACCGGTGGGATGGGGGGCGGGGAAGCAGGTGTCTGGCTATTCAGAGGCTCCAGAGTGAGGTCCACACTAGCTGGACACTGTCTCAACCTCAGGCGGAGCCCTCCTCTGAAATCCAGCCTCACTGCTCGTGTCTCTCCCCGGGGGCCATGAGGACTTGAGTTCAAGAACATGGAGCTCTAGACACACACAGGGGGCTTGTGAGCGACAGACCGAGTGGGGATTCACAGCTTTCCCCCACCCCCTCCCGTGGCCGCAGGGAGCTGGGCGGGACCACTTGAATTTCGTCCACCTTTTGGCTGTTGTGAATACTGCTGCGGTGCCATGGGTGTGCCCTGTGTCTTTTATGACGAGGACATGTTTAAAGAGTGCAAGTCAGTGGTTTAGTAGAATGTCCTTCAACATGAGTTTGTCCAACGGTTTCCTTATGCTCTGATGAATGTCTCGTGTTTTGGGTGAAGATATGGCACAACGGAGCTGTCCCCAGAGCACCAAAGTCCCTTTGCCCCCGGGCGGGTGATGTGTTTTGAGTGCTTGGCTAGGAGGCGCTGCCATGTTTCTCCACTATAAAAGTGCTCTTCCTCTTGGTAGTCAGGAAATANGTATGATGCATTCTAACTCATTGCCATCATTATTGTTCATTTCTGTGCTCAAATTGTCTTAGGTTCGACCAGTGGGAGCCCCTCCCTTCCGATATGCTTTCTTGGTATTTGATCACTTTTTAACCTTCTGGCAGAACAAGACATTCTAAGGTCATCTTGCTTATTTCACTCCTGGAATTGACCAGATCCCTTCAGAAACTTGATTTCTTTCAGTGGAAAATGGATGATATTTAGGGACCACGTCAGGCTGCCGGTGTGCTCACTGCTGACGGGCGTCACAGTTCCCAGGTCCCTTGCAGGGATGGAGACAAGATACCCCATAAAGAGGAATACACACATGCACATACATTTATTTTATTTTGTTTTATTATTTTTTAATGTTTGTTTGTTTTGAGAGAGAGGGAGGGAGGAGAGAGAGAGAGCAAGTGGGGGAGAGGGGCAGAGAGGGGGTGAGAGAGAATCCCAAGCAGGCTCTATGCTGTCAGCACAGAGCCCAACTCAGAGCTCGTTCACGAACTGTGAGATCATGACCTGAGCTGAAATCAAGAGTCAGATGTTTAACCAACTGAGCCACCCAGGCGCCCCAACACACACGTTAAAAAAAACTTTTTAAAAGTGTTTTATTCATTTTTCTTTTTTGAGAGAGAGAGAAACAAAGTGAGGGAGGGACAGAGAGAGAGAGAGAGAGAGGGAGACATAGAATCAGAAGCAGGCCCCAGGCTCTGAGCCGTCAGCACAGAGCCTGACATGGGGCTCAAACCCAGGAACTACGAGATCATGACCTGAACTGAAGTTGGACACTTAACCGACTGAGCCACCCAGGCACCCCTCCCCCAACACACATACTTTTAAAGTTCGTTCTGACACATCTCACGCAAGTCCAGCACCACCGAGTTCTTCCTTGCCTTCTGCTACTCCACATTTATTTCTCTGTTCCCCCAGAATGTCAGTACAATTACTCATTTACACAATCAGAGACTCAAAATAGTTCCACAATAAATGAACTAAGTAATGTTCAAGATTTATACCCAGCAAAACTATCTGTTTTCTCTTTAGACTCAGGTGAGCCTCAAAAGTTACTTAAATAAGGTCTTTTTCTTCCATGTGGTTATTGTTCTGAGTATCTGTTGCTATGTAACAAAGCACCCAAAACTTCAGGCTTAAAAGAATTTTGTTATTATCCCTGACCACTCTGTGGGCTGATGGTGCTCAACTGAGTGATTCTTTCTCAAGGTGCCTCCTCCAGATGCAGATGAGGCTAAAGGCATCTGAAGACTCAACAGGACTGGCCATCCAAAATGGTGCCAGTGAATTTGCTGGACTCATGTGAGCCCTCGACTGGACTCTCCCTCTGACAGTGGAAATGTGGAGGCTCTGGGCTCTGAGAGAGGAGGTAGGGGCTGCCAGACCCATTGGGGCCTATTCTTAGAGCTGGCCCAGTATCACTTCTGCCATATTTTATTCATCCAAGCCATCACGGGAGCCTCCTTGGTTCGAGAGGGTGGACGTATTAGATGCTACCTCATGAGAGGGGGTGTATCAAGGTCCACTGCAGAAGAATTTGTGGTTTAGGGACAAGGTCACAGTCATCTTTGGAAAATACAATCTACCACAGTTATGTCAACCACTTGATGCGTGGATGGGTTCATTTGTTTCTGTTTGCATACAATTTTAGGGTTTTTCCTTCCTTCTTTGTTGACCTAATTTAATGTTTTGAATATGTAAACAAATATCAGCTTGATTCCAAAAATCAAAAGCTAAGCAAAAGTGATATGGTATACTCAGAGAAGTATCAACCCCCAAACGCCACCCCTGATCCCCACCCCAATGCCATCCCAAAGGAAATTGATTTCATTGGTTTCTAGTTTATCTTGGTTTCTTTTTGCAAAATAAATACAACTATTTTTTCTNATTCTTAGAGCTGGCCCAGTATCACTTCTGCCATATTTTATTCATCCAAGCCATCACGGGAGCCTCCTTGGTTTGAGAGGGTGGACGTATTAGATGCTACTTCATGATGGGGGTATACCAAGGTCCACTGCAGAAGAATTTGTGGTTTAGGGACAAGGTCACAGTCATCTTTGGAAAATACAATCTACCACAGTTATGTCAACCGCTTGATGTGTGGATGGGTTCATTTGTTTCTGTTTGCATACAATTTTAGGGTTTTTCCTTCCTTCTTTGTTGACCTAATTTAATGTTTTGAATATGTAAACAAATATCAGCTTGATTCCAAAAATCAAAAGCTAAGCAAAAGTGATATGGTATACTCAGAGAAGTATCAACCCCCAAACGCCACCCCTGATCCCCACCCCAATGCCATCCCAAAGGAAATTGATTTCATTGGTTTCTAGTTTATCTTGGTTTCTTTTTGCAAAATAAATATAACTATTTTTTCTTATTCCCTTTCATTTTTTTTTTATACAGAAGTTAGCATACTATATATACTTACTCATACTTTGGGTTTCTCTCTTCACATATCTTGACATTTACTCCATGTGACTTCTTTTTTTAATGTTTATCTATTTTGAGAGAGACAGAGACAGGGAAAGCATGAGTGGGGAAGAGGCAGAGAGAGAGGGAGAGAGAGAGAGAATCCCAAGCAGGCTCCTTGCAATCTGCATAGAGCCCAATGAGGGGCTCGAACCCAATGAGCAGTGAGATCCTGACCTGAGCAAAGTTGTTGGACGCTCCACTGACCGAGCCCCCAGGTGGCCCTGCATCTGGAGTTTTAGTCACGGCTAGGAAGCCTTCCCTCACCCAGAGTTAATAAGGAAGTTATTAAGGAAGCCACATGGACTTTTTTTCTAGGGCATTTAGATCTTTGCTGATCTCGCTCCCTTTTCTCTTGCTCCCTTCCCAGGGTGAAGAAAGACGTTTGAGGACACCTCCCCCTGGAGCCCCCAGGAGGCGGGAAAGGTCCTTGGAGGTGTGAAACTCAGTCCACGCGGCAAGAGCTCACCCCTCCTTGCACAGAGCCCGTGGCCTGGGCTGCGTGTGAGACGCTGGCAAGCGTGACGGCTCCTCGTGGAGCAGCGGAGAGCTGGAAGGGAATCAGCAGCGAGGGGCGTCTGACCACCTGACACCCAGGCTCTCCCCTGAAGGCAGGAAATGACACCCAAAACAGGAAAAATAACTAAAAGCGTATTCTGAAAATTTCCAAACCGATATAGAAATAGAGGGCGCCACGAACCTGCACATACCTACCACCCACGGCAGATGCCACCACCCTGCCGGCCTGTCTCCCAGAGAATCTGTCCCCCGGTAAAGCCCCCATCAGTCACTCAGCGCCGCGCCTCAGTCCAACGGAGCACTGGGCTTCCGGCCGGTGACCCCAGGGATGCTGTTCGGTTCGCTTCCCTTAAGAGGGAACTAGATTCTGACCAAAATGCATTGAAGTCCTGCTGCTGACAGTGGCGGCTGATGTCCAGTGCAGAAGGTTCTAGCGTAACGGAGGCGTCCCTACGCCGGCCCCCTGCAGCCGCCACTTCCAGTCCACTTGCCGTTACAGGTTTTGGCATTCAGGGTGGTTTTCTGGGTTAGCCTCTGACAAACCCAGGGTTTGAATTGAACAATAAATAAAACCCGGAAACAAACAAGAAAGAACCCAAAGCCGGCATTGACATCGGAGAGACCATGCTCACCAGTTCCAGAATTAAAGCCCCGAGACACAAAGGCGCTACACGCCAGTTTCCCTTTTGTGCCAAAGGCGTTATGACGATTATAGGCATTGAACACGGGCACCTCCCATCTGCCCCCCTCGGCTTCTAGAACAGAATGCCACCGACTGGGCCATTTATAAACAACAGGAATTTATTGCTCATGGGTCCCGAGGCCGAGGACGTGAGATGAGGGGGCCAGCGCGGCCGGGCCCAGGGGAGGGCCCACGTGCTGTGTCCTCACGTGGTGCAAAGAGGCGGGGGTCCCTCTGAGACCACTGTAAGGGCACTGGCCTTATTCCCGGGGGCTCCACCCTCATGGCTTCTGTATGTCGCAAGGGCCCCTCACGTTAATACCTTCCCACTGGGCACTGGGCCACTAGGATTTCAACATGTGAATTTGAGGGGGACAGACACATTGAGACCAGGGCACCCTCGATGAACCGCTTTCATGTGTCCTCCCAATTCCTGTCCCCGTGAGCACAGGACCTTTACGTCACAGGTGTCACATCAAGGCCATGTCACTCCCCACTCCCTCTGGGCACGGTCTCCCAGCTGCCGCCCAAGGTGCCGTGAGGCGGCCACAGTCTGCTCGTGTATTACCCCATTACCTCCCCTGGCTTCTGGGAGGGAGCAGAGGGTCACCTTCTCCGATGCAGGGGCTCCAGAGCCACCACCCCAAGGGGACAGTGTTGCAGAGGGAAACTGTGAAGACGCTGGTGTGTAGGAAGGGTGGCAGGAAGATGTGTCTCCCACTCTCAGGTCCAAGGACGAGAGGGGGAAGGAACGGCCAGAGCTACAGAAGTCTGATCCCGAAAGCCAGGGTGCCCCCATCGCCAGGGCGTGTGACCCACGTAGGGACCATCCCAAGACCCACCGACATTTCCGGTGAGGGTGTGAAGGCGCCGGCACTGGGTGGGTTTAAGGTCTGTTGCTGAAGCCAGAGGCCTGCCCACAGGTGGCCGGGCGTGGGAAAGCCTGAGCAGACGGGACACGGCACGTCTGTGGGGCCCTGGGGGGCGGACCAGGCTCAGCGCGCCCAGGGGGCTCCCATAGGGACCTGTGGCTGCAGCTGCCCCTCCCAAACAGAAAGACCCTGAACTTCCAATCAGGGTGGCAGCAGCCGGTCCTTTGGTTTTCGGTGACAAATCTGCCCATCTCGGGGGCTGCTCTGGTGGGAGTCGGCGCTCTGGTTTCTTCCTTGAGCTTCTAGAACTTCTTGAGCCTGACTGATCCTCACAGAGGATGAACACAAGGGAAGGGAGGGACAGAGGACCCGAAGCGGCTTTCCTTTTGAAACGCCCACCGCGCAGTCACGGCCCTTGGGTGCTGCCCCCGGGGGGAGCCGGCTCCTTGCTCCTTCTCGAATTTTGCTTGATGACAGGCCTCGGAGAGTTTCTGGAGCGGAGGAAAAGAGTGTAATAAGCTTAATCTTGGAATTGTGAACGTTACTATTATAATCACTTCCCTCTGAAGAATTGTAAATAATTCATTTGCAAAACCCCAGTCGGGGCCTCTAATTAGACCGGTGTTGGGCACTGAAGCTGACCTCCTCAGTCGGGGAGTAGATTTTGTTTGGTTTTTTGTTTAGTTTTGACCCCCTCTCCACTCCACAGACTAAGAAATCAGCCTCACATTGTTTTTTATGTTTGCAAAGTGTGTTCGGTAGGGACCCTGCCCCTCCCCCACTGCTCCCTGGGTGGGGAGAGTTAATCCAGCGGGAGAGACCCCGTTAATCCAGCTTTGTGCCCTTCGCACATACAAGACGTACCTGCACAGGGTCAGGGGGACACAGCTTCTCATGGGGACTCCAGGCATGGAGGTGTCGGGCCTCCAATGAAACATCAAGTCACGCCCAGGTGACCATCCCGAAGCAGGTACCAGTGCCAGGCAGGTGATGCTGCAAGGGGGGAGGGGGAGACTTTCTCAGGGGCGTGCACCCCCTGCCCCCCCTCCCGGCGAGCTCCCACTCCAAACCTCACCCCCTGAGCCTGGGGCTGGGGCACCAGGGAGGGAGGTGACACGAAGAACAGTCTCGCTTCCAACCAAAAAGGACCAACGTGGAACAGGTCCTACTGACCCCAAGGCACGGGAGTCCCCAAGGGGCTCTTGGAGGGCCTTCCAGGGACACGACCCATCCTGCGGGGTAGGACTACCTGTCCTCGTCCCGCAGCCCTAACAGGTACCCTCTGNACACAGCCGCCCACGAGACAGCCCTAAAGCTCGCGCGGGCCGGGTCCGATGGACTCTAGCGTTGGCGGCAGTGGCCGGACCCGATGTGATGGGAACGGGCGCTGTCCCTGGGGGGCCCTCGGTGAAACAGGACTGAGTGGGGGAGCAGCGTCTCCCAGAGCACGGCCCTGGGCAGCCCTCGGTGAGCCCCGCAGGGACAGGCCCCAGGGTCCCTTTGTGCAGGGGGTGTGATGGAGAAGCCCCGGCGCGGCCTTCTCGGTGCAGGTGGGCCTCTGAGCATGGGGGGCAAGACCCAGGATAACGTGCGGGCTAAGCTTGGGACCCAGCTCCATGGCGGGGCCTAGAGCCGGAAGGTGGGGGGTGGGTGGCCCAGGTCCCCTGGGTGCTGCCTGCCTGTTCACCTGTCCTGGTGCGTATCTCACGAGGTCCCCTCAACTGGACGGCCGTTTCCGGCAGGCCTGGCTCCGGGGCTGACATTAGGAGGCCGGCGCCACATCTTTCGGGCGTGAAGACAGCGGGCCTGGGAGGTGGGAAACGCGTACTGGGACTTATAAACTCCCAGCGTGCATGTTCCGCACGTGGTGTCACCTCCCTACGCGCCTCTGCCTGAACTCACGCACCTGGAAATGACCCCCACGCGGCTGCCACACAGGGAAAGGACAGGCCCCCCAGGAAGTGTGTCCGTCTGCTGTGAGAAGGGACTGAGGTGCCCTCTCTGGAAGTTTCTCTGGCTGCCCTGCTCTCTGATGACGCGTAATCCTGATTACTGCCCGGGAGGGACCTTGGAGGAGTCCTGGAGGGACTTCTCTGGGCCAAATCGCTCCAGGGAAGCTCGATGAAAGCAAATGTGAACGAACTCAAGCTAGATTTGTAGAAAGAAAGTTCTGTGATGTGTAGAAAAAAGCAGAAGATGAAAGCGATTTGCACAAATCAAAATATGTATTTTTTAAATGACGGTTAAGTACATCCTCATTTACTTGGATTGTGAGTCTCGAGGTTCCTCTCCTTGTGTTCTTAGGAAAAGCAGCCTTTGATTTATTTTCCACAAAAGTGAATGTTTGTGCCGTGTGATAGCCGTGCCGTGTTAGAGCTGGCTTCACACGGGCCAGGGGCCTTCAGGACTGGTTTCCTCAAACTTTGATCTATACTATGTTAAAATATTTTTTCCCCCAAACAAACAAAGTTCCACTCTTCAAATCACGCAGACCCCTTCTTGGAAGCCACATGAAAAACCTCTAAACAAATCTGGATCGTTTAGGAATTACCTTCTCCTTCCCCATCTCTGAATCAAATGCCTGGTCCTGGCTTACTTGTACAGCTAAAAACAGATAAGCCAGGTTAGGAACCACATGGGCCTCAGGCTTCCCTTAGTTTCCTGCTGTGGTGTGAGAGGCTGAGTGTGCAAAGGGACAGTGGCCAGAACCCTGGCCTACAGCCCGCAGGGGGCCGCCTCCTTCTCCATGGTGACCAGTCCCGGGAAGCCCGCCTGCTTTCCAGGAGTCGGACGTGTGTTTCAGTGGGGGGCGTGGGACCTCCGAATCCAGTGCCCATCCAGGAAGACACCAGTGACCCTGCGACACGTGGCCCCGGCCAACAGGATGTGATTAGCCACCCACAACTTCCCTGATGCCTGTCCCCACTTCCAGCTCAGGAGGGAGCCAAGAAAGTCGAATATGCACCCAGGGATGCCCCCACACCCAGCTGGGTGCCCCAGCCCCCAGGCCGTGGCCCCCACGCAGGGCACACCTGGACCCCCCCTCCGTCTACCGCCAGGCTGCTCCGGTCCTCCGCCAGCCTCGGAGTCTCGGCAGACACGGACAACGGAGGCTGACCTCCTTGTGGGAACGAGCTCTCGGAGAGTGGCCTGTGCGGTTCCCATGGCTGGTCTTTATTTATTTCTGCAGGAAGCAGGGCTCTGAGGAAATGGGGACCCACTGGCGACGGACAACAGCACTGCTTGGCTCCTTTAGGAGCAGAGTGGACGAGTCAGGAAGGAATTGCAGCAAAAATGCCTGGGCTGAGTTCGGCGCTTAATTTCACAGATGGGGTGTACTGGGCCCGGGGCTCCCAGATACGCATTTGAGCGAACAGCATTCTGAGTGTTTCTGGGAAGAGTGTTCTGGGAGAGATTAACATTTAAACTGATAGACTAGGGGCGCCTGGGTGGCTCAGTCGGTTAAGCGTCCAACTTCAGCTCAGGTCATGATCTCACATGGGTTCAAGCCCCACGTCGGGCTCTGTGCTGACAGCTAGCTCGGAGCCTGGAGCTGCTTCAGATTCTGTGTCTCCCTCTCTCTCTGACCCTCCCCTGCTCATGCTGTCTCTCTCTCTCTCAGAAATAAATAAATAAAAACATTAAAAAATAAATAAACTGATAGACTAGATAGAGCAGACTGGCCTCCCTAGTGTGGAAAGGTTTGGGGGTTCATCCAGACAGTTGAAGGTCTAAAGAGAAAAAGACGCCTCTGCTCTCCCAGGGAAGAGGCACTCCTCTGCCTGGCTGCCTTTGAACTGGAACATGACTCCCCCCAAGGCCTTTGGACAGAAACACTGGCTCTGGCTGGGACTCGAACCCCTGGCCTTCAGACTGGAACTTGGACCACGGGCTCCCAGTCTCCAGCTTCCTGACTCCCCTGCAGACCTTGGGACTTGCCCGCCTCCAAGATTGTGTGAGCCAATTCCTTATCATAAATCTCTTTCCACACATGTGTATGCACACGCACACACACACACACACACACACACGCACATGCACATCCTACTGGTTGATTCTCTGGCGAACCCTGGCGGGTGCAGGAGACACACAGGAGAGCATCCTCTGGCAGGTGGAGGTGGTCATGGGGAAAGGCGCGGGGCAGACACGGCACCCGCCGCGGTTTTGTGGGGGTCGCTCTTATGAAATGGGAATACCAAGGTGGGCATAATTATCTCAAGAAGGTAAATCTGTATTAACGTAGAAAATTAATTAGTGTAAAGGAGATGAATGACTAGAGAGCAGTTGTGGTAAAATCCAATATCCACTTAAAACCTTAGCAAACTATGAGTGGGAGGAATTAATTTACCACGACAGCAGACTGGCCTGCATTTAAACACCATTCTTATTGGTGGAGAAATGAAAGCCTCTTCCTTAAGATCAGGAAGCAGGCAAAAAGGGTCTCCCTACTCCTGGGGACTCTGTCCTGGGGACCCTGTCCTGGGGGCCCAGCCAGCACGGTGAAGCCAGAGGCAGATGAACCACAGCTGGACGGAAAGACGAGACACGGAACCGCAAGGACTCACGGGCGTTGTGATTATGCCTGAGGGCACACGTGGAAGTGTCAGGTGGACTTACGAGGATTAATAAGACTCAGACAAAGTTGGGTGTGAAATCAGCATAGAGGGGGCCTGGTGGCTCGGTCTCGGTGGAGTGTCCAACTGAGGCCATGATCTCACAGCCGTGGGACTGAGCCCTGAGTCGAGCTCTGCGCTGAGTTGGAGCCTGCCTGGGATTCTGTGCCCCTCCCCCGGCTCACATTCCCTCTCTCTCTCTCTCTCCCTCTCTCTAAAATAATAAAATAAAATAAAATAAACATATAAAATTCAATTACATTTTTACACTCATCTATTTCTAAAAAGAGAAACAGAAAAAGTATATTTTAAATTAACATTTTTAAAAAAACACATTCCAAGGAGGAAGCTAAAACAAAACGCATAAGAATTCTACGGAGGGGAAAAAAGAAACTTTTATGAAGACATTTTTTAAAAAGACGTAAGTAAATGGAATGATATGTTATGTTTATAGACCTGAACTACCTAATAGGTAATTATGTAAATTCTTCCCAGATACGTATGTATATTTCATGCTAGTCAAGATGTCCATAGGTGGCTTTTTGGGACTGGGGTAGAATTTGACACCAAGGACACTAAAATGTATGTGAACACATATCAAGTAGAATAAAGACATTTTTGAAAAGCAACCACCCAGCAGGCACTTGCCTTCTGAAACCGCCATCATGCTGTAACAGTTCAGACAGCGAGGGGCGCCTGGGGGCGCAGTCTGTTAAGCTTTCAACTCCTGATCTCAGGCCATGATCTCACGGTTCATGAGATTGAGCCCCATGCTGGGCTCTGCACTGTCAGCATGGCGCCTGCTTGGGACTGTCTCTCCCCCTCTCTCTCTGCCTCTTCCTGTGTGTGCGCGCTCTCTCTCTTCCAAACTCAATCAATAAATAAACATTTTTTAAAAAGGCAGTGCGATCCTGGCCTAGGGTTGGATGGATAGGGCGGTGGGTCAGAGCACAGCACCCCAGAGCTCTCACATACAGGTCATCGATGCGTGCAAGAAGTGCTATTACATTATTTATTTTTAAAATTTTTATAACGTTTGTTTATGTATTTGGAGAGAGAGAGAGGGCGCGAGTGGAGGAGGGACAGAGACAGAGGGAGACAGACGTCCTCGCAGGCTCCACGCTGTCAGCACAGAGCCCGACGCGGGGCTCGACCTCATGAACTGTGAGATCATGACCTGAGCCGAAGTCGGATGCTTAACCGACTGAGCCCCCCAGGCGCCCAGGAGTGGTATTTTAGATCACAGAGTCGAGGACGGACTTTTCCATAGACACTGGATGCCATAGAGGGTTATGTTTTTCGAAGGTGGCTGTTCCTATATGTCTCACCTCCCATGCCTCTTTCGCGGCAGCGCTGGCATCCAGGCGGGTCTGAGCTCTCCTGCCGCGGGCCGGGCAGACCGTTGTAAATACCCGCCGCTCAACACCACACGCAGATGCCACTCAGGCTGGCTGCCGAGACCCGTCATAAAAGGCCACACACAACATCCACCGACCTGTCACCCTCTCCCAGAGGGTCTCCCCTGAAACCCAGCTGCCAGGCACACACGAGGCCGGAAGTACCCTCGGGAGAGAGCCGCCCCGTGCGAAGGGACACAGACCGCCCACTGACAGGCAGCGTCAGACGCCAGGGGTGTGAGTGAGCAGGCCCGGGGCGTTCCTCCGGGTTCCTCCGACCTGGACGCTGCCGGTCGTCAGACAAGCAAACCGACGAACCGTCAACCAGAAACCCTTCCTTGCTGTGCCCTGTGAACCCCTCACCCCTCACCCCTACCATCTGTGAGCACCGTCTATGGCTGTTCCGTGCCACAGAGTGTGGAGATAACTTGTTACGATGGTCCTGGTAACGGGACAGACTCCTGCCTCACATCACACGCACAATTCAGTTCCAGGCAGATCAGGAGCTAAAATCCAAAGCCAGAATATTGGGGCGCCTGTGGGGTCAGTCGGTTGAGCGTCCGACTTCGGCTCAGGTCATGGTCTCACGGTGTGTGAGTTCGAGCCCCGCGTCGGGCTCTGTGCTGACAGCTCAGGGCCTGGAGCTGCTTCAGATTCTGTGTCTCCCTCTCTCTCTGCCCCTCCCCTGCTCACGCTTGGTCTCTCAAAAATAAATAAGCATTGAAAATACATAAATACACATTAACACAAAAAATAAGGCCAGACTACAAAGTTTCCAGAAGAGTATATGGGAGTTACTCTCATGACCTTCGAGTAGGAAGTAATTTCTTGAATAAGATGCAGAGAGAATNTTGTGAGTTCGAGCCCCTGTCGGGCTCTGTGCTGACAGCTCAGGGCCTGGAGCTGCTTCAGATTCTGTGTCTCCCTCTCTCTCTGCCCCTCCCCTGCTCACGCTTGGTCTCTCAAAAATAAATAAGCATTGAAAATACATAAATACACATTAACACAAAAAATAAGGCCAGACTACAAAGTTTCCAGAAGAGTATATGGGAGTTACTCTCATGACCTTCGAGTAGGAAGTAATTTCTTGAATAAGATGCAGAGAGAATTAGGCATTAAGGAAAAGGGGTGCAATCGTTCTACGATAAATGTAGAGCCCTGATGCTCATCCCAGCTCATCCGAAGGCATCACAAGCTACAAAGTGAAAGGTATTTCACACACACACACACACACACACACACACACACCACGTATTACGAGGACTTAAGCCGAGGACTAGGGTATACAAAGCATCTCTACAAAGTAATCCTCACAAAAGCCACAGGGCAGAAATGGATGAGAGGCTTCAGAGGCACCTGGCAAAGGCAGACGTTCCGATGGCCGAGAAGGAGAATGTGTTCTGCCTCATCAGTGGCCAGAGAAACGCAGACGAAGCCACAGGAAGACACGGCCACACGGCCACCAGATTGGCTGGCCTAAAACAGTGAGACAACAGCAGGGGGTGCCTAGGCTGGGGACGAGCAGGGGGCTCCCAAGCTCCCACTCGCGCTTGGGAGACGGTGGCGTTGTCTAGTAAGGGGAGGACTGTGTCCCTATGAACTGGTGGCCCCGGGGAAGCTCGTGCCCAGGGGGCTGGAGGGCCGTGGGCGTCTTCCCGGCAGTGCCTCCTGCCGTCCCCCAGCCGCGCTCCACTGCGCCGGGGGCACAAGTGGCCTGTTCAGCCGAGGAATAAAGAACATGCCCACGTGCAGTCGCCGCAAAAAGACGGACTCGTAACGGCACAGCCCCACTAACGCACGCTCAGAGCCAGGTGCACTGTGCGTGTTCAGGGATAAACACGGGATGTACTTGAATGAAGAAAGCGAGGGACGGGCCGCACCCAAGCTGGGACAGCAGCCTCCCTAAGGCGTCAGGGAAGGGGGGAAGGACGTCACTTAGGAAAGTCTTCTGGGGGCTGACAGTGCTCGATTTCTTGGTTACACAGAATTAGCCTTGCAATTTTTTTTTTTGCAATTACATTCATTTTAAATGAGAATTGGTCTTTTTTTTTTTTTTTACGAGAACAGTACATGCTCATTGTAGAAAATTAGTAAGGAAAAATAGAGCGCCTAGAAACCAGCACTGTTAATATAGTGTATTATACCTCCTTCCAGATTTTTTTCTAAATCTATGGCACACACAAATGGACTCTCTACCAAACGACACTACGCTGTACATAATGGTTTCGCCCACTGCAGCGTACAGTTCTGTGGTTCTTAGCATATCCACGAAACGGCACGGACATCACAACTATCCGCTTCTGGGAAGAAGCCTCAGCCCTTAGCAGCTGTCCCCTGGACTCCACCCCC
>NW_027527429.1:2071206-2075984 GCF_008692635.1 Crocuta crocuta
CGCCCCCGCCCCCCCGCCCCCGCCCACTGCTTTCTGTCTCTACAGACTTTCCTGTCCTGGAGATTTCATGCAGATGACAGCGCACTACATGGCCTTTCGTGTCTGGCTCATCTCACCCTGCGTAGTGTTTTCAAGGCTCATTGGAGCAGATGCCATGACTTTGTCCTTCTTATGGCTGAACAGTATTCGCACGCACGGGTAGATTACAGCTTATGCATCCGCTCCTCGAGTGGTGGACAGTTGAGTGGTTTCACTGCGCGGCTATTACGAATACTGCTGCTCTGAGCGTCCATGTACATGGACACGCGTTCCCATTTCTCTTGGGTCCACACGTACGAGTGGATTTGTCTGGGCCATGTGGTAACTGTATCTTTAACATTTTGAGGAACTTCCACACTGTTTTCCGAAGTATTGGCACCATTTTATATGCCCGTCACAGCATACAAAGGTTTCTCTGTATCCCTGCGGACACTAGTCATTGCCCATCTCCTTTACTCGGCCATCCTAGTAAGTGTGGTATCTTGTGATTGTGTCCGTAACTCCCAAATGACCAGTGATGTTGAGCATCTTTCCACATGCTTCTTGGCCATTTGCACATCTTCTTGGAGAAACGTGCATTCAGCTCCTTTGCCCATTTTTAAACTGGGTTATTTGTCTTTTCATTGTTGAATTGTAAACATTCCTTACATATTCTAGATACTAGTCCCTTACGAGATAAATGATTTACTAATATTTTCTCCCAAATTGTGGTTTGCCTTTTTACTTTCTTTCTTTTTAAGTTTATTTATGATTTTGAGAGAGAGGGCAACCGGGGGTGGGGCGGGAGGGAGAGAATCCCAAGCAACGTGGGGCTGGATCTCACTCCTGTGAGATCAAGACCTGAGCTGAAATCAAGAGTCAGATGCTTAAGGGACTGAAGCACCCAGGCGCCCCAGCCTTTTAAATTTCTTAATAGTGTGCTTTAAATTGCAAAAGTTTTAAATCAAGTCCAACTTACCTATTGTTTTCTTTGTTTGCTTGTGCCTTTGACGTTAATAGCTAAGAAACCATCACCTAATCCAAAGTCATGAAGATTCTCACCTACATTTTCTTCTATATGCTTTATGTTTAAGCTTTTACACTTAGGTTAATTTCTAGTTCAATATTTTAATATGGTGTGAGGTAGGGGCACAACTTTATTCTTCTGCATGTGGCTATCTGTCTCAGAACCGGCTGTCGAAATGACTGTTCCTCCCCCCTGGAATTGTATGCTTTTTTGTACCCTTTTGAAACATTCTATACATCTTATGTCTTTTTCGTTTCTCTATTCCTGCCTTCTTGCATGTATTAAACAGGTATTTCTCAGTGTGCTATTTTAGTTTCTTTGTTTTATTTTACAGTATATTTTTGAGGTATTAAATCACTTATTAAAGTGATTACCCTGAGAATTACAATTAACCCCTTTTTTAATTAAAAATTTTTTAAAGTTTTTTAAAATTTACTTTGAGAGAGACAGAGAGTGAGCAGGGGAGGGGCAGAGAGAGAGGGAGACTCTCAAGGACGCTCCACTCTGTGAGCACAGAGCCCAACGCAGGGCTCAATCTCATGAAACTGTGAGATCATGACCTGAGCTGAAATCAAGAGTTAGACCCTCAACCGACTGAGCCCCCCAGGCGCCCCCAATTAACCTCTTAATGTATAGCAGTTGTGTTCAGATTACTACACACTTAATTTTAAAAGTGTAAAAAACTGCTCTTAAATAGAAGCATTACTTTCTCCTTCCTTTGTCCTAATACTGTCATACAAATTATGTTTATACGCTGTAAGCTCAATGACACAGATTTATAATTATTGTCTCATGCAGTTATTTTAATAATCAGGAAAAGAAAAAGAGATCCGAAGATACACACAGACTGTCTCTTATAATTTCCATTATAGACACCTTGATGGGTGTTCTTTATTATTTCACATGGATTCCAATTACCGTGTGTTGTCCTGACATTTTAGCCTGAAGGGTCTCCTGTGGCACTTCTTGTAGGGCGGGTCTGCTGTCGGCAAATTCTCTGAACTTCTTCCATCTAGAAAGGTCTTAGCGCCTCCTCATTTTCTTTCATGGCCTGCGGAGTGCGGGCTGCCCCTGTTCTCCATCCAGCACCGCGAGGATGCGTCCCTTTTCTGCCTTCTGACCTCCGTGGACTCTGGTGAGAAGCCAGCGTCCACCTCGCTGAGGACCCCGTGTCTGTGAGGGGTGGGATCTTACCTACTGCTTTCGAGACTCCTCCTGACCCGGGGACTCTGATTACGATGCATCTGGGTGTGATCTCTCCCAGGATAATCTGCGGGGAGTTAATTAAGGGCTTCCGTCGAGTGTACAAGTTCGCCCATTGCTTCTTAAATGTCCCGCCCCTTGCTCTTTCCGTCTCCTTCAGGGACTCCCACCGCGTAGACGGCGCCCCCGAGGGGGCTCTGAGGCTCTGTCCCTTTTCCTTCCTTCTTTCTTCCTTGTGTCCCTCAGCCTCAAGGAAGTTCACTGCCGCGCCTCCACGCCGGTTTCTTTCTGCTGCAGCCCAAAGTCCTGAGCCCCTCTGGCAAGGCCTTGATTCCGGTGTCTGTACTTGGCAACTGCAGAATTTCTATGCGGTTCTTTCTTTTTAATAATTTCCATCTCCTCGTTGTTTCTCTCGATCGGGATCGGGTGAGACACAGCCCTCATACTTACCTTCAGATCTTTAGATGTGATTTCCTCTGGTTCTTCAAGCATCTTTAAAACGCCTGACTGAAGGTCTCTGTCTAGTTAGCCCAACATCGGGGCTTCCTTGGGGACACTTTCTGCTGACTGCTTTTATTCTGTTCATGGGTTGCCCTTTCTTTGCCGGCCTCATACTTTTCCGTTGAAAAGCGAACATCTGAAGTGACCCTGATATGTCAACGCTGGGAATCAGATTCTGTGCCTCAGGATCCATTGTTGCTACCAGCCTGCGTAGCGACTCTTCTGAACCAAATCGTACCTCTGTCTCGTGTGACCACGGCAGTCCGAGTGCACACAGCGGGCAGGTGGTGAGTGGGGCCCTGTGGAACCCGCCAGGCCCCCGGCCCCTGCCCGGCGCTCTGTGTTGACGCGATCGGGGGGGCCTCAGGCAAGCAGGTCGCAAGGCGTGTAAGCCCCCGCTTCCCACTTACACGGAGCCTCAGGTCAGCCGGTGGTGAGGACGAAGGCCTTATCGGGGCTTCCCTGGGCAGGTGCGCGGCCTTGAGGGTGCCCACAGCCCTACACTTGCACACGGTCTTCCAGCCTCCAGAAGGGCGTATGCAGGGTGTCTTCAAAGCCCCCTCTGGACGTCTCCTCCAGCGTCCCTTCTGAGTGTTCTGGTCACCGTGTCGTTTGACCTGTCATTATCGTCCGGGCTGCCGCGATGATGAACAACGGTCCGGGAACTGGACCCAGCAGGCCACGTGATGACAATTCTCCGGGAACGGGCTCTGGAGGAGCTCCAGCTCAGTGTCGCGGCTCGCGGAGACCGCCAGCCCGCTGGTCTGCACCGTGATCTTCACTCCCGAGGCTGCCACGGGGCTGGGGGGGGCGGGGGGCAGGGCGAGCCTGGAGGCCACAGTTCACGGTTCTTACCGAGGCTCCGCCTTGTTTCTTGAAGAGACGCCCCTGGATGGCTGCAAGCCTCTGGTTAATTTCCAGAGTTCTGAAAACGTTGATTTTGACCATTGTGGCCAGTGTTCTCATTGCTTACACAGAGAAGGTTTTCGGAGGCCTTTGCTCTGCCATTCCCACTGACGTCACCCTGCAATTATTCTTCATTTTACATATGGTTGATGTAGTCATCTGTGTTTATAAAAGGAAGAACAAAAACAGAATCAGCACCGTGTCCTCCTCTGCCAGCCACAGTCATAACTAGTGTCTTGTCCTCCGAGTGTCCAAGGCAGGCAGTCTGAAATGTCACACGGTAGTTAATCCAAATTTCATCATTAGATATTTATGCCAGTACATAGCCCAGACGGACGAAAGGCCGTGTGTACAGAGATGCTCATTGCAATGCTGGTCATAAAGGAAAACATTACGATCAATCCTGAATCTGAATTAGGGAAAGGGCAGCTAACGGCTGTGCCCTTACTGGTTCGCAGCCGTGCTCCGAAGCAATGGCCAAGGCTAAGAATGACGCGGAGAACTCTATAAGATACATTTATTGAGAAACACAAAGCACGCGCTTCCACGGGCACCGAGGTTCCCTGGAACAGCTATACGGAGGCGTGTGCAGTCACCAGAACGGAACAGAGAAAAATGAACACAGTTTGTTAGGGTGGAGAGAACGGTGGGTGTTTTTAAATTGGATTTTTTTCCATCTTATTGTTAGACTGTGAGTACAACAAATTGAATGTTTACAAAAATAGGTCAACACGTCTACCAGGAACAATGAATTCCCTGCGGCCCCTGCGTGCCGGGCCTGGCGCAGGTCAGAGCACCCGCGGCAGAGGCGGCTGCAAGAGTCCAGGGTCGAGGCTTTGGCGATGTCACCTGGGGACAGATCTCTGCCTCGTGAGTCACGGACATGGGCTCCAGGGGCCTGGGAGGGGCATGGAAGGTAGCTCTNTCAACACGTCTACCAGGAACAATGAATTCCCTGCGGCCCCTGCGTGCCGGGCCTGGCGCAGGTCAGAGCACCCGCGGCAGAGGCGGCTGCAAGAGTCCAGGGTCGAGGCTTTGGCGATGTCACCTGGGGACAGATCTCTGCCTCGTGAGTCACGGACATGGGCTCCAGGGGCCTGGGAGGGGCATGGAATGTAGCTCT
>NW_027527429.1:2080660-2085712 GCF_008692635.1 Crocuta crocuta
GGGAGGGGGGGGAGGGGAGGGGGGGAGGGGGAGAAAGGCCCTTTTCCCTTCCCCTCCCAGCAGAGAAGATATTTTTCCAATAAATAACTGTGAAGTCTCAGTTGAAATATAAGCCTCATGAATTATTTGGCCCTGTTGGGATCCAAGAATCTTTCAGTGTCTGGACAGGGTCACAGAGGCTTCTGACGGATGCCCGCGTCTCCCCCGGGGGCCACTCCCTTCCTGATGATAATGAAGCGACCACCCCACTCCTGCCCCTGAACTTGAGGGCTTGTAACTTGGCTCGAATGTCCAGCAGCTCTCCTCCTGAACGTTTTTCCCTGTTTTTTTTTTTTCCCTCCCGCTTTTAAGCAGCTGAGGGAAGGAAGAACTAAGTGGAAGTGATTTATCAGAGCAGTTTTCCCAAAGTGAGTTCCGTGCAGTGTGAACAACTGCCCCGGCCTGCCTCGGGCTAGGGCTTCCCGGGACACAGGGCATTCACTGCTGACGCCAGCAATGTCCCGGGCAAGTCTTGGGATAAGTGGACACTGTAGGTCCATGAATCTCTAGTTTATTTTCATTTATTTATTTTTTAAAAGTTTATTTAATTGAGAGAGAGAGAGAACATGTGTGCGAGTGAGGGAGAGGGAGACAGAGAGAATCCCAAGCAGGGTCTGAGCTCTCACTGCAGAGCCTGACACAGGGCTCCATCTCACAAAATGTGAGCTCATGACCTGAGCTGAAATCAAGAGTCAGATGCTTAACCGACTGAGCCACCCAGGAACCCTTGAATCTCTAATTTATTAGGACACTCATAAGTATTGTATGTAAATTGTTCCATGATGATATAGGCTGAACATATTGATTGAATCCATGAATCACCTGGAGTGAACAAGATCAAATAGATATATTTGTTGCAGGACTTGTCAGAGCCTTTATGTGTTAACATGGTATATATAAGGCTAGGTGCTAATATAGGCATAGGCCCACATATCCTCGAGGCCACTCAAGGTGGTTCTGATGTGACAGAACTTAAAATCTCTCTCTTTTTAAACTGAAGACAGAAGGGGCACCTGGGTGACTCAGTCGATTAAGCGCCCGACTTCGGCTCAGGTCATGATCTCACAGTTCGTGGATTTGAGCCTGGAGCCTGTTTCAGATTCTGTGTCTCCCTCTCTCTCTGACCCTCCCCTGCCCACACTGTTTCTCTCTCTCTTTCTCAGAAATAAATAAAACATTTAAAAAACCCTGAAGACCTGGGGCACCTGGGGCGCTCAGTTGGTTGAGCATCCGACTTTCGCTCAGGTCATGATCTCGCGGTTCGTGGGTTCGACCCCGTGTCGGGCTCTGTGCTGACTGCCCGCTCGGAGTCTGGAGCCTGTTTCAGTCTGTGACTCCCTCTCTCTCTGACCCTCCCCTGCTCACGCTGTCTCTCTCTCTCCTAGAAATAAATAAAAAAATATTTTAAAAAATAAATAAAAATAAAAAACCCTTGAAGACAGAACACATTGATCCGAGGAACTTCGAGGCTGCTGGGGCTGAGCTGGGGCCACCCTGTGGAAGGGGGGGAACCAGTACCGAGTCCCTCCTTTACAGGAGTCGCTACTGGAGACCTGCCAAGCGGCCAGGATGATCAAAGTGCCGTTAGGGGAGAGGAAGGCCTGGGGTTAGCGGACATAAGGGCTCAGCCCCCTTCTGCAGGGAGCTGGGCGGCCAGGGGTGAGGCTCGGGTCTGCGATGCCCAGAAATGTGTCCTGACGGCCCCCTCCACCCAGCCCACCAGCGCGAGGCCGGGTGTGCTCCTGGGCAAAGCCGACCCGGGCCCCCTGGGTGGGTTCAGGAGGAGCACCAGCATCTAAGCACCTGGGGGCTCTCGGCGGTCATCCCTCCACAGCGTCCCTACAGAGACGTGCCCACGCGCACCTGCGCGGTGGCGGCTGCTCGGGACGCGGGGTCCCCTGGCTGGCAGCGTGTCCTCGCCTGTCTGCAGAAGACACGGGAACCCCTCCTCCCCGGTGGTCAGGCCGGAGCTGGGGAGACGCGGCGGCGGGGGCCACGCCCGGCCCTGTTTGGCCTCTGCGTTTGTGCACGTGGAACCCGCGTGGGGGTCTGGGCCTGGGCCGGAGTCCGTTTCAGCTTCCAAAGACAGGGCTGGGTGAAGGGGGCCCTCCTGAGACGGGGGGCTCGGCCCTGCAAGGTTACGGGGCCCCAGCGGTTCCTGGGGTGCTTATTCCCAGGCAGCCGCTGGGCGCCCCCCGCCCCGCCCGTCATTCTCCTCCTCCTGCGTCGGGGGTTCTGGACATTGTGCAGCTTCGGGCCCAGGTTTGCACACTCCAGCCCTGGGCTCGTGGTCCCTGAGGAAGGAGCAGATTCCAGGGCCCCTGGGGACCCCAGCCTGGCCTGTGGGGACAGGGGACAGCTATGGGACAGCAAGGGCTGCCACCAGGCTCTGGCCTGTGAGCCTCGGCCTTGGCGACCTCCAGCTGTAGGCAGGAGACCTGGCCCTGCCCTGGCGCCCCCCCACCCCGCCCACCCTGGTCCTTGCTAAGCGGCCAGTGACACCAGACGGAGGGGCATCCCGGCCCTAAAAGGAAGGCGGGGCCGTGTGGAAGAGCCCCTCAAGGGGTCGCCACCAGCTGTGGGGGTCCTGGGGGGAGCGCAGCGCATGGCCCGTGAGTCCCTGAAACACAGGGCCACGCGGTGACGGCCTCCAAAGGCCACGGCACTCGAGGGGACTCCTGTGTCAGGACTTCTGTCCTTGGGGGCCCTGGATGGCCCTCGCAGGACCCGTGTGACAGCGCCTCAGGGCTGCCGAGAGGGACTAAGATTTGGGAGGATTGTGGAGTGAACATCACTGGCCTCTGGGGCCTTCCCGGGGGGCTGGGGGCCCAGGAGCGCAGGCGCCAGCTGGAGCCGGAGGCGGTCCTGGAGGCAGAGGCCTGAGGTGTGCGCTGGGGGGGGGGCTCTCAGGGCCCCCCAGGAGCTTGCCTCCAATCTGCTTAGCGGGAAGTCCTGAGACACAGGAAGCACCGAGCAGGACAGGGCACCGCAGGGGCTGGGCACCACGGTGGCAAGGGCGAGGGGCGTCTTTCTGGGCACGACATTAACTTCCAGGACCAGAGCCCCCTCTCCCCAGTCCAAATGCGGGACTTAGCTGGCAGCTAGGGAGAGGCTGGCGTGAGCAGAGAGCCCCCCAGGGTCAGCCTCGGGGACCTGAAGGTGGCTCACAGGGTCAGCCCCTTGGGCGAGGGTGAGGCCTGCCGCAGTTGCAGAGGCAGCCACCAGGTGGCACAGGAGAGTCCAGCCCAGCCAGGGTTTGGAGGCCTGGCCAGGACTGCAGAGCCCTGGGCCCCCTCAGGCCGGCGACCCGCAGGGAGGAGGCGTGACAGGCACGGGTAATGATCTGCAACAGGCACATGCACCGAGGCAGGGGTGGGCCTGCCCCCCACCTGGCCAGGCTGGTCGTGCCCAGCAGTGAAGCCTGGCTAGGAGCTGGCCTGGGGGCGGGGGGGGGAGGGGAGGCGTGGCCAGCAGGGTCCCAGGGACGGGGCGCCCAGCGTGGCTCAGTGCACCCGGAGCAAAGACCCGTCCGAACCTTAGCTGCTGCATTCTGGGGGTGCAGGCTCAGAGCAGCCCTGAGTAGGTCCCCTCACCCCGCCCCAACCCCCCTTAGCTCATGCTCCCCAGCCCAAGCCCCACATGGTCACCCTGCGGCCTCGGCTCCCCAGGGAGGGACCTCTGCTTGTGCGCCTCCCTGGGGTACCCGTTCTGTAGCACCCCAACCTCCCCCGAGAGCTTGCTGCCTTCTTCCCTTTCCCTCCCTGCCCCTCCCGTGTGCTGACACAGGTAAGGTCTTTGGGGAGAGAATGGATTCCCCCTCAGTGCTCTGCACCGGAGGTTCCTGGGGGCCCGGGCTGGGGTCAACGGGGGCGGCAGCAGTGCGCCTTGAGATTTAGGGACCCTCAGTATGCAGGGGAGAGGTCACCAGGCAGGGGGTGGTCAGTGTGCAGGGGGGAGGTCAGTGTGCAGGGGGGAGGTCACCAGGCAGGGGGTGGTCAGTGTGCAGGGCGGAGGTCAGTGTGCGGGGAGGTCAGTGCCCCTGTACCTCTGGACACAAGTGACTGTGGCCCGGGACAAGCAGTGACTGCCTGGATGACGCCAGCGATAACCGTGATGTGACCTGGCCGGAGTGTCCATGACCGTGTGCACCCCCTTCTGAGCCGTGTCATTTGATGACCACAATGACCTGTGAGGAAGGTGCTGTCCGTGCCCGCGTCACAGGTGAGGGACAGGGGCAGGGGTCCCGGCATAGTGGAGAGCCCGCAGGTGAGCCTGGGCCACATCAGAAGTCACCCGCGGGGCCAAGAGGACAGCCACGCGGCCTGGGGTGCCCTGGGAGCCCTCCCCGGAGCCCCGGGGGCGCCTGCCACAGAGCAGGGGCCGGGGACACAGCCTGGTTCACAGGGGTTTGTTCCCCGCCCCCCCCCCATGTCCCCTGGTGACGGGCCACACTTGGGGTCTCAGGCAGCCGGGACACCCTCCTTGGGGTCCCAGGTGGAAGCCATGTTTTCCTCCTGTCCTGTGCACACAGGGTGGGTTCAGAGGAGTCTCTTCCCCCTTGACATTGACCTTCAACCTTTATTGTTCATGCCCTTTACCTTCACATCCTCTGGCTCAGCCTGGAAAACCCTCAGGCCTGAACATGAACTCCCACAAGCCCCGAGTGTGCCAGGATGACCTAGACCCCCTTCTCCACCTGACCCGGACATTCGCCCAGACACACCACACACACACACACACACACAGCATATAGACACACATACACGCACCACACAGACACACACACACAGACAGACACACACAAATACCACATATCACACACTCATGCACACCACACACACACACACACACACACACACACACTGGATTAAGAAAGCCGGCAAGGTATTTATGATGCAACTGAGTTCCGGGAAAATCCACTGCTTTTGTAAAGGAACAGGGTGTGGGTCTCCGTGAAAGGGTAGCTAGGTCTTGTGAACAGGGCAGCTGAGGTTTCCTCGACGTGGCGTCGGA
>NW_027527429.1:2086064-2087226 GCF_008692635.1 Crocuta crocuta
CACACACACACACACACAGCATACAGAAACACACACACACACCACACAGACACACACAAATACCACATACCACACACTCATGCACACCACACACACACACACAGCATACAGAAACATACACACATACCACACAGACACACACAAATACCACATACCACACACTCATGCACACCACACACACACACAGCATACAGAAACACACACACACACCACACAGACACACACAAATACCACATATCACACACTCATGCACACCACACACACACACAGCATACAGAAACACACACACACACCACACAGACACACACAAATACCACATATCACACACTCATGCACACCACACACACACACAGCATACAGAAACACACACACACACCACACAGACACACACAAATACCACATATCACACACTCATGCACACCACACACACACACAGCATACAGAAACACACACACACACCACACAGACACACACAAATACCACATACCACACACTCATGCACACCACACACACACACACAGCATACAGAGTCAGCCTCAGGCTGACTCAGCCCCGGCTCCCCTCTCTGTGGCCGCACAAACCATCTCTCCGAGGCCCGCAGTCCTGCCGGGACCCCACAGTCCTGGGGCCCAGGCCCGAGCCCCGCCCCACCTCATCCCCTGCCCTCACCCCCTCCAAGGTCCAGGTGAGGTGAGGCCAGTCCCCCCAGGCACCTGTGTGCCTTCTGGAAGCACCTGACTGACTGTGGGTGCAGGCGTCCTGGGGGTGCTAAGGAACTGGGAGTGTGAATGTTTTGGGGGGACGGCGTGGGATCCTGGGTCGTGGACGGGCCCTCCCTCTCCCCCCCTCACATGGCGCCAGAGGGAAAGGGAGAGAAAAAGGGGGGACGCTCCGTCCAGTGGTCCGGGTCCCGCACCCGAGTTCTGGTGGCTTGGACGAATCCTGCAGAATCCTTTCCCGATTTTCCACATGATTCTAAGGACATTACCGAACATCTTTCACTCTGTCGCAGAAGCGTGGCACACATAGGCGCGAATCGCCAATTCTGCAGGCAGTCTCGGCTCGAGCCCGAAGAGTGCCGCGTGGGCCGCATGCCGGAGGAGGAGGGCGCCTTCCGGAGGGGGGAGGTGTGGGGAGGTGTGGAGAGGCGGGCAGGACAGCA
>NW_027527429.1:2087634-2088794 GCF_008692635.1 Crocuta crocuta
CGCCTCACGTGCCCCGTCCTGGGGCCAGCTCGGCGGAGGCGGCCGGTCAGGGCCCTGTCCCCCGGAAGGCCCGGCCACATAAATTTTCATTTAGTGCCACCACATTTCATCGCGGGAGCCGTCAGGGGTGTTTTGAGAAGGAACGGAGAGGTCGGACGGTCACGCTTCTGCCGCAGCACAGAGGGCGGCCCTGCACCCGCGGGTCCCCAACTCCGCGCCCCCCGCGCTGGGTGGAGAGCCCCTGGCCGCACTCGCGCCACCGCCATTTCTCATGGGGGGGCTCCAGTGTGTCCTCGCCTCTTCCCGAACCAGCTGGAGGGAGCCCGTCCTTTCTCCGCGGGGCCCTCGGCCACCACACTAACGGGGAGGGTTCCCAAGCCTCCACGGGGCTGGCTCGCCCTACTCACCCCACGGGTCCGCTAACCGTTCGATGCTGGGGTCTGTGCCTCAAGCGCTGGGCTTGTTCTAGAACCAGGGGTCATGGTCTGCGCCTCTTCAACACGGGAGAATAAATTCACCAGCTCTGCACAGACACGGACGGGCCGGACGGGCTCGTGTCAGGGCTGGATCCAAACGCCCTGCGCCGGGGACACGGAGGCTGAGCGCGTCTGCCCCGAGGAACCCAGGAGGGTCTCACAGAAGAGGCGACGCGGGTGCTGTGCAGGGAGCCCGGGCCGCGGCGGGCGGAGGCGCTGGGGAGGGCTGGGCAGGCCTGGGCCGAGCACAGCGCAGAGAGCGGGCGCCGTGAGAAGCCGTGTTTTTGTTGGCAGAAATGCTGCTAAAGCCATTTTCGATTTGGACGGCTGCATGATAGGGGAATGTGGGTCAGTGGGTTTAAAAAAACACTTCCCCGGACTTTGTGTATATGCGAGCGTGTGAGAGAGAGACTAATTGGCTTGTCCAAGAGCCGACGAGAGTAAAATCGTCTCTGGAACGAGTGGAGCCCTCTAGGCATCTCGGCTGTCCCGGCCGGTGGAGGCAGAGCCGGCAAGGTTGTGGAGAGACCAGCGACCTCACGCGGAAGCCACGGGCTTGGGGGTCCGACCCCGGAAAGAGGCGACGCGGACGTAAGGGTACCGGCTCGGGCACCAGCTGGGGGGGCTTCAGAAGGAAGAAAACGTCCCTGGGGAGCACACACAGAGAACAGGGGGCACAGAAGG
>NW_027527429.1:2088819-2098443 GCF_008692635.1 Crocuta crocuta
CGGACCACGGACCGCCCCACACCCGGCCACGGGCACGGAACCGCGCCAGGACCTGTTCAGAGGGCGAGCGCCGGCCCCGCCAGTCTTAGGTGAAGACAGAGGAGACGTTTGAACAGTGAGCCAATCAAGCGCTTAACAGAGAAATCAGGGCATCGTTTCAAGCCGGGTGAACTTCCCGGTCCTGTCCCAGCTACAGCTTCTTGCTACCAAAATGCCCCGCCTAGACCCAAAGGCTCGAACCCCCTGGCGGGACCCGTAATCAAACAGCCAGGCCAGGCGTCCCGACCGCCACAGTCACCAAGCGCCGGGGACACGCCCTGCCTGGCCAGGGCTCCGGGCCCCGTGGACGCTGGTGACCTTATGGTCCCTGAAAGTGGCCTCAGGTGCGTGCAAGGGTCCTGGATACCCCTGGAGGGCGGAGCGAGTGGGGTCGCAGGCAGCTGACCCCGGCCGGGCCACCTACCGCCCACGCCTGGCTGTCTCCTCACCTTCCGATGGGGCCGTGGCGGTTCCCTCCCTGGGGCCCCGAGAGGAGGACTCAGCACAGCACCTGGCTCTGAGGGGCGGGACCGGCACTGGACGCTTTGTCTGTATCTGGGACTCGCAGCCACTTCCCTGCCCGAGACGTGGCTTTGCCCTCAGTCCCCGCCTTCCCCTTCAAAGGAATTTCTTGGCTTCAGATGGGAGATGCCGTAGATAAGAAAAACGCCTCCCCGAATACCGCGAATAACCCCGTGAGTTCAATCACCTTGGTGGGAGTGCTGAACCAGCTTCCCTGACGAAGTAATTAATGGGACGGGGAGGGCGGCCGGACAGAGCCAGGCCCCCGCGGCAGCGAGCATCGGCGATTTACAACACATTATTTTAGCCGTAAAGAGCCCTCGGGGCCCTTCCACTTGCGGGTCAGCTGGCACGGATGCCGATCCCAGCCCGGCGCCGTATTTACTGAGAAAATATCACATGCCTGCCCATCTGCTATTACACTTAATATCTGAAATCGATCCACGCAAAAACAAGGGGATATTCAGTAACGGGGCAAGCTTCCCTCTGCGCGTTCAGGGTCTGATCTGCGGTCCCAGGAGCCTCCGTGGCTGGTCCCCCCCTCAGAAAAAAGCAGGAGGGGGCGGTACCTGGGTGCCACCAGGGAGAGCGTGGTGGGCTTCCCCGTCACCCAGCCCACCCGCACCTCCAGCCCCGACCGCTAGGCTGCCCTCCTCTGTGTCTGGCAGCCTCAGCCACGAGCCTGCTTTCTGCCCTTGAACTTCTCATTCATTCATTCATTCACTTGCCGGTGGTTACTGTGCACCTACCGATGAGCTGGCCTCTGTTCCAGAAACTAAAGTAACCCAAGATCTCTCGCCTGGTGGACTCTACATCCTGGCAGAGGTAGGGGCGGCTAACAAGCAAGAAAGTCAGCGCACCCCAGGCTGTGGTACAAGGTGGGGAGTGGACACGGCGCCTGCGTGGGGCTCGGGAGGAAGGCGACGTCTGAGAAGAGAAAGCTCTTCCTTCCTGCTGGAAGGAAGTCCCCGTGAGGATCTCTGGGAGCAGCATCCGGCGGGACACTGGCTCTGCCTGGAGGAGGCCTCCCTGGAGGAGGAGGAGGGAGGTGGAGGTGGGGGAAGAGCCAGACCATGAAGGGCCTGTGTGTTCCTTTCCTGGGGCCGCCATAACAAATTACCGCAAACTGGGTGGCTTAAAACAACAGGACTTTATTTTCTCACAGCTCTGGAGGCCAGAAGTTCAAATTCAAAGTGTCGGCAGGGCGGTGACCCCTCCAGGGGCCCCTGGAAAGGGCGCTGGCCTGTCTCCCTCCGGCTTCTGCGAGAAATCCTCGCGGGCACGCGGCCCCTGCTCTCGGCCCTCATCCCTGGGCCTCCTCTGCTGTGTCTCCTCTGTAAAGGCTCTTGTCCCTGGACTCAGGCCCATCCAGTTAACCAGGATGATCAAATTCTTTTTTTTTTTTAAATACAGCAGTTATTTTATTTCTTTCTTGTTTTTTTTTTTAGCATTTATTTATTTTTGAGAGACAGAGAGCAACAGAGAATGAGCAGGGGAGGGGCAGAGAGAGAGGGAGACACAGAATCTGAAGCAGGCGCCACACTCTGAGCTGTCAGCACAGAGCCCGACGCGGGGCTCAAACCATGAACTGTGAGATCATGACCTGAGCCAAAGTCAGACGTCCAACTGACTGAGCCCCCCAGGTGCCCCCCAGGATGATCAAATTCTTAATGTGTATCTGCAGAGACCCCCTTTCCAAATATGCTCACGTTCGCCCATACCAGGGGTTAGGACTTAGACACAGACGGTCGGGGGGGGGGGCGGCGGGGAGCACAGGACATGCAGGGCAATCTCCTTGGAGGAGCGGGATTGGAAATCTGTGTCCCGGTTAGTTGGTTGGAGGTGTTCTGGGACAGCAAGATGGGAATCCTAGATTCTCAGAGAGGGGAGGGGCCTGGAAGTTTCCAGTCCAAAATGTTACAAGCCCACCCTAATCTGATAGTCAGATGAGCCAGGGTGCTAGTCCTGGCTTGGCCTCCCCTGCTGGACAGGTTGCTCAGGACACCGGGGGGCCTGTGCCAGTCGCCCTCCATCCTCAGGTATGCCCGGAGGCTTCTGCGCAGTGAGATGACCTGTTCACACGCTCAACAGATGGCAGCAATGACCACCTTGTGTGGGCACTTTGATCCCAAGAGAGGACGGAGGAGCCACATCCACAGCACAGGTGAGCTCGCCCTCCGCCAGGGCCGGTGATGGGGGTGGGGGGCTGGGGGCACACAGGGGAGGGGGCTGAGCCTGCAGAGGACTGGGTGGGGGTGCAGCATGGCCCCACACGGGAGCCCGGCAAATGGCAAGGCTGGGCTTGACCCTCCGCTGGAGCCATGGATGGGCTCCAAGCTGGGGGGGTGATGTGGTCAGGTTCACTGCTTAAGAGTACAGTCACCAGGAAAGAAGGAGTGTGCAACACGCATCTGGGGTTAAGGGCACCCGAGGGCCGCGGTCGCATCGGGAGTTTAGAATCAGAGTATGGGTGCAGCATGGCTGACGTCTGAAGCACTTTCCCACTGTGGTTTCACCTTCCAAAGCCGGGCTGGTAAGGAGGAGGCCTCTGTGCTCTTCATGGCAAGGGGGAAAGGAGAGGGGTCGGGGGGGGGGTATTTTCTCATTTATCTGCTCGGATACCTGGGGGTTCTGACCACGGGCAGAATGTCGGGAAGTTGGAAGTCCCGTCTGTGGTTGTGGCCAAGCGGCTGAGCAGAAAGCGTGGTCAGGAGGCTCACAGTAAAGGCACAGGGCCTGGAGGCGCTTGGCACAAAATACCGTCTCGGGCAAAGTGCAGATTTACTTCCCGACATGAAGGAGACGGAGGAGAAAAGTCTACGGTGGCCGAGAAGTACCGAGCAAAGAGCTTCTTGTAGTCGTCCTGCGTGACGTCGGGACAGAGGACGATCCCCCGTTGTGTGCTCTTCCGTCAAGTCCTTTAAGAAGGTGGACGAACCGTGTCCTTCCCACTTGCTGTGGGGCAAGAATCAGTGAGGTGTTGGGAAGGATGAAGTAGCCAGTCCTCAGGGGCACCCAGTGCCGAGGGTGGAAAGGACACGTCACCTCACCTGCGGGTCCAGCGACCATCAGAACAGGCAGCTGAGATCTTCAGCCGGCTCAGAGCCCCAACACCTCAGCACCTCACGTGCCCTGGACCTTGGTTTCCTTCACGGTAAGAGCGCCACCTTCTCGGGGTTGTTTTGAAGATGAAATGAGACAACACATGTACTGTGTTGTCTGGAAAGCACTGAAAGTGGTTATTATTATTATTACTACTGTTACTATTTATATGCCAGTCACTGTGTCAAGGGTTTAAGGTACACCAATGACCCAAACTTCCCCCGAGAGTTTCGAAATTCAGTGGGGTGGACGGACATGAACTAAAGGAGTACAGTTATGCACAAGTCACTCTGGGTGTTCAGATGAGGAAATATTGGATTCCCTCCTGTGAGACCAAGAAAAGGCTCTGTTGCAGGCTGTTTAAAGAATAACGAGGTGAGAACAGCACACACAATAATTTAGGCATGTCATATATATAAATGAGCCAACTATGACCCTGAATCCTCAAAATCACTACTCCCTGCTGCAGTCAAAGCTGCATACACAGGAAAATTCATAGACTTAAATACTTTGTATATGAAATAAGGAGGATCTAATATAAAGAAACTGAACATCAAAATAAAAAGAAAACCAAACATAAAAAATAAGAAAAGAAAGATAAAGGAATTAAAAACCCCAAACAGGATAAAGAATTGATAGATAAAATTTAAGAGCTGGTTCTTTCAAATAAAACCAACAAAACTGACAGAATTGCCGGCTAGACCTGTTTGAAAAAAGAGAAAAGAGGGGCACTTGGGTGCCTCAGTCAGTTAAGCAACTGACTCTTGATTCCGGCTCAGGTCAGGATCTCATGGTTCATGACTTTGAGTCTTGTGCTTGGGATGCGCGCTCTCTCTCTCTCTCTGCCCCTCCCCTGCTCTCTCACTCTCAAAAAAATCTTTTCAAAAAGAGAAAAAAGTCCAAGATAAGAACAATTAAGAATGAAGGAAACAGCAAATTATTTTAAAAAACGGTATGCTAAAAAATACTAAATCCTTATGAAATGGATGATTTTAAAGGACTATACAAATTAAAACATCAATTTCAGAAATAGTAAAATTCTAAATCAACCAAAAGCATTACAATCCAAAAACATCATCAAAGTGTTATCTCCAAAACAGGTACCAAGTTCAAGTGGTTCAAGGGAGAATCATTTCAAATGGTAACGGGACATACAAAGTTCCCATGCTACACACGAGGCAATGTTAGCAACAGACAAAACATGCCGCAGTATATTTACAAGCCCATACGATGTTGCTTCTCAAAATTGGCAAGGATGGTGCGAATCGCAAGACTACTTCACTAGGGAAGGAAAGCCGAATCGTATGAAATCAAACATTTGCAAATCAACATCTCCGCACGGGAACCAAATATCACGCGCTCAGGAAAGGTGTAGTGCAGAAATGCAAGATGATTTTACGGTGGAAACCCGCTTTCTCCGCTTTATTAAAAAGTCAAGGAAGAAAAAGAATGTAATAAAGAATCTGCTCACGATGGACAGAAAAAGCCAAGAATAAAAATAGTGAGAGATGTGCGCAAGTTTTCTGAATCGGATCGCACCTCCTTGCTGTGAGTCAAAACAATGGGGGTGCCCCTGTCCCTGCACGGAGGCCTCCATACTGAAACATTAAAAGTTCCCCCAAATTTTCCAATAGAGTGTTTGCTATTTGAATTTAGGTCATGGGCGGCGGGGGGGGGTTGGCGAGAAAGAGAAAAGGAGAAAGTTGATAATGGTGTGAAAGTTCACGCGTCAATTTTTGTTTCCCCCCGGAGGGGCTCACCGCACATCAGGAGCCGAGGGGTTTTGCGGACGGAGCACGGAGTCCCTGGGCACCTGCAGGGGAGGGCAGGCGGAGCCCCGGAGCTGGGCGCACGGGCCGCGGCTGCGGCGCCCGCTGCCTGCTCCTCCGCCCGGACGAGCTGCTCTCTGCCCGCCCTGCCCCTCCCCTGCTGGCAGAGCCTCGGCCTCACCCCAGGCTGTGTATCTGCTCTCCGGCTCGTGGCCACGTCTGTGGTTACCGTCTACGGTGAAGGCTGTGGGGACGGGGTCTCGTGGTCCAGCTAAGCGACGCAGCTCCAGCCCGAGGGCAAAGAAAAGGGTTTCAAACCAGGAAATGATGCATCAGGTGAGATGAGGCAGAGGATGGGGAAGGGAAGAGAGGCTCGTGCGTCCAGCTGTCCTCACGCGGTGCCGTCTCCAGGCCCTCCAGGCCAGACGCGGGGGCCGTGACTGAGGAGGTAGGGCTCTCAAAGGGGTTTAAGTTCCGCTCACTGGGTCCTTCGTCCTGGCTGTGGCCGCAGGCTTTGGATTCGTGGCTCTAAACTTTTCTCTTAAAGAATTTGGGAAAACTGTGTACGGTTCATACATTCTGAGTTTACATATGAAAGTTTCGATCGTGATGGGGCACCTGGGTGGCTCAGTCGGTTGAACGTCCGACTTCGGCTCAGATCACAATCTCACAGGTTGTGAGTTCAAGCCCCGCATTGGGCTCTGTGCTGACAATGCAGAGCCTGCTTGGGATTCTCTCTCTCCCTCTCTCTCTGTTCCTCCCCTGCTTGTGTTCTCTCTCTTAAAGTAAATTAAAATACTTAAAAAAAAATAGCAGGGGCGCCGAGTGGCTCAGTCAGTTAAGTGTCCGACTTCAGCTCAGGCCATGATCTCACGGTTTGTGGGTTCGAGCCCCGCGTCGGGCTCTGTGCTGACAGCTCGGACCCTGGAGCTGCTTCGGATTCTGTGTCTCCCTCTCTCTCTGCCTCTCCCCCATTTACGCTCTGTCTCCCTCTCTCTCAAAAATAAATAAACATAAAATAAAAGTGTTCATCATGTGTTAAAAGGCTGCAACATCTATCACTCTGGGACATTGTAAATGATAGATATAAAAAGAAACCGTTGCCTTACTCTTTAAATGTATTCATTCGAATGTAAATGTCATGAGGAATTGCACCTGCTAAAGTCCCTTTAGAAGATGCCTCACAAGCTCCACCCATCGGAGAGTCTGCATGCTTTCCTCTTCCTCCTCCACTCCGACCCATTGAGGTCCCTGCACCGAGGTTTACCTCAACGTGGTGTACCTTCCTCTGGAAAGTCTTTGACGCATCACCCTGTTATATTCTTTCCCGAAATTCCCATCAAAAAACAAATGTATATATACTGCAGTTTTGAAGGTCATTTATTGCCCATGACTACGAAGCTCTAAAGATTAAAACTCTTTCTTCTGGATTAAAATATCATCGCATAAGGAGTACCCTTCCCGTGGTGAGCACTGAGTAACGGATACAAGTGTTGAATCACTCTGTTGCACACTGAAAAGTAATGTCACGCTATGTTAACTACACTGGAGCTAAAGTTAAAAACTTAACACAATTAAAAAAAAAAATCATTGCAGTTCCTGTTAGTGACTGATCATCTAAATTAGGTGAATATATTATAAATAATGATAATTGTTAAGCATAAAAAGCAAAATTTTATTACAAATTATGCTCAGACTTTGTCTATGCATTTAATAAAGGAACAGTATATGTTGCCAAAATTAATTGATCTGACAGCAGGTGTAGTATGTTATCTTTTTCTTAATACAAGAAAAAAGTTTTAACTATTTTCTGAAACAAGATTCAGATTAACTGAAGTCAGAATAAATAGGTTTTACCTATCTCATCTAGGAATAAACACCCCATTGGGAAAAAAATCATATCAAACATTTATCCGTGGGTGATTCCAATATTGTATCAGTCAGCTCTTGCTGGGTGAGCTCACGTAACAAGCCAACTCCAATGCCCATGGCTTACGGGGATCTCACGCCTTGCTCATGTTCCACGTGGGCTGGGTCTCTGCTCTGTGTCTCCACGGTCCAGGACCCCAGCTGAAGGAGTCCCTTTCTGGGTCATCCCAGCCCTTGGCTGAGGCCCCAGGAACATGAGGGCTGGTGTGACCTTGTTTGGTTACAGCAACAGGTCAGGACCACTCACAGCCCATTGACCGAAGTGACTCACAGGGTCATGCCCAAAGTCATCGGTGCCTACCTGCCTGCCTGGGAGCAGAGGTGAGCAATCACAGTCAAGAATGTCATCTGCCACAGGGGCGCCGGGGGGCTCAGTCCATTGAGTGTCCGACTTCGGCTCAGGTCATGATTTCACTGTTCCCAAGTTTGAGCCCCGTGTCAGGCTCTGTGCTGACAGCTCTGAGCCTGGAGCTGCTTCGGATTCTCTGTCTCCCTCTCTCTCTCTGGCCCTCCCTTGTTCATGCTCTCTCTTTCTCTCTCTCTCGCTCTCTCTCTCAAAAATAAAATAAACATTAAAAGAAAAGATGTCTTCTGCCACAAATATATCCTGAACAACTCAGTCATTGTGGTAAACACTCCAATTGCATTTTAAAGAATCACCACGTCTCATCCATATATAAACTATAAAACACTGTGATTAAGTTTAACAAAAAATGTACTAGACTATTGTGTTGAAAAGCACAAAATATTCAGAAATCAAATGAGTTCTACCTTTTGGAATATTATACCCTGTTCATAAATCAGAAGATTCAATAATATTGAGATGGTGATTCCCTTCAAACTGATCTATATTTTAATGCAACCTCAATAAAAATTCTAGCAGCTTCATTTGAAGTCAAAATCACAAAGCTGAGTTTATATTTCTATAAAAAGGACAAAAACCTACAATAGCCAAAACAATTTTGGGGGAAAAAAGTAAAAAGAACAAACTTGGAGGGCTTATCCCACATGATTTCAGGGCTTTCTATAAAACTACAGAAATAAAACCGTAACACGTGCATAAGGTAACCCCGCAGACACAGAGAACAGAAGAGAGAACCCAGAAAAAGCCCAAGCAGAAATGGTCACAATTTTTAACAGAGACGCCAAGATAATTCATTGGAAGAAAGGAGGGCCTTTTAGCAACGGGGCTGGAGAAATCGGATATCTATGTGCACAAAACGAGCCCTGCGCTGACCTCACGCCACACACCAAGTTTCTCGTGGGCCAGCCAGGCTTTGTGTTTTTGAGGATTTTCATCTCTGTCTTAACGGGAAGCAGGACAGGCGCTCCTGGGTTTCACCCCAGGCCCCGGGCGAGGAGACTGGAGGTCAGTGAGGTTAATGACCTTGTCCAAAGTGGGGGCAAATCGGGGGAGGAGCCCATTCAGTGTCCAGCTTCCCGCCTCCGGGGTCAGCAGGCTTTCTGGTGGCTCCTTTTGCTTTTTGGGTCCCTTGTAGTTCAAAGATGGCCTTGGGGGGGGGGTTCTGCTCAGGGGGCCAGCGTCCCAGGGCGTCAGTGAGAAGACTGCTAACACAGGTGTCTCAGGCACCGGAAGGCCGCGAAGCCTGGAGAGACGGAGGGTCCCTGCTGTCCTCGGCAGGCGGGCACGGGGGCCGAGAGGAGGCAGGATGGGGGAGGGGCAGAAACTCGGCCGCGGGGGCCCCGGGGCCCTTGCCTCAGATCCTTCTGGTAGCTCCCCAGATGCAGCCTGGGAACTCCAGGAAAGAGAACCTCAGAGCCCAGGCTGGGGGCAGCACCCTCACCGCCGGGGAGCCCAGCGTCCCGGCACACGCCTGCAGTCCCTGGTGAGGCCTGGGCAGCCGGGGGGGGGGGGGTGTCACTGTCCTCAGGCCCCCGAGGGCTCCAGCGACCCGGTCACGGCAAACGTGCGAGGCCACGCGGTGTGGGTGCGTGTTTCTGGGCGGTGGTGCCTCTCGCAGGAGACGTTTGTCCAACCTAGGAGGAGACAGGAGAGGAGATAATGTTCCAGAAAGAGCGGAGCACCTTCTCCCTGGTGGGAATTTAGCGCGGATTTTTCAGCTTGGTGGTTTGTTTTTTTTTAAAGGAAGATACTTTTCATTGTGTTCTTTGAACCTGGCAGGCGGCTGGGGAAAAAAGAAACAAAGTTTGTACTAAAAGCAGGAATATCTTTTATGAGAGGAAGAGAGCCCGGAGCAGCGGCGGCTGGGATTTGTGCCGCGGGGGGGGCCCGAGGACGGGA
>NW_027527429.1:2099252-2113117 GCF_008692635.1 Crocuta crocuta
AGGAGTGGGCCGGCCGTGGGAGGGACAGGGAGGTTTGTGGAGCGATTCAGGAAGGAGCCACTGAAGAACTGATGCTGAGTAATCTGGAAGGTTCTCTGGGGGGCAGTGCTGGCTTGCCTCAAGCCAGCAGACAGACAGGCTCCAGGGACCGTCCCTTCCTGGGCGGCTCTGCAGAGGGCACTTGCTGGGCGTGACCTGGGTGTTGGTGGCCAGGGACCCAGAGTTAAACCTGCAGACACCTGAGATCTGGGGGCTCAGTTGGGTCAGCGTCTGACTTCGGCTCAGGTCACGATCTCACGGTTCACGAGTTCAAGCCCTGCATGAGGCTCTGTGATGTCAGTGCAGAGCCCGCTTCAGACCCTCTGTCCCCCTCTCTACACCCACCCCCCTCCTCAAAAATAAATAAACTTTCTAAAACCCTGCAGCATTTAGTTTGCAGTAAAGGGCCCCGTCTGAGAACTATCACAATCCCAGAGAAGGGTCGACTCCCCGGGTCAGTGCTGATAGAAGGCAATCGGCAGTCCACTGTGAGACAGTCTGGATTGATGGGCGTCCCCAGACGCAGGAAGTAAAGATAGCGTCTTTGTTCTGTTTGTCCATTCCGTGTGTATGCCTGGATGTCAGTGTCCCAGGGCTGCTGTGACGAGTGGCCGCTGGCCGCACGGCTCACAACGAGACAAGTTCATTCTCTCAACGTTCCGGAAGTCAGAGGTCCAAAATCAAGGTGTTGACAGGGCCACACTCCCTCCAAAGGCTCTGAGGGGGGCACATTGGATATAGGGCCACCTATATTCAACGTGATCTCGTCTTAGGATCCTTACCTTAATCACATCTGCAAAGATCCTACTTCCAGATAAAGGCATAGCACTCTGGGTGAGTATGAATTTGGAGGGGACCCTATTATCCAACCCACTGCAGTAAGGGCCCTGTGTTTGCTCAGTATCTGTCTCACCTGTATTTGTACCAAGACGGGAGCAGTGGTAAGTAACCAATCTTTCCTGTGGGGCCACGTCCATGAGGGATGGACAGGAAGATACTTGGGGCAAAGTCATTATCAGTAACCGGTAATAATAAGCTGCTGGTTTAAGGGGGGCTGGTGAGGCTTTCTCCAGGGTTTTGCAGGGTTGAGGTCAGAATCATCCCGTGGGACTAAGGAAGCAATGAACGCCAGGCTCAGGGAGGGCTGGGAGGGGTCTGCCTGGTGGCGCAGGGTGGCGAGGCAGGAAGGGGGTTTCCCTGCACTCGCCCCTGGAAAGGAGCTGGGAGTCTGCAACCTGCAGCCAGGTGAGGGGCACACCCAGCCGTGCGGTGGGGGAGGGGGTCAGTCCCTGCAGCCAGCAGCCCTCACGCAAACACACAAAATATGCAAGGGCCTTTCTGTCCCCAGGAGACAAGCTCTGTGAGCTGCCCAGGCGGTGACATCCGCGGGCAGGATTCTGGTGGGGCCTGTCCCCGTCCCGCCTGGGAGTCACATCACGCAGCGCCATGGAGCACTGAATGTGCTCCCGCAGCAGCTGCATAGGAAAGGTGGGCCGGGGGGTCATCAGCCCAGTGCTCCGACGAGAGCGCGGCTCAGCATCAGAACGGCCCAGCCAGGCATGGCGGGGCCAGAGTACGTGGGATCCGCCTCCTCTGGCTCTTGAGGTCTCTGAATCTCCGCCTGGAGCTGTTTCCACGCTGGCACACGTGCTCTCTGTCCCACGGACGCGGGGCGAGGAAGAGACGGTGGCTTGCGTGGGGCGCCCGCCTGCCTTGCCCCAGAGGCGCCATGTTCTCGTAACCGCTAAGGCCCCCGTGGGACAGGCCACTCTGCACGTGTTTGCGCCCACCGCGCTCTAACGTTCCAAGAGCCTGCTGTGCCCACTGCTGGGGGAGCCCGGGCCGTGACGGTCTCTTCCCACCGTCCCCGGCCCACAGGGACGGCCATCTCGGAGCCTCAGTGACACTGGGCCCTCCCCGGCACATGCACGTGGCTGCGGTAAACGCCACGTGGGCACGGCCTTCTTCTTCCAGCCTTTTGACGCCCTTCCTCTGTCCACCACAACCACCCACCTTCCCCCTCTCGTGTGGACCACGACTTCTCCAGGTTTCCGGAGGCCACAGCGCAGCCACGGCCGCTCCTGAGATCCCCTGCGCACACACCCCCTCCTCGAACCTCACCTCCCGCCCCCACATGCTGCTCCTGTGGGAACGTGCTGGCCCGGCTCAGGCCCCCCGCGGGGACACTGTGACACGGCCCTGTTCACTGCGCTGGTGGCAGGAGGGAGGCGGAAGGTTCTGGGAGCCATGTCTCCCTCGAGGAGAAGGCCGTGCATCCTCCTCAGGCAGGGAGGAGCGTTGGTCGTCCTAGGGGACGACCTCCACGTCAGGGGACCAGCCTCCACGTTTTCCAGGGCATCCACGCGGCTGAACCCCCACACGTCTAGGGGTCCCGGCGCTTTGCTCCCATTAGGGCCCCGACCTCGGCTGACACGGGGGACGGTCTAGTCTGGGCCAGTGGGACGGGGCCCGGGGCGTGTCCCGAGAGGGGCTCAGCCACAGCGGGCGCCTTGGCACAGGGAACCGAGTGGGAGCCGAGAAGCTCCGCCTCTGCCCGCTGACGCACAGCCTCATAAAGTCTAAACTCAGACAACCGCCAGAGTGGAACCTGACGTTTGGGGGGAGTGAGGCAGCCCGGGAACAGGGGACCCCGGGAGGGCCACGCGCGAGGACTCACCGACAGCGGCGGGCAGGAGGGACACAGCCCCGTCACTTTCTCTGGTCACAAAGCTGCAAAAAAAAATATGCGTCAGTGACAAAGACGTGACCTCAGTGCCCGGCTGCTTGCGACAGAAGACACTCCCCCTGGGAGCAGGTGGGTGGAGGGTGCGACGCAGACTTCAGCACACACGTCTGAAGTCAGGAAACCGGGCGGAAACTGCACAGGAAGCTGGAGGGACCGCGGCTGAGGCGGCGCCCAGGGGCGTGTTCAGGGTTTGAAGTGCCTCCTTCACGGGAAGGAAGAGGAGCAAACTGGGTCCCCCGTCTCCGATCTCAGGGAGGCCCGAGGAAACTGGAAGGAAAATAATGAAAGTGGGAGCAGGTGGCCTCGGTAGGTCACATGAACAGCAGAAATAAATGCATTTAAATATGAAAAGAGTTGAAGTCAGTCACCAAAGCCAAGAGCCCATCCAAACAAGTTAGAGGCATACTTGGAATTCACCCAGAGTGTCTCCCAGCCTCGGCACTACTGACGCTCTGAACCGGATCGTTATTTGTGGTGGAGGCTGTCCTCTGTGTGGTATGGGTGTGTGGCTGCATTACTGGTGACACCCATCCCCAGACATGATCACCAAACTTGTCCCCGGATATCGGGGCGCCTGGGGGCTCAGTCAGTTAAGCGTCCAACTTCGGCTCAGGTCATGATCTCATAGCTTGTGAGTTCAAGCCCCATGTCAGGCTCTGTGCTGACGGCTCAGAGCCTGGAGCTGCTGATTCAGATTCTGTCTCCTCCTTCTGCCCCTCCACCATTTGCACTCTGTCTCTCTCTCTCTTTCTTAAATATAAATGAACATTAAAAAAAAAAGATTAAAAAAGGGGCGCCTGGGTGGCTTAGTCGGTTAAGCGTCCGACTTTTGCTTAGGTCATGATCTCACGGTTCGTGGGTTCGAGCCCCGCGTCGGGCTCGGTGCTGACTGCCAGCTCAGAGCCTGGAGCCTATTTCAGAGTCTGTGTCTCCCTCTCTCTCTGACCCTCCCCTGCTCACGCTGTCTCTCTCTCTCTCCTAGAAATAAATTAAAAAAAAAAAAAAAGATTAAAAAAAAAAAACCTATCCACATATATCACCAGACATGCCTGGGGAGAAAGGGCCCCTGGCTGAGGGCCAACATTCTGGAATAATCAGATCTGAAGTCTGCAGTCTCTTGCATCTGGTGGGTTCCTGATTGACCTTGGCCTTTTAAGGAGCAAATAGTTTCTGTGGTACGTTACTCTGAAAATTCTTCGAGAATATCATGTGATAAGAGAAACTGAATGAGTTTAAGGCACAAGATTTTTATCCGAGGACACGGAGAGACAAAGGCCAGCTGGTAAAACGTGCTTCATTTCCAAGCGGGAAAGGACCCAAAGCTTTGGGATACGGAAGCCAGGAAGGATGGTGCCTGGATGAGGAATGACGACAGAGGTTCTGATAACACAACATCTTCTAACTGGTTACACCTGGAGGGAAAGACTGTAAAAATGTCACCCAGCTGAGACCACACTGAGTGGCCCCGAGGCCCCAGCATTACCGTGAGTAGTGCCAAGTTCCTGCACTCGCCCCGCTCTGCTCTGCAGGACCCAGGACTGTTTCTGGAAAGCACCTGTCTGTTCCAGGCGCCCGCAGGGTCGGTCTACCACAGCTGTTGTCTTCTGCTCTGACTCCTTCGGGGGAGGGGCCTCCTTCCCCGGGGCTGGGAGGGCTTCGCAGTCCGTCTCTGATGCACGGAGCAGAGCCTCACCACCTGTGTCCAAGGGGCTCTAAATTCCGCCTCCTCCAGGAAGCCATCCCCAGAGCCCAGCTGTGTTGGGCAGAAGTGGGGACAGAGCGCTCCCTGCCTAGTTAAAGTGGCTACGAGCTCTAGGGACCTGGGATTCCCGGCCCGTAGAAGTCCCTCAGAGGACAAGGGAGCAGAGCTGGTGGCAGGCAGGGGACGCCCCCGGCCCCTTCCCAGTTCCTCCCCATCCGCAGGGCCCTGTCACAGCACTGCGAGCGGGCAGACATCAGACTCCCCGGCCTGTTCCGGACCCAATGTCACGGAGTCAGCCTCCCTTTAAAAGAAAGTTCGTTTGTCTGTTTGTTTTAACCAGCCCTGCTCCGCAGGGAGCAGCTCAGCAGCTCTTACTCGGGGCATCAGATGGGTGGAGACCGTGACGTCGGTCCGGGTCGCGTCCCGGTGCGGTCGTTAGTACCCTTCACTCTCAAGCACGTCTTTCTTCGTTCAACCCTCTCTGCACCCCCCTCCCACTCCTGGACACGCACGTGCCTCACAGCTGCCCAAACCCTTTCAAGACATCTGGCAAACTTGGTCCTTTCAAGCACCAAGTCATGCAGGCGGGTTAGGGACACTGGGGTAGGAATCCGAAGGTCCCATGGAGTCAGTCTTTCTAAAGAGAGCACGTAGAAGGGTCAGGTGGGGGGTGGCCAGGCAGGGACGTCCCCGAGAGGGACGGGGCTGAGCACAGCGGGGTGAAAGCCGGGTATGCTGGGCACGCGTGTGGGAGGGGCCGGCCGGGGCTGGAGGCTGGGGCGCAGGGGTCAGATGCACGGGGCCCGCAGTGCCCGAAACCTCGGAGCCATGGGGAGCCCCAGTCCCCACTCTCTGGTCGCAGGCCACCAACTTCGGTTTCCCACGAAGCCACAGATTAGCTTCCAAGAACGCTGGGGACTAGGGTAGAGCGGCCTGCGGGAGGCGCGGCCCCCAGGCTGAGACACAGGACAGCTTCCGGACGGGGTCTGGGGGCTACTGAGGAGCCTCGTGGGGCAGGAGCCAGAGTGGCCTATGCCTGAGGGGCGGCTGCCACCGCGTGTGTCCTGAAGAAATGGGGCTCATTCGTAAGTGAAACCACCACAGGAGGGAAACCAAGGCAGACGAGTCAGGTCCACGGTGCCACGGGAGTCGGCCACGGCCACTGGCAGTTTGCTTGGTTTTGGGTCGGCAGCTGAGACAGAAGGTAGGGAAGCGGTCGGTCAATACAACAAAAATCCCGTCCTGGTTGTTGGGGGCTGCGGGGTACGGGCGATGTTTGGCTTCCTGCGCCGTTAGCACAGCCGGCGGGGTGACGTCCTGCACACCTGGCGACAGCAGCCTGGGCCCCGGGACTGCTTCCCGCAGGGCCTGCGCTGCTGCTCGTGCATGTGGTCTGACCACTGCCCGTTTGTGTTTCAGTCTCTCAAGCGAAATGGGGGGTATTTGGGCCATGATGGTCTTCACACCCGCATGGAGCACCCCGTGTCCCGGCACCTGCCGGGCTGGGCTGGCTCGAGGCCAGCAGGGGGCAGGGCTAGCTCGGCGGTGGGCGGAAGGCCTGTCCCGGACACCACGTGGCCACGCATCAGGGCAGGGCGGGCCCACGGGGACGGTGCCGAAAGAGGCGTGCGCCCGGGTGCTCCTGGGCCCGGGTTCCGTGAGAACCGTTTTATCGAGCCAGATGGTAAGCAGGGGATTGAGAAATTGCCACGGTTGGGGAAACAATGAAAACTCCTTCCAGAAGAGAACACTGAAGGGGAGAGTGCCAGATCGAGGGAGGAAGGCGAGTCCGGAGCTTGTGGGAAATTGCAAACTAATTTAAAACGATGTGAGAGGTGGGGAGGCTCGGACGGTCCCAGCGCCAGCGCCGGGGGGGTCTGGCCGGATGGTGGTTCTGACCGCGTTTCAAGTGTAAGATACACTGTGATTAATTTCTCTCGACTTCACCAGAGTTACACCAGCAACTCCCAGATCACTAATTAAGGCGAAGAGGCGGACAGTGACTCACGCTGGAAAGAGCCCAGCTGCAGAGCCCTCCCAGCCCTCGGGAAGCATCCGCGTCCTCATGCGATGGGAATCGCCTTGATCAAGGCAGCTTTGGCACGAGGTCAGCTCGATGGTGGAGACGGAGCTCTGATTAATGGGCGTGTGTGTGAGAGAGTGCAGTGCGTGCACGCATGCGTGCGCACACACGTGCGCGGGCTCTGGGTGTGTGTCCCTGGGAACCGCTGGCGGGAACGTCGGGCAGGCGCTTCCCCGTGGGGTCACCCTGCGGGAGGCTGATGGGCTCATCGGGCGCCGTGGGGCTTAGGTTCCCGGGAAAACAGCGGAAGCCGGTGCCGAGGGAGATGAGGGGCCCCCCAGCGCAGCCCCCGCCGCGGCATCACCTCCTCCAGCTGGACGCGGCCACACGAGGTCCTGCTGGCTGACCAAACTCTCGCTCGAAGGCGCGAGTGGTGGCGGACAGCGGCTCTCGCCCCCGGAGCGCGGTGGGGAAGGTGGACGGGGAAGTACCCGTATCCCGGCACAGAGATGGGGTGTGTAAGAGAACAGGAGGCCCCCAAGCGTGTATTTTCTCCCCAGGGGCTCCAGGCTGTGCCGTGACGGGGACGCTGCGGCTGCAGAGCTGAGGGCCACCCGGCTGGGCCACCAAGCGCCCACGGGGTGGGCATCACCCACGTTCCTTGTTCTCAGTGCAGAGCGGGAGGAGACGCATCGCGTGGGGCCGTGAAGCACATCCGTGTGCGACCGCCCGGCTGAGCTCGGCGCAGGCAATCCGTGGGTGTGCACGGCACTCACGGCCCTCTGTGTGGGTTATAACACGCGTTCTGCTTGCACGAGGCAATTTGTCTCCACCCTGGATCCGTGTGGGATGCTTTGCCTGCAGATAAAACCAGCTCGCTGTTCAAGGTAATATTCGTCTCCAAACCTGGGAAGGACCGAAGATGGCGGCTGCCTCTTTCACAGCTGCAGGGCGGGTGCGTGTTAACAACGGACGCGGGGGAGCCTGGGGTCAAGGGCAAGAACTCTGAGTCTCTCTTGTGCCTGCCCTACAACCCCGGGCTGGTAACTAGCTGTGTGGGAGGCTTCAGCTCCTCTGCCAGAGGACAGCGAGCGAGAGCACCTGGCCGGGGCCCCAGGAGCCGCCGCGGGAAACGGACGGGGCAGGCACAGCCCAGAGCATTGAGCCCGCATTCTGGGATGCAGGGGTGCGGACGGCTGGGGCGGCAGCGCACACGGCGAGAGAAGCCCCAGGGGCGCGTGGACCAGATACAGGAACTTTTCCAGCTGGTAACAGGCGGAATAAGGGGAGCACAGCTGCTGGGGCGCCTGGGGGGCTTAGTCAGCTAAGCGTCCGGCCCTTGCTTTCAGCTCAGGTCATGATCTCACGGTCGTGGGATCGAGCCCCATGTTGGGCTCCTCGCTGAGCGTGGAGCCTGCTTGGGACTCTCTCTCTGCCCCTGCCCTGCTCATGTTCTCTCTCTCAAAATAAAAATCCATTTAAAATATATTTTAAAAATCACTAGTACAGTTACAAAGACATCTTAAATTCTTAACCCGTAGAGAAGTTGTGATAGTAGATTTTATGTGTCAACTTGACCGGATTAAAGGATGCATGATTAGCTGGCAAAAAGCCAGGGTTTCTGGATGAGTCTAGAGTGCACCCCGAGATCAGCGCTGGAATCAGCAGACGGAGTGAAGACAGCCGTCACCAACGCAGGCCGACACCATCCCATCCGTTTAGGCCCAAATAAAACCAAGAGGCCGAGGAAGGGTGAGTTCACTGTCTCTGCCGGCCCCTCCCGCTCTCGGACACGGAAGCTTCTGGGTCTCCTGCCTAGAGCCGCACCGAGTGACACTCCCGGCTTTCCTGGGCCTCGAGCTTGTGGACGGCGGGTCATGGGGCTGCTCAGCCTTCATAGTCACTAAGCCAGTTCCCGTAACTGTCTGTACGCGTCCTTCTGGTTGCTTCTCTGGAGGGCCTCGTGCAGAAACACCATGGCAGGTAAAGCCTTTAGAGAGGGAAGGCGGCGGGACGGCCGGTCCGGGAACGCGGGCACCTGGTGAGTTGCCGGGACGAGGGCCCGGACGGAGAACTCGCAGGAAGCACTCCTCCGGTGACGCCTGCGGGCCCTGGGTCGGGACGGGGACTTCGGGGTGCGGGGTCACGGCCTGTGCCGCGTGCTCCTGCGGGGCTTGCTGTGCGCCCCTGTGCGTGTGCGCTTTGAACTCAGCTAGTGTTTTGCTGGTGCAAAACTGCAGTGTGCAGGGAGACACCAGCGAGGGGCCGGCGGGGCGTGGCAGCGGGCGGACGTCGTTTCTGCGTTTGCAGCCGCAGGAGCTGAGGGCGCGCCCGCACTGGGGTGCAGGCAGGGCGAACGCACCCCTGGGCCCGCGGCCGGCGCNCCCTCCCGGCAGCTCCTGTGCGCCAGCCACGCGGCGTGCCAGGGCCTGGGGGGCCGGCCGGGAGCACGGCAGACGACGGCCAGCCCCTCGCCGAGCTTCAGCTGCACTCGGGGCACAGCCGGGCAGGGCAGAGGAGCAAACTGCAGCTCGGCCCTGTCCCGCGCCTCACGAAGGAACGTGAGAAAGAAACAGCGCGGTGATGTCACCAGCACGGGCCCTGACGCGGACACCGCTGTGACATCGCCAAGCGTAAATACCTAAACTGTGCTTCTCCTGATTAATTATAATTAATATAATCCATTACATCAACAGGTTAAAGAAGAAAAACCGCATGATCACATTAATAGACAAAGAAAAAGCATTTGGCAAAACCTATCACCAAGTTATGATAAAAACGCTCAATAAACTAAGAACGGAGGGGAGCTTCCTCAACTTGATTTTAAAAAAAAACTGGGGCGGCTGGGTGGCCAACTTCAGTTCAGGTCATGACCTCGCATCGGTTTGTGGGTTCGAGCCTGACATTGGGCTCTGTGCTGATGGCTCAGAGCCTGGAGCTGCTTCGGATTCCGTGTCTCCCTCCCTCTCCCCCTCCCCCGCTTGTGCTCTGTCTCTCTGTCTCTCAAAATAAATAAAAGATGTTGGAGGCTTTTAAACTCATGAGGTCTTTCATGTCTCACTCAGAAAGGGGGTCACAGACTGTGGCAGTGACCAGCTGAAGGCCATCCCCTTCTCCGAGCGGCGGCTGTGACACACACAAGGCACTCACGCTTGCCTGGGTCAGCCCCCCTCCAGCCTGCTGAGGGCTCCGTGCCCCCACCCCTCCCGCCTCCGCACTGGAGCTGCCCTCGTGTAGCCCCAGCCCCCGCCCGGGTGAGATCAGTCTCCACGCGCCCCTGCTCCCCAGAGGACTGTGCTTGGCCCACCTCACCATTTTGACGAGGCCACCCAGGCCACGGCCGTGGTGGCTCAGAGGCTGGCCGTGCCGGGTCCACCATCCGCCCGCCCCAGCCGGCCGGGGAGGGGGACGGGGTGGCTGTGCAGGGACGACGCTGTTTATGCAGAAGAGCCGTGGGCAGGAAGATGTCTCAACCCAGAAGACATAAAAACGAAGGCAGGGAGAGCTTCCTTTTGTTTCTTATGAACTCTTACAAGTCCCCAGATGTGCTGCCGGAGGACCTGGGGCCCCGGGGTCACTGGGCCATCATCCAGCAAGCAGCCCGTGCAGCTCTTTCCAAATTGATCGGCTTTGCAGTGTTGCGGGGGTTTTTTTGTTTTTAATCTGCGAATTGTTGGGTCGGTTCCAACATCATAAAGAGCCAGCTTTTGTTAATCTTGGCATCAAAATGACGTGTTTTCAAACTCTGAACCAAACCAAAGGGGTAACAAGTCAGAGAAGTAAGCCGAAAGGAGTAGCATATGGCTTTGTGGGGAGTCTGCAACAAAGAAAACAAACCACGATCGGGGGAAACCGTCAGCTGCGTGCTGAGTAAGTGTCTAACCCCACACCGTGGGAAGGTCGGGAGCTTTCGTCCCAGCCGAGCACGGGAAGATGTGGGGTTCACGACGGATGCATCAGCCGAGGTTTGGGCTCGGCCGAGCTCACCTCGTCTGGGACCATGGGGTTCCCACCCTCCCGACTGGGCTGCTGTGGGGCAGTGTCATCCGCCCACGGATCAAGAGGAGCGTGAGAACAGCTTTCGAGGACCTTGACCCCGAGAGGATGTTTATTTGGAGTGTGTCCATCAGAAACGGAAGGCCGGCCCACCTGTCAGTCTGGGACCCAGAGCCTGACGACTCAGGCAGGGACATCTGCATCCAGGAGCACAGCCTGGACTCAGCTTCCAACACTCACCTGACATTTCTTCCAGCGTCTGGGGACTGAAAAGGGGGCACACAGGCTGCGTGTGTCTTCTTCGATTCCGTCCTCACAGACGGGGACACAGAGGACACACGGGTCATTCCTTGGGGTTGCTTTTTGTGCTGTGTTGTGTCAACTCAGAAAGCTGTCTCTGTTCTTCCGACAGTGGGGACAGGCGCACAGGTGGGTCGGGCACCGCCCGGCCCGGGCGGCTGTGAAGGTGGCCTTCGTGCTCACCTGCACTCACAGAACGTTACACTTAGAGGTTTCTGTTTCCTCCATGTCATCGTAAAGGTCACTGCTTGGATGTGGATTATTATGATGCAATACATCAAAAACAGTTTCCCTCTCCTCTCGTAAAGTTCTGCGCGCATGGCAACTATTAGCAAACAATGACCTAATTCCTGTTTCGGTGGATGTCTTGAACGCATTGTCTCTTAGGGCTTTTTACACCACGAACGGGCAGGAAATCCAGTTTAAATGGATGTAAACGACTAGGACGGTGTACTTTGGGGAGAGTTCAGGAAGCTTCAGGAGAAGTTTGATCCAGCAGCTCTCTGATGCAGAGGGACAGAGCACCCTGAGGCCCCCGGCTCCTCCACAGGCTGACGGTGCCCTGCTGTGAAGGAAGGGAGTCACCCCGGGCTGGACTCCTGAGGTTCACTGAGTCACCTCTGCGTGTTTTTTGACGCTGAGCTGTTTTTTTCAAGTGTCTCAGGGTCCCCGGGTGCAGGGCTGAGTGGGGCCATGCACTGGAAGGCGCCTGTCTGGGAAGCCACTTGAAGGGCTCCCTGGGAAGCCTGGGGCTCGCAAGACCCCGGGGTCGGTGGCTCTGAAGGGGCACACGCGTGTCCGAGCCGTTCCCCTCGGGGCCTGGACAATTCCCAGAGCAGGGCAGCTCCAGGCCAGCCCCGCGGGCCTGCTGGCCCCTCCGCGAGACGCCGGCCTCCCCGTGTCAGCTCAGCCGCCCACGGCCCTCTGAGCTCCTCAGGCCAGACAACAGATGGCGGAGGACCGTCTCCCCCCTCTCGGCCGAGCTCTGTGCCCTCCCCTCCCCGTACCTGTCTGTCCTCCTCCCACGCCTCCCCTGCGCGCCCCACACAGCACAGCCCGGGGCTCCCAGCCCCCCCCACTGGCCGCACGGGACCTTCCTGCGGCACCACCCCTCCTGGGGTCAGGACGCCCGCCCTCTGCCCTCCTCATGGCGGTCGCGGGTGGGCTTGCCGGGGTCACAGACTCCCCCTCCCTTCAGCCACACACCCTGCCCTGCAGTGTGGTGGCCGCACCTCGCGTCTGTCCTATGCTCACTCTCACTGCCTCAGCGACCTCCTTTGAGCACAGCCCCGTTCTCCTTGCTCGAGTAGACATTCATCTGGGCTGAGGGCTTTGTGCCCCTGGAGCCTCAGCCCTGCCTGCTCCCGGGAGCGAAGCTGCCCTTGGGGAGGCTTGCTGGGCTGCTCCCCCGAATACGGGGGTGCCAGGAAGACGGGGGGAGGAGGGAGGGCCGTGGGGGCCGCTGGGGGCCTGGGAAGTAGAGGGGTCTCTCCTGGCCCTTCCCGTCCTCGCCTGAAACTGCTCCCCACTTTGAGGGCCAAGGACGCTCGGCTTAGCGAAGCTTCTGCTAACAGCGCGCTCATGGTTTTAAAACAGAAACCAAAGACCATTTGGGGGCTGGGGTGCGCAGAGAGGGCCCTGTGCCTGGACGTCTGTGCTGCCTGGGTGGGCAGGCCTGTGAGGGGGGCGGCGGGGCTGGCGGCTCTGGTTTAGCCCTAAAACCGACCACAGGGAGCACCCGGCATGTGTCATCCGCTCAGGCCACCAGAGGCCGCGTGGGGGGCTGGGGCACGCAGGCGGGTGTCCCCTTCTGCGTGCAGCCCGCGGGCGCAGATGGCCCTACTATGCGCCGACCCTATTAGGAGTCAAGCCACGACTACGCTACGGGAAAATGCAAACACACAGATTATCTTACTGTCGTGAAGCCCCAGTAGAGAGGCCGGACGGGGGTTTCTTCCCATTTTACGGAAGAAGGAATCGAGACCACACACCAGCTTCTCACAGGACCCTGCCCAGCTCATTCCAGGAACACGGGTAACACATGCCACGGGCGACAGAGGTGCCGAGGGGGCAGAGGGAAACTGCCGGTAAAACCAGAACTGCAACCAGACGTGTTTCCTAAAGCCCCGAACTGCTGGCAGCTGGGGTGTGGAGGGCGAACGTTCCGATATTCACAGGGCAGGTGGTAGCGGGCCGGGCCGGGCTGGGCCTTCGGGGACGTTGGCCCACCCTCGTGCGCGGCCTCCCTGACCGCCCGCGGAGTGTGCATCGGGCCCTGGACGGGGAGGGCCCTCCCTGCTGGGGGCCCGGAGCTCTGAGGGGTTCCCTGCCGCGGCCCCAGTGCCCCTAGGAGTGTGGCCCGGCCTGGAGTTTGCCGATGCCGTGCCAGGTCCAGTGCCCGCAGCCCAGCGAGGAGCTGCCGATCCGGTGCCCGTCCTCCACGGTGGCTGCTGTCCTCAAGGCCACGCCAAGTGCGTCTCTGGGTAGACAGACCTCCCCTACTGTGCACGAGGCCAGGACAGGGCTGGGGGGGCCGGGATGTGTGTTGGGACCCGCCCCCTCCTTGAGGAGCGCCTGCTGACGTTTCTCGTTCTCACGCTGCGGGGGTGCCCGGCCGGGCCCTCAGAGGGTTTCCCAGCCCAGCCCCGTCTGGAACACCACCCTGAGCCTCTCCACCTGCGGATCATGTGCAGAGACCTCTCAGGACTGACCCCCGATGAGAAGCTGCGTCCCACATCCAGTCCAGAGGGGGGCTGGGTGCTGGCAATTCACCCTCCATGAGCGTCCCTCGGTGGGGGGGAGTTCACACACAAGGAAGGAGGAGGGTTCGCGTGTCACGGGGAGAACCAGGCGGGTGAGTGGGGAACGCAGCCTCCTTCCTCCTCTGACGCGGGGCCTCGGGCTGCTCTCCAAGTGCCTTTCCATTTTGGAGATGGACCCAGTTTGCCACATTCCAACCAGAAACATCTCAAGTGTAAAAATACCTGAAGGCAGTTTTGGGTCTGACACTGCTGGGCCCTCAGTGGAGGCTGGCCGGCCCCCCCCGGCTCCCCCACACC
>NW_027527429.1:2113238-2114126 GCF_008692635.1 Crocuta crocuta
TACATTATGCCCCTTACAGTGTTAAGGGAACACTGGTTCTGTGGCCCCTGCAACACCCAACCTTGACCCCGAAGCCCCGAGGTGAGTAGATTCAATTGACCTGAAGGGGCCAAGAAACCACTCAGAAAGGCCAGGAGTCCTTCGCAGCAGCTCAGAAGGCAGGGCAGGGAAGGCCTGGACTGCTCACCCCATCTGCCATCCCCCGAAAGGGACCCCAAGCTGCTGTGACTCTTCCAGAAGACCCCAGAAGTAGGAGCCCTGGCTGGGGAGGGGGCAGGACTGCACTTTGTCCCCCCACACAGCGCATTGTTAAGTAGAAGCCGGCTTGTTTTTGCTCTGAGCTGGGTGGCTCGCTTTTACAGGAGGCATGAGCAGTCAGGTGGCAGCTCACCGGGCTGGGGACAGCATCCCGGGTGGAGGGGACCCCCAGACAGAAATGCTCCCCTTTGGGCCGTAAATTGGCAATTAGCAGAGAGCCCCGTATTCCCTCCATCAAGTCTCTTGGAGGATGGAGGTCTGCAGGCAGAGTGCTCCCGGGAGGAGCCTGTCCGCTTGCTTCCCACACCCGGGCCGCTGCCCCTTGTGTCCAGGGTAATTGTGTCCCCAGGGTCAGCACCACCAGGGAGGCCAGGAAACCACACCCCCTTCATCAGACCTCATCACCAACATCATGGGCTGTGACTGGTAGAACCCGACAGCTCAGCCCGCCCCGCGTGGGTGGGCTTGGGAAGTAGAGCCCGGCCTGCTGGTTTCTGCATTTCTGGTCTCACTTCACTTTCCCATTTTATTCCCAACAAAGCAAACGCATGGGCAGGGAGCTTTGCCTGGGGCTGTGCTAACACCCCGGGGGCGGTGGCCATGGCAGCCCCCCCCCACCCCCCGCCCCGC
>NW_027527429.1:2114148-2144790 GCF_008692635.1 Crocuta crocuta
CCCCCCCCCCCCCCTCCATCCTTGCTGCCTCTCCTGGAGCAGGGGGTCCGAGACCAAGGTGTGCGTGGGGTTGTCCCTTCTCAGGCCATGACGGGGAACCGGCCCCGGCCTTGGTTTACTGATGACCGTCTCCTCCCTGCGTCTTCCTGTGGTCTTCCCTCCGTGTCAGCGTCCTAATCCCATCTTCTCACAGGGACGCCTGTCCTATGGGATTGAGCTCACCCTGACGGCTTTCACGTGATTACCTCTGCAAAGGCCCAGGTCCAAGTAGAGTCACCTTCTGAAATACTGGGGGCAAGGACTCCCATATAGGATTATGGGGGACATAATTCAACCCGTGACAAATCTGATTGGCTTTTACAGGGCACTTAGTCCACCTCTGTGGTTTATAGGAGAAACTGAGGCAGAGAGAGAGAAAGTGACCACCACCACCAGCTCTCATCCTGGATGCTCGCTGGGGGCCGTGTTGGGCGTCCTTCGTGTGTGACCCCCCAAGCCCACCCTGAAGGCCAGTGGGTTCGCTCCTGTGATGCAGATATTTGGGGCACCAGCAGCTGGAAGAGTTGGGGACCAGAAACCCAGCTGTTTCACTGTCATGAATGTTCACATTTCCATCGTTATGGGAATCTTTGTTTCTCTGGTCCTTTTTAAAAAATGTTCACACACTTGTTTTGAGAGAATGAGAAAGAGCAAGCATGGAGGGGCAGAGAGAGAGAAGATCCCAAGCAGGCTCTGAGATGTCAGCACAGAGGCTGGCGCAGGGTTTGAACTCACGAACTGTGAGATCACGACCTGAGCCGAGATCAAGAGTCAGACGCTGAACCGACTGAGCCACCCGAGCGCCCCTCTTTGTTCCTGAACATCACTGACCACTTGCTTGTCTCCTTTAATGGGATGATGGCTCCGTGGGCCCCAGCCTGGCTTGTGCTTTTCATCTGCACCCCAGAGTCACAAGGTAGGTGTCTGTCATGGCTTCTGTGCGTGGCTCCAGCCTAGCACCTGCACACTGGCTCCAGGATTTACCTGTGATGTGAGAGTTACGTGTTCATAAAGAAACCACTTAATGCCAAAAGAATCCAGATGGCCAGTGGAGGTCCACGAAGTCTGTGGCAGGAAGCTGTCTCCCAAATCCATGGCAAGAATCTTGACGCTTCTCCGTCCACAGCCACGTTCAGTGTTCTTGGCAATGACGGCCACTGCTGCCCCGAACCCAGTCCCCCTTCCTCATCCCTCCGTCCCGGGCCGTGTCTCCCCACTGCCCCGTCCCTGACGCTCCACCATGAAGTCCAGGCACTGACATCGCCCAGGACTTGTGCTCCAGAAAGTTCTAGGTCCCAGACAAGGAAAAACAGAGAAGCTCCCTTGCTCTTCTCAGCTTGGGCGGCGGTTCATGGAGTCAGGACAACCTGAGGTCCTCAAGACTCCAAGTCGGGCCTTCCCATCACCCTTGGGCTGGGAAGGAGGGGGCCGGGCAGTGTATCTGATTCTCCTGGGCCACAGGCCAAGGTAGAGGGCGTGTCAACAAAAGGAGTATTTAAGCCTATGGGCCCAGGGCACACGGTCAATGAATAAAACATGAGTGCAGTCAACACTGGAATACAAGTTCTTGGCCGCACTCCTCCTCAATATTACTGGTGGACGTTTCTAGTCAGTAGGGGAGGAGTTAACCCAACAGATTCTATTCCCTGCACGAGGCCAGAGGCAGTTGCCGGAGGAGCTCCCCAAACCCGCAGCCCGCTCGTTGTTAACCCAGACCTGGAAATGGAATGGTGTGCTCGGGGCCTTTTCTGGGACGTGTGTTCCCTCGTCTCCGGGGAAGGGGTAATCCTGGCCTCGTCAGCCCCAGAGGCCCCGACCGACACGGCTGTGCCTTCCGGGAAATGCTTCCAAAGACTCAAGTGTTACTACCTTTGTCCGTCTGTGCATAGAAGCTCTGGGGACTGTGCTTGGGGTGTCTATTGGGAAACGTCTGATCGGGCTGAGGAAGGAAGACGCACACAGGCGGGGGCTGTGACGCACGTTAACGCGCAGAGGACAGGGCTAAACCCGCAGGGATGACCGTTCTCTTCGCTGGGGCCCAACCCGCAGCCACAGAGGCCCCTCCAAGTGTGTCCGGTGGTGAACAGGGTCCGGGCACAGTGGGTGTCCCGGGTCCCAGGCTACGACCTCGGTGCCTTCCTGGGGTGCCCTGCCTGAGGCCCTGAGCTCTGTCTCTGACTCTCCCGTGTTCTCTGTCTCCCCTCATCCCACGCACCCGGCTGTGGTCACGCCCGGCCACACCCCTGTCCCACAGCGGAGGCCGAGGCCCCGGGCGGCCACTCTGCCGCGGGCCAGGCACGGGCACCGGCTCTGGGAGGAGGAAGCATGGATATTGCAGCTTGGAAGTTGAGAAGGAAGCGCTCTGTGGCCACCCCATCCGCACATTTGATGAGATGGCATTTGCCACTGTTTGCCTTTTGAATCCCTTCAAGGAGAGGCGCCTGAGTATCTAACCAGCCTCTGCCGGACCCGGCAACGAGGGACAGTTCTGGACTCTCACTGCCGGGGCCCCAGCTGCCCAGCTCTGTCTTCCGGAAACCTCTACAAGGTTTGTAGGTGTGTGTGTGTGTGTGTGTGTGTCTGTGTGTACACTCACACGTGCATGTGTGTATGTACATGTGGGCAGTGCTGGGGCTCACGCTGCAGGGACCGGGGCCCCCAGACAGGTACACGGGACCCCCCCGGGTGGTGCCAGCCCTGTGGAAGCTGAGGCTGCCTTGAGGTCACTGTAAGGTCTGGCGGGTGGTCCGAGCGTCTGCCCTTCCGGCGCCCTGGGCAGCGGTAGAAATGGAGACAGAGGCTGACAGGCCGCCACAGCCCTGCCGTGAGAGTCCTGTCCGGGAGCTGGGTGGGCTCTGTGCCCGCAGACAGCTCTGCCCGGCACACCGGGTATCAGTGTCCCGCCCCCCCACCAGACACGCCACTGGTAGTGGGGTGCGGACCTGGTGACGAGCGGCCGCCCAGCTGCCAGGCCTTAGCCTGGGGCTACACACGCCCCCCCGGTGCCCCCGGATTCGGTGAAAGGCACAAAAGGCCAGCATGTGGGGTCCGAGGCTCCTTGCCCTCCTGGCACGGGGTCTCCCTGGACCCGACCCCAACCAGACTCGCCTTCTCAGCTGCAGACTGCGGTCCTTCTGGGCTCCGAGCTCACCTGCACGTACAGGTGCTCCTTCCTCACCGCCCCTCCCCCCCCCGCTGTGTGCACCAGGCTCTGGGGGGCCGGACACCCGCACATGGAGCCCAGGGCAGTCTGGGCCCTTCTGAGAACGCGAGGGAGTGGCCTGGGTGCGGGGAAGGCCGCGGGGAAGGCTCTGCAGAGCCTGCGGGGCCTCGGCCGTGGACAGCGGGATGGGGCTCAGGATGCGCCCAGTCTCCGTGGCACGGGCAGGCGGTGGCCTAGAGGGTGGTGCTGTCCGCCGCGGCGGGGGCTTCGGGGAGGCCCCAGCTGAGAAGCCTGACGCACCAGGGGGCCGAGGCCGCCTCCCCCGCCTTCCCAGGCCTGGGCCCGTGGCCCTCCGCACCACGTCAGGGACGGCGGCTTCTAGAACGCTGCATGACTACCCGTGGCACGCGCGGCCTCACACCCTTTCTCGTTCCTTCTAAGGCGAAGCACTGGTCCTTCCTGCGACCCGCTGCACCTTTCTCAGGCTGATTCCTTGCTGCGAAGTACAGAAGAGAAGAGGGAAGACCGGGCTGCACGGACGCCTTTATTGTTCCTGGGAGGGGCAGGTACACAGCCACACTGCAGTCACCGAGCTTGTTAAAAATATCTCAATAAATAAAACAAATAAGCAACATATACACTGAAACAGAAAATATTTTAAAAAATGGTTAGCTGAACAAATCACGAGAGAGTGAGTGAGAGCGAGAGAGAGAGAGGGGGGTGAGGAGGGTCTGGGCTTGGACCAGTCATGCAGAGGCTGGGGGAGGGGCATGCGAGGTTCTTTTGCTGAGAGCCTTGGTCCAGTTTAAACAGAGTTGTACAGGAATGCATTTCTGTTTTATTAAAAAAATATACATTAAAAAGGCACTTAGAGGGAAATACAAATCCAAACTTTAAATCCTCGTAAATATGGTCCTGAATCTAGGGATTTTCAGAAAGAACAAATCCCCCCTCCCCGCCAAAAAGAAAACAAACAAAAAAAGAAAAACAAAAAAAAAACCCAGAAGGAAAATCCGAGCAGTGGCAAGGACGACAACGCCCGTGTCACCAGCAGGGACCGTCTTGGGGGAGGAGGTGTGCGGTCCGGGCTCTTCCGCGCTGCCGCTGCTGTCCCCGTGTCCGGGCGCCGTGCCGGGAGCAGGGCGGGTCCCTTGAGGTTGTACCGGCTCCAGAAGTGACAGGCGGGGAGGCGCCCCGGTTCCGCGTGCGCCTCAGCCCCGCAGGACAGCCTGGAAGACAAGGGAGAGGGAGCGTGAGCCCTCACTGCACGCAGGTGTGGTTGTGTGTGTATGTATGTAGCATGTGGTTGTGTACACGTGATGTATGTGGTGTGTGTGGTTGTGTGTGTGGTTGTGTGTATGTATGTAGCGTGTGGTTGTGTATATGTGGTGTCTGTGGTTACATGTATGTGATGTGTGTGTGGTTGCGTGTGATTGTGTGTTGTGTGTGCAGTCCTCAGCCATCTCATCACACAGCGATCCTGGCGCCCTCCACTGTGATCAGGGTACACAACCTGCACAACCGTCCCATCTCCCAGGACCCGCGAGCACATATGAGGGCCCGCGAGTGTGTGAGGGCCCGAGAGCACGTGTGTCGGTGAAACCAGGGCTGTCGCAGAGCTTCCTGTGAGTCCACCCAGGGGCCCCCAGAGCGCCTCCTCCCAGCCCCCGCCCACCCGTGGGACCGGCCGGTGAGGTGCCCACCCGGAGCCCAGCCCATGGACAAGGGCCACGCTCTCCCAGAGACACCGTGGCCTTCCTGTGAGGAAGCTGTGCTCGCCAGGGGGTCTGCTGCCTGGGCGGGGGGGGGCGGGGGTTAGGATGGAGAGGGGGTGAGAAGNNTTGCTGCCGTGTGTGCCCAGGACGCCCGCTACAGAGGAGGTGCTTCCTGGAGAGAAGCCCAGGGCAGGGCGTGATCTCCACACCATAGAGAGACGTGGCCGCCGTGAGCCCAAGGTCACAAGCACGGCAGTGGGAAGGCCGGGAGGCCGGGGGCCCCTACAGCTGGGCACGGGTGTCTGGTCAAGGACCCGTACGCCTGCTGGAAAGGTGCTGCAGGGGCCGAGGGGAGGACGACGCCCCCCAGGGGGCAGCTGTGGCCAGCGTGTCGCCGGCTGCTCTGGGGCCGAGGGCTGCCGGCCGGTAGCCTCGTCCCGCGGGACCCCCGTCCCACAGACCACTGGGCCAGCGTGCAGCCAATCCCAAATTGATGGCATCCTTCCCTGGAGCCCCTGGACTTTGCTAGGGATTCTGTGGACTGGCCGGTGGGCACTGGATCTGGGTGCCCTGCGACCTTCGGTGCCCACCCCCGGGCCCGGGCGCGCAGCACGCACTTCCTCATCTGGAGAACAAACACGGGAATAGCCAGGTCAACTTCATAACCAAAGGAGACAAGTGCGTTTACCAGAGTCATCTACGTGCTGGGGCCGCCGGGGCCCTGGGGGTGAACGGACACGAGGCCGGCCTTTACCCTGATGCCCTGCGGCCGGGGGTGGGCTGGGGGGCGCCGGACGGGCTCTGCGGCCGCAGGCCCAAGTGCCGAGACAGAAGGGTGAGGCCGGCAGGGGCTAGGGGTGGGGAGGAGTCGGCAATGGCCTTACCAGGGAGAAGGCTGCGGGAAGGGTCACCATGAGCACCTTCCCTCCAGGACAAGAGGTCAAGGACAGGGACCCCAGGTCCCGGGACCATGATGAGTAACGATACAAAACAGAAGGATTTTTTTTTTAATTTTTTAAATATTTTTATTTATTTCTAGGAGAGAGAGAGACAGCGTGAGCAGGGGAGGGTCAGAGAGAGAGGGAGACACAGACTGAAACAGGCTCCAGGCTCTGAGCTGGCAGTCAGCACAGAGCCCGACGCGGGGCTCGAACCCACGAACCGCGAGATCATGACCTAAGCGAAAGTCGGACGCCCAACCGACTAAGCCACCCAGGCGCCCCAGAAGGATTTTTGATCCAGCGATGGTGACATCTTCTGTAGTGCGTGTGTGTGTGTGCACATGAGTGTGAGTGTCCCTCAAACCACCGGGCAGTGGGTGGCAGGAAGCTTCCTCCTCTGCCTGCACCCGCAACTCCCTCCCCCCAGATCCCCAGAGAACTCTAGAAAGTCCTGCTGGGCCAAGACAAAGGTCTGAGAAAGTTAAGACACATTTTCCCCTGAAAGAAATTCATGAGTGTGAAAATACACACACACACACACACACACACACACTTTTCTTTCGAGCCCAGAGCACTCCAAATATGTACGCCTTTCTAAGTGGTCCCGGGCAGAAAGTCAAAGGCTGCTCTCTCTTGGAGAATGTGGTTGTAATTAGATAATTAATGAGGGGGGCAGCTAGAGAAAGCTAAATGGAACCCTTCCTCAGAGGGAGGAAATAATTACAACAGTTTTTGATATATGAGCTGCACCAACCCTCCAAGGGGAAATACAGTATCGTCCATGAGAAGCCAAAAATGGCAGAGGCCGTCCCCCAGTAGTGGTGCGTTTCAGGGCTGCTCCGTGCACCCGCGGGGCCCCGGGCTCGGGCAGAAATGAGCAGTTTCATTAGTCTTCTTGACCCAGAGCCTGTGGGCCTGGCTCCCTTGATGTCACCCTGACCCCAGCCACGTCTGCTGACATGAGCAGCGTTCTCGGCAACAAATGTAAAACATCTGGGGCCCAGGACTGCCTCCCGCGTGGAACAGCCACCTGAAACCGTAGGCGTGTGCCCTGTCTGTCGTTTGTTCTCAGCATCTGTCTGCCTTGCAGGAGGGTGGGTGACGGGCAGAGCAGCGGCTGCGCTGAGAGCGTGCCTGTACTGCCCTCTGCCATGCCAGACCCTTGGGCACAAATATGCAGTAAAGGGTCTTAATTGACCCTTGTTTCCAGGACCTAATCCAGGGAGTGAAACACCAACACAAATTCTCCAGACAGTGAGGCAAGGGGCTTAAGGGGGGAGATTTTATTATAAGGCCTTCCATCCATCTGTCCATCCATCCATCCATCCATCCATCCATGTACCCACCACCCATCCATCCATCCGTCCATCCATCCATCCATCCATCCATCCATCCACCCATGTACCCAACATCCATCCATCCATCCATCCATCCATCCATCCATGTACCCACCATCCATCCATCCATCTGTCCATCCATCCACCTACCATCCACATATCTACCCACCCACCCTTCCTTCCTTCCACCCAGCTATACATCTATCCATCCACCCATTCCCATCTACCCACCCACCCAACTATTCATCCACCCACTCACCCACACATCTATCCATCACCCATCCATCCAACCACCCATCTCCANCATCCATCATCCATCCATTTATCCATCTTCCTAACGTGTACTGAGCTTCTATCATGTCTCAGAAATGCTATCAGTTATTTAAAAAGCCCAGAAATGAAACAGAGAAATCTAACAGGGGAGAAGAAACGTGTTTGTAAACACCTAGAACACACGGTAGACACTGGCAACCTTTTAAAAGTTAGTCCAAATCAGACTCTGCAGCCAGAAACGGAAGGGACAAAGTGCCTTGAACTTTGCGGGACCGCCCAGAACAGGCAGGATGGGGAGTAAGGGGGGAGGGAAATGGGTACAGATGTGTGATCCCTAATCAGCACAGTGTGCACGCGCGTGCACACACACCACCCCCCTGAGATTTTGCCAGTGGAGACTGCGAAGGGGGGTAGAATGTGAGGCTCAGGAGGCCAGGAACTGCCCACAGAAACCCAGGAGCACGGCCACGGGGCAGAGCGCGGAGCAGATGCCCAGGGCCTCACCGCGGCCCTCACCGCCCTCTTTGGCGTGGCATGTGGAGGCATCTGCCTCCACCAGACCCTGGCGTTGCCCAGCTCCCACCAAGGAGCCACCACCGGCCAGTCCACGCTTGCTGCCACCTGTTGTTTCTCTCCTCCCCGGTCACCATGCCCCAAACAAAGTCCCCCAGCTCCTGGGCTCCCAGAACACCGACACCGGGGGACTGCGCCCTGTGCAGGTGAACGGTGACGAGCCCAGAGGTGGAGCTGACGTCTGCCACCTGCCTGGACGGTCCTGCCCATCCCACACGGGCCAGTCCCCCGGCTCGGGCACTCGTGGCGCACTGCTCTCCAGCTGGGGCCCCCGTGCCCTCGCCAAGCCTGGGCACAGCCTCCTGGCCGTTTGAACATGGCTGCAGGGCTTGGCTGCAGACACAGAACCCGCTTACCGACACCACTCAGACGTGCCATAAATACGAGTGGAAAGCACATGGGGCCTCACGTCGGGCGATGGTGGGCCACGGCGGGGAGGTCAGCTGCCAAGCGCCTCACGAGTGGCCCAGAGCACGTGGATCAAACTTTCCGAACGGTGGAGTTTACCATTTGGGGAGAAGCCACGGGCAGTCTGCGTGGATAGAATAAGGGTGCTCTGCTTCCAAAGGAGCACCCGGGAACCAGGGAAGGGCTCTTGGAAACCACAAAGCGCGGAAGTGGAGTATTTCTCAAGTAATGGGAACAAACTAGCCAAACAGGCCCGATAAAAAATGATCAATAAACCGGACACCAACTCGTGCTCCAGCATCTGAGCAAAAGACCAGGAACGTGGAAGGAGGGAAGAGAGGCGGCCACAGGAGACACGCAGGAAGACGTCCCCTGCTCAAGAAAGATCGGCAGCCCCAGATTAAAGGGATGCAGAGTTCTGGGAAGAAACACTGACAACATGGGTAAGCGAGCCACATCACAAGGAACGTTCTGGACCCTAAGAGAACAGAAAGCCTCCTACAGGCTTCCAGACAGAAAAAGGAACAAAAAAGCACCAGATGAGGGTGGATTCCTGTGTGTGCAGATGCGTTCCGCCGACGGCCAGTCCCGCGAGGCCCCATGTTCCTCGGGAAAGGGGTCCATGGGCCACGTCAGGGAGCGGAAGGAACATGCCGAGGCAGAAATGACCTCAGAAAATGCGCCCCAGGTGCCACGTCGGGGGAAACGCCCCTTGAACAGGTCTTCCACCCGGAGGAAGAGGAAGATCGTGAGGGCTGCTGCCTCTGCAAGGATGACAGCAAACAGCGTCACGGTCGTCCCGCTGCGAAGCGAACAGGCAAACGCGAACACTGGTGGGAAAGCCCCAGCACCCGAGGTGAAGCGGGGGGCACGTCTGTGGGTCCCCAGCGAGCCCGAGCTCCCGCCCGCCCAGGGCCGCGGCACCGCACGCCAGACACCCCGTCCATTCGTCACCACCACGCCCTCCGATATACTACTCGGCTCACCAAACCCACTGCAGAGGCCGGAAATCTGAACGCATCAACATTTGTAAGACAAGCTGACCAGGTCACCAAAGACCCGTATCTGCCCTACAGGGAACCCGGGGCCAGGTTATCTTACCGGAGCATTAAACAGAACCTTCTGTGACCAGGTCCTTCCTGTCTATTATTTACGCCGTTCCAGAATTTAAAGATGAGAAAACACTTCAATTTGACTTATGTTTGTTGTTGATAGATTTTTCTGAAGATTATTTTTTTAGAGCCGTTTTAGGTGCAGGGCAGAATTGGNCCCACGAAATGCCATCGAGACACAAGTCTGAGTCCTGTCCAGACGGCGTCGGAACCGAAGGCCGGGTCATAGACTCTGAGTAGGATGTCAGCAAAGCCAAGTCACGTTACATGTTTAAAGAATCCCTTCCTTCCAACCAAGCAGGCTTTAGTCCATGAGCGCTGGCCACTTAACGTGGGGAAGCGCAGCACAGGACGGGGCTGCGGACGAGTGGCTCAGGAGGGGCCGAGACCTGTGGTCAAACGGCCACGAGCATTCCGGAAGCTCCTGGTAAGACAAGAGCCAAGGACGCAGGCCTTGAGCTGAATCCCAGTGCTGCCACCCACGGGCACTGCAGCCTTAGGAGAGCGGCTTCGCCTCCCTGGGCCTCAGCCCCTCCCCCCAAGGGCCATACTAGGACCTGCCGCCTCGGTGCTATAGGGTCCAAGGGGCCGTAGCAGACAAAAGGCCTAGAGCCTTGCCTGGCTTGTGCCCAACTCTCCTGTCACCTCAAGGGGGCAGGATGCTTTTTCTTCCCCAGCTGGGTCTCCACAGTCTAAACCAACACCTCGCACGTAGTAAATGCTCAGTAAACCCCCGTCAAAAGAGGCCTACAGTGAAAAGATGGAACAGACCCCAGTGCAGGGCTTGTGCAGGAGTGAAGTGTCGGGGGGGCCCCCTTCTAGAATGGCTCTCACGCCTTCTATGTTCCTGCCACTCAGAAGGCGGGTGCCGGCCGGCGGCATCTGCGTCAGTCCAGAGCTCATGAGATGCGCAGGTGCCGCCCTGAGCCATGGAGTCAGCCTCTGCACTGGCAAGTGCCCAGCCCGCCCCCCAGAGCCGCCTCACCCCAGCGCCTATCTCTGTGACTTGTCCAGAGACAGAGAAATAAGAGGAGGTGCTTTCAGAGGAGAGAGGCTGCAACCCCTCCAGGTGTCATCTGCAGGCAAGGGGCTCACCTGGCTGATCAGAAAGGCGGAGACCCGGCCGCCCTTGCTGGGTGCTGGGTGGGGTGAGGGCAGCGCGTGGGGGCCCCCGGTGGGGCGAAGGGGGGCATGCTCGCCGCCAGGCCCCCTCCCCTGGCTACCACCCTCTGCGCACCTGTCCTGAAGCCCCGAGGGGCAGAAGGTTAGAGAAGCCTCGATGGCAAACAGAACATACCAGGGAAGAGCTCACATCTAAATGAGAAGCTCAGACTCTGTGCCCTATGACGGGGGTTCTACGGGGCGTCAGAGGGCACGGGGCACCCGTGGGTACGATGGTGGAGGCGGGAGAGGACGGATAAAGGCAAACTGCCGTCGCCGAGGCAAACCAAGTCAAGAAGCCGTCCGATTTGCAAGGGTTTCGCCAGCCTCCTCCGGCTGCCGGGGCCCCAGCCACCCCGCTCTCCCAGCCACGTCCCCGAGGCGCCCCTGCCCTGTACGTGGTGTTCTGCGTCTCGTCCCCGGGTCAGGCAGTGGCTCGGACAGGCAGGACGCTCTGGTCCCTCTCTGCCGGTCCCGGGGCCCTTTTTTTAAGAGTCAAACGGAGGCCACGGCCAAAGGGTTCCCATAGGCCACGGCGCTCTGCCAAGCAGGCCAGAGTCCAGATCCAGGAGCTTCTGTGCTGGACAGGGCCTGGCCCATTCCCCTGTGGAGGGTCCGCTTTCCCAAGAATGGGTGGGGCGTGTGGGGTGTCCCCTGGCACCCACAGGCTCCCAGGACGCCGGCGGGCTGCCGGGCCTCTGCTGCTGGCCTCTGCTGCCAGGCAGGGGAGTGGCTGAGGGCAGGGAGTGGCTGAGGGCAGGGAGTGGCTGAGGCACTGCACTCGCACGGCCTGGCGGGACCTCCGGGTTCCTGGGACCAGAGGCTCCGGTGCGTCCAGGATGCAGAGAGACGGCGGGAAGGGAGGCCGCGCAGGTGGCGAGTTCCTGGCCTCTCTCTGCTTCCACGGCAGGCCCACGCTTCCAGCAGCCGCTTGTGTGGGGCACCTGCGCTCAGGGCCTGGGGCCTGGGGGATGGGGGTGGAGGGGGGTGGGTGAGAAGCCACAGTCCCCTCTCTGAGCTCCGGGGCCCGGGAGCCTGAGCCCCAGCCTGCCTTGTGCCTGAGAAAGAGGAACTGTGTCTGCAGTGACTGTATTTATGATGCGGGGGAGGGGGGGGCTCATCTTCCAGGGCTCCCCTCCGCCCGCGCTCCCCTCCGCCCGCGCTCCCCTCGTCCACGTTCACCACCGTCCACGCTCCCCTCGTCCACGGCTCCCCAGTGGCCCACGGCCGAACTGTCGGCCTTGCTCCTTCAGGGGAGCGAGAGTCTCTGCCAACTGGGAAGCAGCACTGTCTCTCCGTCTGTGTCTCTCCCGTCAGGGCCTGGCGTCGGGGGTGCAGGCTGCCCGTGTCTGGAGCGGCCGCCTGCCGGCCTGAGAGCCACGTGGAGGAAAGGCAGGCAGGGCTCCACCCANAGCCACGTGGGGGAAAGGCAGGCTGGCCTCCACCCACAGCCGTCTCCCTGGGAGGCGCCTTCCCGGCTCTGGGCCTCGGAGGGACGCGGCCGGCTTCCCTGGCCAGCTCTCGGGCCCGCGGGGGCTGCCCTGCTCCCCGTGTCCTCCGTGAGTCAGGGGACACGGAGAGGGTGGCCCCACGCCCAGAGGCAGCGAGGGACAGCGGGCCTGAGTCAGCAGGTGGCAGGAGGGTGCGGCCTCCTCCCAGGACGCGGGGCTCCGAACCCAGGAACTGCCTCCACCGGCAAAGCCGATTTCTCCAGATGTCACCAATTCAGCTTTCAGAGAAAGCCCGGGAGCCAAAGGAGGCGGCGTAGAAAACCAGCCTGCAGGGCCCGAGTTCAGGCCGGCGGCGCAGGAAGTGCCTGTGGGGACGACCCATCCAGCGACGTCACTTCAGAGACCAGGAGACGGAGGGGACGGACGCGGGTCAGCGAAGCCCCGAGCCCCGAGGCAGAAGTCCCCACACGACGGACCCGCTCCCTACAGCCCGTCACGTGGTCCAGACCCACGGACCCCGGCTTAGTAAATGTCTGCGCACTTGACAAATGACTGTCTGAGGACACAACCCACCCCGTGACGGTGGCAGCGGCTCAAGAGGAAATTAACGGAAGGTCCGCGGAAGTCAGGCGCTCTGCTGGCCGCCTGTAATGCCGAGGACGGCTTCGTCCCGGTCCCACGCCAGTTCTGGGGACAGACAACGGAACACGTCATCCTAACAAGCATATAACAAACGTTCTAACAAAGGCACGATGAAAGTATGTGGGATCTACAACCATTTTGCTACAAATGTAAATGGTTCGAGCAAAATATAGCAAGATCCCAGGTATAAAAAGGTGCATAATAAAGGCACACAGAAGCAATAAGTAAACGTCCGGTCGGGTGGGAGGTCTGGGGAGCTCTTCACAGATTTGGGGCTTGGAGCTGGGGTTCCGAGGATCTCTGGCCCGGGGGCCGAGAAGGGTGAAGGGGGCTTGTGTGCGCGCTGCAGGAAGGCGGGAGGGAAGGGGGTTGGGGGTGATGTGAGCCGTGACCCTGGGGAGAGGCTGGGGTGGGCAGGGCCCCAAGGGGAACGGGGACCAGTGAGAAGAGCAGGGGCACCGGCAGGACCGGGCCGCCTTCGCAGGGTCACTGTGGGGCGGGGCTCGAGGACCGCCAGGAGGGGGGCCTCCAGCGGCAGGGTCTTGGGCGAGGCACGTGACCCAGGAGCTAAGGGGGGAAGAGGAGGGAGGTGCTTTGTGGGGAAACAGCTAGAGCTCAGCAGGTGGCATTGAGCTGGAGGTGTTTGGGGGACACGCTGGAGGAGGGGTTCACTCAGCAGGGTGCCCGGCTCGGGCCCCGGAAGGGGCTTCACATGCACTCTGGGCGGGGCCCCCGTCACCCGGTCTTTGAAGGGAGGAGGGACGGGCTAATTGCCTTTGTCTGGATTCAAACCCAAACCCGGGCTTGTTCTCCAGCTCTGTGCTTCCTGTGAGCGACAGACCAGGATGCAGGAGAGGCCGCGGCAGGTGAGTCCCCAAGAGGCCACGTGCGGCGCCCCCTGCTGGAGGGAGGAGAACCGGTCCCCACCAGCACCTGGCAGGCGGGGTCACCGAGCCCAGCAGAGCGCCCACCAGTGCTGCGGGCCGGGGGCAGGGAGGGCTCCCGAGGGGGCTCTCGCCGACCTCCGAGGCAGCGCCGGGACCAGGGATGGTGGCCCCGGGCCGCAAACTGGGCTGGCCGCACAGCGGAGGAGCCAAGGCCTGGGAACTGAAGCCAGAGCCCCAGGGTGTGCGAGCCGCCTTGCTTTGGTGCGAATGAACATCTCAGAGACTATTTCCCCCAACAGTGAAAACGGGAGACACAACCATTTCCAGCAGGGAATCGGCTTTGGCGATGCCTCTCGCTAGCGAGGGCCACCAGCATTCGCTTCCCAAAGTCAGTCTCGGAAAAAGGCATTTTTAAAACACAAAACTGTTTACAGGAATAGCTACTCCTGAATCTATTTTCTTGGACACCCTTTTTAAAGTATTTTTTCTTTAATTTTTGAAATTTATTCTTGAGCGTGTGAGAGAGAGACAGAACATGAGCAGGGGAGGGGCACAGAGAGAGGCAGACAGAATCTGAAGCAGCTCCAGGCTCTGAGCTGTCAGCACAGAGCCCGACGTGAGGCTCTAACCCACTAACCATGAGATCGTGATCTGAGCTGAAGTCAGATGCTTAACCGACTGAGCAACCTAGGCGCCCCTGAACACTTTTTTTTTTTTTTTTGATGACCCAGAGAAAATATGCTACTTTAGAAATAGCAGGCGTATATTCACGCACACTCAGAAGAATGCTGAGTCCTCACCATGTAATGGGAAGAGCCTTCCTCTGCCCCGGTCCTCGGCCCGCCCATCTCTGGGCTCCCTGGTGCCAGCAGGCGCGGCGGCTCAGCAGCACCCGGGGCCTGGTGTGGAGCACGCACTTCCAGGCCCTTGGACATCCCGGTTGTCAGCAGCACGGACGTGGCCTTAGCTCACCCACCCCTTCAGCAACAGGGACAAAGCCTTTTGCTTCCCAAGCTCTGGGCTCCGTCACTTGCAGCCCGCTTCACACCCTCAAGCCTCAGCACCACGCGGATGAAACTGACCTCTGGAAACACATATTTAGAAACCAACCAGCACATGCTCTGTCCAGTTCGTCTACAGATGCAGACCCGGGCGGCACGGGCCACAGCGCCGCAGGAGGGCCGGCCATCCCAGAGGCTCACCGGAGCCAAGGCGCCGGCTTTCAAGGGAGGGGCTGCGTGGCTGCCCCCGGCCGGTTCCACGGACACAACGAGAGGAAACAACATGCGGGTTAACAGCCAGCAAGAGCCGGGACTGGATAAACCGCCAACTTAATGGACACACGGAAGAAGAAAGGGTAAACGGCCCGCAAACAGACCTCAGCGCCCCATCCCAGCTGCGCGGCCTCTCTCACCCGCGTCCCAGATGTTCCCTGTGCTGGGCTACTAGTTGAGACAGACACCTTGCGAGTGCTCAGGCGTCCTAACGACAGACTGGAGAGGGACAGAGGCAGCAGAGACCCAAGAACGGCAGGGTTTATTGGACCCGCCGTCCCACCTCGAAAATGTGCAGGCCCTTGACCTCCCAGGCCCCAGTGACAGTACCCTGGGCCAGCAGAGTGTGACCCCTGACCTCTGAACTTCCACTCTTTCTTATCTCGGGGCCTCCGTGTGCCTTTCACGACCTCGCCTCCTTGCAGGGTGAAGGGGTCACTCTCCCGTCCCCACCTGTCTCCCCCTGTGGCCCACCCCGCAGCAGCCCTCACACACCTGGGAGCCCGCAGCCATGGGGACAGCAGACAGAGAGACAGAGTCAAGGCTGGGACCCAGGCTGGCGCCGCCAAGAGGGTACAGCCCCGGCGTGAACGCTGCAAGCCCCAAGGGAGGTCCGGGAAGACGCTCGCGTCGGCACCCCTGCCCGGCCAGGGCCCCGGGGACGCTCAGCTTGGCCACAGGGTGAGCCGGGCCAGCCCTGCCGACAGGGTCATGGGAACCGGCTGATCTTGCAGCACTTGGCGTTGGCGTCGCCTCTGGAAAGCATGTCAGGTGTTTTCTCCCAAAAATGACATCCAGCGGACGCTTTCAGGCAGAGTTGTGATTCCCAACGTTTCGTTTTGGAGACTCACACTTCTAACTTCGGGGTCCTCCTGTCCACGAGCTTCCTTCCCCGGGGTGGGCGCCAGCCCACAGAGACGCGGTGCTGTCCCCTTCCTTGGTGCATGTCATGGGGTCAGAAACCGAGTCACATGACAGCGGACGACCGAAGGGCTCCAATCGGAAGGGCAGGTCCCGGCCCAACAGACGCTACTGCCTTGGCTTTGGCCTTGATACCACAGCGTAAAGAACCCTGCCCTCGTCACAGTGGCTCCCTGCGCTCAAGGTCAGGGTCAAGGGTTACAGGATCATGTCGTTTATTGCTCAATTGTTTAAACACTCAATATTCCTGGACTGAATTCTGCATTTATAAGTTATAACATACTCAAATAAACCTATGGGGTTTTTTTCAAAATATTTTCAAATGAGAAAAATATGAGAAGTGACTGTGCGTGCACGCACATTTCTGAAAAAGAAAATTGGAGTGCCCGGGGGGCTCAGTCGGTCGAGCATCTGACTTAGCTCAGGTCATGATCTCATGGTTTGTGAGTCTGTGAGTTGGAGCCCCGCGTCGGGCTCTGTGCTGACAGCTCAGAGCCTGGAGCTGCTTCCGATTCTGTGTCTCCCTCTCTCCCTGCCCCTCCCCTACTGGCACTCTCTCTCTCTCTCTCTCTCTCTCTCTCAAAAATAAATAAAAACATTTAGAGACTAGTTGAAACAAAGCCTGAGGGAGACACCCTTTCCTTGCTGGTGCAGCACACAGGAGGGGTCCCCTCAGTTTGACAGGCTTCCTGACCCTTGCCTCCCAACCCCTACCCCGCGGGGACTGTGCGTCTGAAAATAAACAGAAGCATTCCCGCGATGCCTGATGAGGGCGCCCTGACTTTAGCCTGGCTCTCTGGGGCTCCTGCCCTTGTGCACGGGCTGTGGCCCAGACCAGATGTCGTCACATCCCGCAGAGACCGCGGCCAGCGCCTGGGGGTGCGCAGCCTGGCATGTCTCCCTCCCGGGACTTCTCTACAAAGTGGGCCGGGTCCCCCTGGGCCGCAGGGGAGGGGCCACCGGGCACGTGGCAGGTGTCACGATGCATTAAGAGATCTGCACGGAGCACACTCGGGGGCCGGCAGTCACCTGTGCGGGGGACGGAGTCCCTCTCCGTGTCCCGTGCACTGACTTCGTCTGGGTTTGGGGTGTCTGTACGTGCAGGTTAGGTAAATCAGGCAGCCTGGTTTATGGTATAAATACAGAGAATTTTACTTGAAATGCTAGAAAATATCTATGATGCACGGGGGGCTTGGGCTCAGGAAACACAGGGACGGACAGGCAGAGCTGCCGGCAGGGACTCAGTGCCTTTGATGTTTACATACATTCGGAGTTTGTGCAACTGGAGTCCTTCTGTAATAGGTGTGCGTGTGTGTCACACTGTCACATACCATATGCACGTGTACATATGCTGCACACATGTCGCGTATGCATACGCCACCTGTGAACACATGCGCACCCCGAACGGTCTTCTCTTTGTACCAACTCTGCTCCAGTCGATACTGATGTCCCCATGTCGGGGCAGAGACCAGACACTCGCGCTCTTCGAACGGGGCCATCGCAAGGAGCTGGTGCTCTGAGGCTGTGGAATGACCGTCCTGCCGGACCCCGCTGGCCCTGCAGCACCTCCACCCTCCGCTGAACCCAGGAGGGCACCGGAATCCCTCTTCTTAGGAGAACATTTTTCTCTTTAAAAAACTTTTTAAAATGTCTGTTTATTTTTGAGAGAGAGAGAGAGACAGAGCAGGAGCGGAGGAGGGGCAGAGAGAGAGGGAGACAGAATCTGGGCATCCAGGCTCTGAGCTGTCAGCACAGAGCCCGACGCGGGGCTCGAACCCACGAACCCTGAGATCATGACCTGAGCTGAAGTCAGACGCTAATCGACTGAGCCACCCAGGCGCCCCAATTGAAAGAACATTTTTCATCACTCATGGGTCAAAGAACACTTCCAGTGTCTTCCCTTCTGGAACCGTCATCAGGCTGAGCAGTCACCGGGGGGCTCACGGGGGCACACATGTCACGCTTACTGGATGTTCCCAGCTACCCCTGTGCATTGTTTCATCAATGGCAACAATAGTCCTGACATTGGAAGCCAGAAGCGACCGTTTCTATTTGAAAGACAGCAGAGCGAAGATCCACAGATGGAAAACAGCACCTGGTAATTTTTCTGAGAGCCGAGTAGCTGAGGAGTTGAGATACCTGCTTGGGTATTTTTCAGCTAAACCCAGGCTTGCTGCTTACATGCGAACCCCCTTTCCTTAGCTGCACATCTTTCATGCACTTGACTACCATGTGAATGTCAGCTTAACATCCCATAATCACGTCCTTTGCCAAGAAAGACCCTGTCGACATAGAGAGCAGTGTCAATGGCAGTGTTCGTAAGGGAATTACTTTCAATCCTAAACCCAGAAATCCACTTTCCCTTCTAGCTGCTCCTTAAGGAAGCTTTGACAATACATAGATGGGATGCGGATGTTCTGGGTAGTCTTGAAGAATTCAGGTTGAATCCACTTTAAAATAAGACACAGGAAGAAAAGTCAGGAGACAGAAGAAGTTTCCAACAAAAGCTGAAACGGACACAAAGCCTTAAAAATAAGCCAGTACCCTTGAGCCGAAGATAGGAAGTCAAATAACGCTCAGGGGCCGTGCAAAACGATGAAACATTTTCAACATTGACTATAAGTTATTTCAGGGAAGTCTGGTATAGCGAGACCCACATTTAGTAAACAAATAAATGAAGCCATGGTTACACCCTTTGTAAAGTTTTATGATTTGCAAAAAGCTTCAGTGAAAAGTGCCTTTAGAAACTGGGCTTTTCTAGAAATGAATGGGAAATGATTCACTTTAGGTAACTTTTCTGAGCGAACATCCATTTTACGGAGCACAGTACAGCGCACCCGTCGAAGGCCCCGTGGCCCATGAGTTCATGGTCTCCCCTCCTTTCTCAGGGTGTTTCCATCAGGGCAAGGGAGGCTTCGCTGCAACAACGCACAGACCCCACATCCCACTGGGTAACACGACGGTCATTTACGTCTCAGCTTGTCCAGGTCGGCAGGGGCTCCTCGCCACACAGCCACCCAGGACCTGAGTGGCCGTCTCCACCATTCTGTAGATGTTGCCCTTGGGGCAGCAGCAGAGAGTCTGGGGGGCCGTACACCGGTTCTTCCACACTTCGGCCTGGAAATGCTATTGCCACTTGCTCCCAAAGCTCACTGGTTGGAACTAGTCACATGGCCTTGCCCGGCCGCCGGGGTCCTGAGGAGCATGAGGGAGACAGTCAACATCTGGGGATTCCACCGAGCCTGCCTCAAAGGCCAAAGCAAGGTTTTTTAATACAGGCTTGTCCAGAACACAAAATAATTTCCCTCGAGAAACTGTCTGATAATTTAATTTCACTCATCTCTACCAAATGTTGGGATCAGACTCCCGAAAATTTGCAGGTAGCAGAAACGATGGCTGTGGATGTGAGGCAGGGAGCGGGTGCAGGCAGCAAGATACTAAACCAACCAGTGAAAGAACTTAACATTCAAAAAATGCTCATTAAAATGGACAGAGAGGCACAACACTGAGATGAATACGGTGACGTGATTCGGCCAGAGGTTGGTGCCGGTGGGGTCCTAGTCTCCAGCTTGCATCCCTGTTTGGTTGGTGAGATGCGGGGCACTGAGGGAGGTGGGTTATTACTGGAAAGTGCCCCCCTCACTCGCCTCCCCCTCCTCCAAGTGACGGGCCACCCGGTTCTCAGGACCCCAGTATGGTGTCCTTAGAATGAAAGTTGCCCTGGGACCCGGGGCCCTGGGAGGCCCTCCATGCTGCCATGACGGCACCAGACTTCTGGGGAGGCTCCTGCGCTGCCGTCGGAAGAAAGCTCCAAGGTGCCTGAGTGGACCGGCCTTTCACGGAGTCCCTCTTGGTATCTGTGCCTGGGTTCGCTGTGCATCGTTCAAGCACATTCTTGGATGTTGTGAACATGTTTACTCCAAGTTCCATCTTCCAGGGCCGCTGGGACACGTCTCCCCCTCTTTCCCGGCTCTCTCCCTCGGAAACTGCACTCCCACCATGATAGGAAGGCGTGGCAATGGGAGGTCACTGGGAAACTCCCTCGTGGAGAAGCTTCTCTTGCTGCTGGGAATCTGGGCTGAAGACAGAGCTCCCGCTGACCCAACACACAACGCCCCCCACCCAAGGTCACAGGCCTCCCTGCCTTCCCTCTGGACCCGCTCGTCCCATTCAGCTCATAAGCGACATAGAGTCACACACCAAGATGGCGGCCAAGCGCACTGCACACATGCAACATCTTTGCAGCTCCAGGAAGCATTCTAGAGGATTGCTTTCCCAAATGTTGAGCGAGGTGAACTCCAGGCTGGGTGAGGGGGTTGCCATGTACATCGGTCTCACCTCTGCTGCACCCGCAGCCCTACAGCACCCTCTGGGGAGAAATCTGAGTTCCCGCACACCTTGTACTGTGGACTAAAGAAGCAGAAATGGAAATGTTTCCATGAACCAAAAGGATGTGGATAGAAACCACTTTCCCTCTGGTATAGCCTAGCTTGGGCTTCAGGTATTAATTGTTGAGTCAAAGACAATGGACACTAGGCAAAGCTGTGACCTCGGACATTTCCAAGGGCTCAGGGGCTAATGTTTCACTAGCAGCTGGGGACTCAGACCCCAGAAGAGGGTCCTGGCAGGCGTAAAACATGGGCGCCTCGCTGTTGGTCTTTAGAACAAAGTCCACTACACATTTTATGTCTTAGTGGGAAACTCATTAGCGACACGATTGCGAGCTAAGATTACCAGCATACTCGCAGAATGTAAAAACCACCTTGGCCGCCTTTCCAAAATGATCCTAACATATTCCAATAGCCCCTTCGTCCCCCCTGGGCAGCACAGAGCAGTTATGAGGAGGTTCTGCAGGGCCCCTGGAGATCTCGAGGGGCAATTCTCGCCCTTGCTCCCTGTTCTCAGACAGAGCCTCACCTGCTCTGTCTCCCCCAACCCCCAGGTCCCCGGGCAGGGAAGGTGCCCGGACCTCGGCATGCTCTGCCAGGCCTCGGGCCAGCGCAGCAGACGGGACACCAGACAGCCGTGGGGGGCAGAATCACAACCAGATCCTCTCCCTTGGTCACCAGGCTCACAACAAACCCACACGAAGCCAGGTTTTCATTTCCCACCTCATTTCAGGGACCAAATAAAACTGGCGGAACGAGGGCCTCAGCCGGGTGCCGTGTGGGCCCGGGAGGGAGGAGGTCGGGAAGAGCGGGGGACCTGAGATGGCCCGACAGCCGCAGGGGACCCTGAGAGGAGGCGGCGGGCCCACGGTGTCCGAGCCTCCGTGCTGTCTGCACTGCCTGGGGGGGGGGGGGGGGNGCTGGACGGGCCCCCACCTGCTTGCTCCCAGCTTCTCGGGCAAATACTCCTTCAGGCGTCCCCTCCACCGCCATGTTTCCTCCCACGGAGAAAAGGCCCCGACGATGAAACCCGGGCCTCCGTCTGCCTCCTCATCCACCCCAGGGGAGCTGGAGTGGCCAATCACTGATTTGGGAAGAGAAAACAGAGTGCGTTCAGCTCAGGCTCCGGAACCTTCCGTCCGGAGCTGGAGCTGGCTGCGGGGCGCAGGTGGTCCCCGTGCACCCTTCCAGCAGGCTCCCCAGCCGGCGGGCTGAGAGGGGAGGCCCACCTTGGTCCGTCTCCACCGGCACCAGGCGAGACGGCCTTTATCTGTGAGAAAGGTGATACTGCACGGGCCGTGTCTCACATCTCTGCACCGGGGGAGGGGGAAGGCACTGCTCATCCCGCCCTTGCCCTGCCCGGGGGGCATTGCGAGGTCACCACACCCCTCCAGCCTGGTAACAATCCAGCCTGAGGCCCAGGACGCTCTCCTGGGGCTGACACTGGGGTCCCCATGGTGTGGCCCACAGGGAGTGGGGTCCACCCCCCACCAGCTGGGTTTGAGGACCCCAGGTGTAAACTTGCTGCTTCATGAGGCTGCTTCACAAGGAAGCTTCCATCAGGCCAGGCTGAGCCCACCTGTCTCCCCTCTGCCACCTGCTGTCTGAGTGACATTGGTCACATCTCATCTCCAAGCTGGTCCTCTCTTCTCGCAGGTAGAAGTGGGGGTGGCGGGCTGCTCAGGTGTCCTCATGGTCCCTGGGGGCCTTGTGAGGTTTTAGAAACTCGAGGAGACTGGAGAGTTCGCTTACATGTTCCATCGGGGCACAGCAGGCATCTGATACACGTGTTCCGGAAAGCGGGGTGAAGGCGTGCAATCCATTGTTGGCCCACATGCTTAGCGCCCAGGGTCCTCACGGCCCTTCTTGGGGAGGGGGGCCTGGTGTCAGCCGAAGGATTTCTGAAGGGGAGACGAGGCTGGTCCCGTTAATGCTGGGGGGGAGGGGCTGAGACCAGACCCACAGCTCTTGCCCCCAGCTTCAGGGACCGGCTCTTCCCTGCCACGTGATACGGAAGTGGGCGGGCTCCCCAGCAGGGAAAGCCTCAGTGACGCACTCGATGTGAAAACACAGCCATTTCAGGTTTGTGGTCCCCGGGGCCACCTCCCTCTCCACAAGGCAGAGCCGGCACATCCTCTGCTGCCCTTTGTGAAAGCCCCGGAAGCTGGGGTCCACCTTCCTCAACTCCCTCCATGAGCTCGCGGCTCCTCGCTGGCCAGGCTTCTAGAAAACTCTGCCACTCACACACAGTGTTCTCCCTGCTCTGTTTTCAAATTCCCATTCCCTCTCTCCTGTTGGGAGGAAAGGGCCATGTGGGCGAGGAGGCCGGGCCGTCCGGCCTCCGTCACTTCCCCTGGCTGTCTCCTGCCCCTCCTCCTCCCCGGGCTCCCCCCTTATTCGCCCTGTTTAATGTCAAGTGCACCCGCCCTGCTCCTCAGGACCAGCAGCTGCAGCAGCGAGCACAAGTGGATTTCAAATCAGCAGAGTTTTCCCAGGGAGCAGTGTGGTGAAGGCATTGTCTACACTTGCACGGGGCCCTGCTGGCCCGGCTCCTGCCCTGGGGACAGCGAGGACAGCGCGCCAGCAGAGGCGGCTCCGGGGGCAGGAAACGTCCTCTGCCCCGTCCTCCCCATCAGGCGGGGTCTAATGACCGCCATGGTGCCCCTCTGAGGTCCTCCAAGTGCAACAGGCAGAACATGGAGGTCCCAAGTCCCTCCTGGGCCGCGCTGACCACGGGCTGCCCTGCCCGGCCCTGTCTGAACACCCTCGGGCTCATGGTCTCAGGATGGGGAGACGCGTGCGCTGGGGGCAGCTCTGTCTGGTGGACATCCGCTCAAGCCTCCTCCAGCTCTGCCCCCGGGGCCACAGTGGACGAGCCACCCACGCCCTGGGCCAGCCACACACCAGGGCAAGAGGTCAGGCACGCGAAAAGCCACGGGGCCCGACGCTGGTCACTCCGGACCCGGGCTCTCCCCTGAGCCCTGCCCATCCTGGACCGGGTCTGCCTGTCCCTTGGCTGCTCTGAGCGGCCAGGACTGCCCAGGTCTCTGCAGCGCTCAGAGGACCCCCTTCTACTTTGTAACAAGAAGCTTTTTGCTCAGCAAACGCTCAGAAGCGGGTTGTCCCTGAGGTTTGGCTCCCGGTGGGCCCCTCGCCGGGGCATGTGAGCCGCCCTGTAAGAGGCTTTCCTCCTGAACCGAAGTGTTTTCACAGCCCATTAGCCCCCGGTGGCGAGGCCAGGGCCTGGAGGAAGCCGCGCCGGGGTGGCCGCCGCCTCCAACCACAGCAGAGGCAGAGAGGCCCTGAGGTTGTCATAACAGGAGTCGAGGCCCAAGCTAAATTCACACTTGCTTCGAGAGCACTGTCTGTTCCGCAAGCGGGGCACGCTGGCCCGGCCCAGGATGCACGGCTCCGGCATCTCTGTCGGGGCCACGGTGCAGCGGGGGGCGGGGGGTTGCACTGACGTATTTGCCAGCGATCCTGACCCCTGAGCACAGCAGTGTGTGCACACGTGCAAGGGTGTGCATGGTGTGTACGTGCAAGAGCACCCCATGTGTGCAAGTGTGTAGTGCAAGTGTGCACTGTGTGCAGCAAGAGTGCATGGTGCGTGCGAGAGTGTGCACCGTGTGCGAGTGTGCAAGACAGTTACGATGTGTGCACATGTGTGCGGGAGTGTGTGGTTTGTGCATGCAAGCATGTGTGCATGTGCAAGGGTGCACTCTGTGCGTGAGTGTGTGCATGCAAGAGAATGCATGTTGTGTATAAATGCAAGTGTGTGTGAGAGTGTGCGCTGTGTGTGTGAGAGAGAGTGTATGGTGTGTGCAAGCAAGAGTGTGGTATGCATGTGCAGGAGTGTGCATGATGTGTGCATGTGCAAGTGTGTGTGAGAGTGTGCGCTGTGTGTGTGCAAGAGAGTGCATGGTGTGTGCATGCAAGAGTGTGTGGTGTGCATGTGCAGAAGCGTGCATGCTGTGTGCATCTGTGAGACACAGACAGACCGACTGACAGAAAGAGATGCTGTGTGGCCCGGCGGCTCCCACAGTTGGCGGGCCCAGGCGGGGGGCGGGGGGCCGCTCCTGGGGTGTGCAGCTCTCTCCCCAGAAAGCATTTCCTGACACAGACGTTCACAGATGCAGCACATGGACTCAGACGACGCACAAGCCTGGGCTGCTGAGTGGAAGGGAGCCGGGATGGGGACGTGAGCTCACAGGCAGGAGGGCAAGCTGTGCCCGCCCACGGGCAGCGCCGGCACAGGTGAGCCAGGCCCGGGTGGGAGCCCCCCAGGAGTCTGCCCCGTAGGGGGAGGGTGCCGGCGAGTGGGCAGGGGCGCCGAGAGGAGCATGGAGACAAAGGGGACCCGACCTCTGCTCTCTGTGACCCCGCTGGCCAGGGCTTGCTGAAAGAGGCAACACCAGAGGCCATCGGTCTGGACACTGGTGCCCCTGCTCAGTTATAACAATAAAATCCCCGTGGGCGCCTGGGGGCTCAGTCGGTTAAGCATCTGACTTCAGCTCAGGTCCGGATCTCCCGGTTCGTGAGTGCAAGCCCGTCATCGGGTTCTGTGCTGACGGCTCGGAGCCTGGAGCTGCTTTGGATTCTGTGTCTCCCTCTCTCTCTGCCCCTCCCCTGCTCGTGCTCTGTCTCTGGCTCTCAATAATAAACATTAAAAATTAAAAAAAAAAATTAATGCCCCCGTCCTTTCCCTAACACACCACAGCTTGACACCCAGCCCCTGGTTCTGGGGGTGAGAATCACGGGGAGGGACTTTCAGCACACGCCCCCCTGAGCTGGGCACGCAGCAGTGGGGAAGGGGTGTGCAGAAACCGCACGAGCCATTCTGAGGCGCACCCTTCTCTACAAAGTGTATGTGTGCTTGTGTGTGCGCTGGACGAAAGGACCCTATGATGCATCCCCTAAAGTGACCCAGTTTTGAGAGTGAAAAGGGCAGTTTACAATCAGACTCAGACACAGGAATTGACTAGGACGGTCCTAGGAAGATGGGCAGGGACGGTCACATTGACGGGGCGCCCTTCACCCCCACTCAGTCCAACGGAGCCCTGATGAGGATCTCATGATCACTCGGCCCCCATCCCTCCAAGACGCCCCGGCTGGGGTGAGACAGGGGCCAAGACCCCCACCCCGAGGGGCGCCCAGGCTCAGCAGGGGGAGAGCCGGGAAGCCGTGTCCACACCTCCCGCCTCCCTGTGCCTGCCAGAGTCCGTCTTGATATTCTACGATCAGAATTCTCGTTAAACCACGGTCTCACTCTTCATTCCTTGGGCGTCAGCCTCTCTATACGATTACATGCCCTCAGTTGGTATGTTTCATGGACGAATGTTTGCGGCCGCCTCCAACGTTAACATTTAACAAAACGTTAAAGAGAAAAGTCAGCTCCTGGAGGCGGTCAGCAAGGGCGTGAGCAGGTGGCCCTTCCGCGGGCAGCGCGGCCGCCACTCGGGTGGGCTCCTGTGCCCGTGTCTAAGATCCAATCGGCACCGTCACCACTGTCTGGGGGACGTGCCTTCATTCTGTGTTACCTCCTGGAGGAACAGACTCCGAGGTAAGCTGGGGGTCACGACCTCAGCTGGAAAACCCGTCAGGCGGGCGCCGTCACCAGGCGCTGTCACCTGCACTGTGTCAGGGTCCCCATGGGCTGCTCTGCAGCCTCGAGGCCCTGCTGGGGCCTGGCGGGGAGGCGGGGGCAGGGGCGGTCCGCCTTGTTTCTTTCCAAGCTGCTCGAGACTTGATGTTCTGCGTTGCATTTAACTCCGGATCAGATGCAGAAAACTACAGCTCTGTTTACAGGTCTCCATCTCCACACAGACTCCAATAAAGAGACAGGGCCAGGCCGTGGGGCTGCGTCCTGCGCCCCCTGATGGCAGAGACCCACACATTAACCACTCGCTGGCTCATGGAGAAGGGAGGGGTGCGTTCAGGGAGGGGGGCACCCAGGAGCCGGGGGGTCACAGTTATGCAGAGAACTCTGGTCTTTACAACCTCTAAGGCTGCTCTTGCATAGACCCGCCAGACCCCTCCCCACCTTTCGGGGGTCACCTGCGAATACCACTCACGAGAACTCAGGTGTCCCCGTCACCTGCACCTGCGTATGAGAGACGTGCACGTTCTTCCGGAACACTCTCTGGCACTACTGCATTCCGTTTCCTTGCAGTCTTCCGCCTGCCCCCGCCTTCCAGTGATGTCTACACCAGGGCCCCGAGACAGCACCTCTGCCGGGGACAGCCCTCCACCCGCCCCCCTGCTTCGTCAGACATTCTCCAATATCTGCCGTCTCAGTCTTCCATATGAACCCGAGGATAACTGTATATTATAAATATTAAATATCTGAGTTAATTTGGGAAAGAAAAGTCACGGCCACGGTAATAAGTGTTTCCAAACAGCTTCACAGTCACAAAGACCTCCTCGCTCAAAACAGTAATCTGCCGGATTCCCAGCTAAGAACCCCCTTCACAAAGTCCTCCCCTGTTGCATAGCATTCGTGAGGCATCGTATTTTTTGTTTTCTGGCCTTCTTGGATTTCATTACATGACCTAGTGGGTTATTGCTGGCATGCACGCGAGTGTTTTCAAAAAGTATCTTCACTTAGTAACTGGCCTCCGTTCTAAACGGTTTCATTAGTTGTAAAGGTTTTTTTTTTTTTTAATTTTCTTTTAATGTTTTATTTATTTCTAGGAGAGAGAGAGAGAGAGAGAGACAGCGTGAGCAGGGGAGGGTCAGAGAGAGAGAGAGAGAGATTGACAGAATCTGAAACAGCCTCCAGGCTCTGAGCTGGCAGTCAGCACAGAGCCCGACGCGGGGCTCGAACCCACGAACCGCGAGATCATGACCTAAGCGAAAGTCGGACGCTTAACCGACTAAGGCACCCAGGCGCCCCTAGTTGTAAAGGTTCTGAATGGAGGTTTTTGGTGATGGGGGTGGGGGGGAAGCGTTTCTGGTAGACTATATTTGCTATTGTTCTGTTCTCCGGGAGACCTTATCTCCACTTCTTTTTCTAGTTTCAGAGAATCATTTAAGAAGTTCAAAGCAATGTTACAGAACAGTACATTGGGGAGAACAGCCTTGACTTTCACACAAATGACTTTACTGCCCCATCAGCTTCTGAGATGCATACTCTATGAAGGGGGCGAGGGATCTTTTTACTGTAGCTTCTGAAAATTCTAAGTACAAGCATTTAATGTCAGGAATACGTGGAATTTTCTCAAATGCCTTTGCAGCATCCACCGAGATGATCCCTTCTTTTCTGACCGTGGATGTGCGTTCCCGGGCAGTGAGGATCACGGACAATTTCAATGCTTTTGACAGATACCCCCAGTGCGTCAATGACAGGGAAAGGCCCTGAATGTGAAATCGCCTTCATCATCCATCAGTAAAACCTCCATGCGATGTGCCTTATACTTCTGAAACATCACAGAATTTATTTTTTTAAGTTTATTTATTTATTTTGAGAGACAGAGAGAGAGAGAGAGAAAGTGAGAGAGAGAGAGAGAGAAAGTGAGAGAGAGAGAGAGAGAGAGAGAGAGAGAATTCCAAGCAGGCTCCTCACTGTCAGCACGGAGCCTGACTCAGGGCTCGAGCTCACAAATTGTGAGATCATGACCTGAGCCGAAGTCGATTGATGAGTCAGAGGCTTAACCAACTGAGCCACCCAGGCACCTCAGAGAATTAATTTTTCTTGTACTTTACCTAGAATTTGATTTAAGTTCCTAATAAGATGGGTTTGCTTGCCTTTTTTTTTTTTTTTTTGCATTTTGTTTTCATGTTTCACAAGTGTTGGTACCACAGTATGAGAGATACCCCGCGTGTTGGGGGCTGTCCCCAAGGCCGGGGCTTTCCACAGTCCCCGGGAAACTGCCATACCCAGGAATGCCTAATTATTGCCTGAATGATCCTTGAAAGAAGAAGGGAGTCATCCAGAGAAAACATACTTTGAGGCTGATACCGCCTTGAGAAGTAGGTCATGAAACATTTTACAGTCATTTCCCCAAGGCTTTGCTCTTCCCAATTTCGAAATTCTTAGGAATACAAAAAGTCACGAGCCACTGAGAGCACCCGCCTCGATTTCCCTTCGGTGAGGGCTCTGGGCACCTCCACACGCCCCTGGGTGCCGGGGCCCCGTTCTGCCAAGGCCCCAAGCCCACAGGAGGCGAGTGGGTGAGGCCCTGAACCCTACCCTGCGGGCCTCAGGGCCCCCACTCTCCAGCCCTGCCAGACGGGGGAGCCCCCAGGAAGCCGGTTTCCGTGTCTTCTATTTCTGTTTTCTCTATTGCATCCGAGCCTCCGGAGGTCGGCCTTCATCTGGGCCCGAGTGGCACTAATCCAGAGGCCTCGGCCAAGAGTCGGTGTGGTGGCCCCTCCGTCTGTTTCTCTGTGGCTTTGGTGCTTGGGGACAGGGGAACCGCACAGAGGCCCGTGACCCCCAGCACGGGAATTTGTCTGGCTTGATTTACGGCATTCCCGTGACCCCGGTCAGGGAGCTAAAGTTCACAGCACTTTCTTGGCTCCCATCTCTTCCTGAATGTCCAGCTCACTGGAAACCAATCCCTATTTCAAGGTGATGGGCAATTCTTTGATTTCTAACAAACGACAAATACTGGCCGTATGAAAAATAAAGCATGGCTGCTTGGCCACCATCACCTAGACTTCATTCTCTTGTCTTTGTTCTTTTGGGTAAATTCCTTACCCCCCCCCCCCAATGGAGGAAGCTGCCAGAAGAACGGCGAGGAGCCTATCCCAGGGGGTCACACTGAAGTGGCCTTCTCATCCTTGGTGAGGACCCGCAGCTGGTTCTTCCCTCGTCTGTCAGCTGGGCTCCTTGAACGGCCAAGTGTATGCCATGGCCCACTCGAGAGCAAACAGCCGGGTCCACCATGGCCCGAAACCGTGATGGGCTCCGGATGCCCCCTGTCCCCAGCCAGGATTTGCCCACTTAGGGCAAACCACTGAAGAGGCGGGAAAGCTGCTGAACGTATGTCCTATTTTCTGCGTTGTTTCCTGAGTCTTCGGGTCGGAAGAAAAAGTGCATCCCTCCAGGCTGTGCGTGCTCAGCCGTCCTTCCAAACCCTCCCACCAGCCTCTTCCTTGTCTGACTTTATTTATTTTTGTTCCTTCGTGCATTCTATACGAAGTCACTGATGGAGCCTAGCTGACCGCAGGTGCGCCACAGCTGGGAGGGAGGGGGCGGGGGGTCCAGTGTGGAAAGACAGAGAGACCGGAACACAGAAACCCACTCATGCAGCCTTGCTTGCTCCGGGGGGCTCGGGTGCGGGGGTGGGGGGGCAGACACGTCTCCTACCTGAATCCCAGCTGGCACCCAGGGGATACTCCCCTCGATCTCCTGGGGAGAGAGGCCTCTGTTCCAGAAGAGGAGGAAAGGGCCAGGATTTATGTCCTTAAAACACACACACACCTGCTGGCAGCCGGAGGACTGGGCCGGGGCTGGTGCCGACCGCCGTCCAACAGGGAGAGAGCCAGTGGGCTGCGGTCCAGCCGCGATACAAATCATGGCAAAACCTCAGCACCTTGAGGCGGCACCGGGGTATTATTGTGGCATCTCATCTGCCCGCATCCTTACATTTTCCCCATTCTTTTGGCAAAAGAAAGGCATTCGGTAACCATACTGGATACTTTAAGCCCAAGACGGGTGGGACTGAAGAGAAACACCGCGTGTGCAATTAAGCAGCAGCAGCAGGCAAGGCGGGAATTTTAGGCAACTCTGGTTTCCATATTTTGGACTTGGTCACAGACCAAGTGTCTGGGGCGTCGGACTCCTCAAGCGCCTGTTGCCCTTGACAGACGATGGCCGCCAGCCCCCCGAGGTGGCAGCCTTGGTCTGGGATGCCTCCCGGGGTCTCATAACTGGGGAAGATGGCCCCCACCCCTCGCGCTCCCGCCTTGGGCCTCGGCGCTGCCTGCTTCATGCCTGGTGTCTCCCAGACAGGCTGCTAACTTCTCCAAGACACGGACCGCGTCTCAGCCAGATGCACGGCTGCAAGTGAATCCTTGTGGTTTCCTTCAGGAAATTCGGATCGGCCAGCAGACAGCGAGTTACCAAGACGGCTTTGAGCCTGCACAACACGGCTTGAGCCCAGGCTTCCCAGGCTGGGCTGGGGGGACAGGGACAGTAGGCAAGGAGACGGATCACAGGCTTCCAGCTTCTCTTGAGCAAGACCTGAACAAACACATTTTATTATTTTGTTTTTGGAGCGGAGATGTTCCAGAACATTCCTTACGGGCTCACTTATCAAGTCTTTCCAGACAATGTGACTTTTGGTCAAGTTTTGCTTCTGTCCTCCCCTGGCAGGGTGGCGCAGCAGGAACCTAAGTCGCGTTCGGGAATGTG
>NW_027527429.1:2146518-2150770 GCF_008692635.1 Crocuta crocuta
CCCCCCGCCCCCACCAGGAGGGGCTCCCCCATGGCCCTGGCACCATCCTTCTCGCCCAATCCCAGCCTCTGCTGCCGAGCCCCGCACACAGGAGGCGCACAAGTACTTGTTGAGTGACTGAGCAAATCCACCGGCGCGCCAAGCCCTGGTCTGGCCTTCCCCGTGGTGTCCGAGAGACAGACAAATCCATGCCTTCCGCGCTTGCAAACCACCACTGCCCTGCACTGATGTGGTGGCTCCCCTCCCTGTCTCCCTGGCTGGACGGCCAACCCTCCACTGGACAGACCAAATCATCCCCACCTGTATGCGTCCAGCACCAAGCGTAAGACTGCAAACAGTCAGTGCTCAACAAATGTGCGCATGACATAAAGGAAAAGCTCAGAAAGAATAGCTCTGTCGTATCATACCAGCTCTTCTGAGCCACCCCGCCGAGTGTGTGCTGCTGGAGGTACGTCTGTGACCTTCAGGTTTCCCCCCTTCAAAAGGAGGAAACACTGGTCATCTGTCCGCCAACCCGCTCAGGTGTCTAAGGCTAAAGGGGCATCTGTTGGGTGTGATCGGCCCACGTCCCCGGCGAGGCCCACCTCCCCCCAGGGGTGTATGTGCTATGTCATAATTCACAGTCCCTAGAGCCTCTGGGAGCCTTGTGCACAACCTTGAAGACACAGACCTTTATCAGCCCAGTGGCTGTGTAATCCAACTCTTAGAAGAGAAAGGCCACCACTCTTTCCTCCAGAGACTGGCCAAAACGTTACGAAGCCCAAATACAGACAAACAAAAAAAGACACAGAGGGGCTCTAACTTCTGTAAGGCTTCAGACTCAACCCCGTTTTTGTGAGACTCACTTATGCTCAGAAGGTGCTGGGAGCCTGGACATACCCAGAGCCATGCTTCTGAGACCAGTCCTCTGACCTGCTGAGCCCCACAGGCCGGCCACCTTGCTCAGGGAGTAGGGGCCGTGGGGGCCGCCCTGCCTAAGAGTTGTTTCTCTTTTCCACTTACTATGACAGGAACCCCTCCTGAAAGTTTTGTTGGTTTTTTTTTTAATGTTTATTTATTTTTGAGAGAGAGAGAGGCAGAATCCAAAGCGGGCTCCAGGCGCTGAGCTGTCAGCACAGAGCCTGATGTGGGGTTCGAACTCACAAACCTTGAGATCGTGACCTGAGCCAAAGTCAGACACTCGACCGACTGAGGCCCCCAGGCGTCCCCGTGAAAGTTTTAATTGCAGTAAAAAGCGTAGGTGCAGCATTATTTACAATTGCCAAGAAACGGAAGCAGTGTAAGTGCCCAACAGTGAATGAATGAATAAAAGAAACGCGGTATATACATAATGGGATGTTACGCAGCTGTAGGGACAATGAGATCTCACCATTTCTGGTGACGTGAATGAATCTTCAAGGCCTCGTGCTCAAGGAAGTAATTCAGAAAGAGAAAGACACGTATCTTATCTCACGTATCTGTGGGATCTAATACAAAAAACTACCTCTAAATATGTAGGACAGATTGGTGGCTGCCAGAGGCTGGGGTCAGGGGTGAGCAAAATGGGTGCAGGAAATCAAAAGGCACAAAACACCCAAATCCTGGGACGGAGTGCACAGCATGGTGACTACGGTGAATAACGCTGTGTAGCATATTTGACAGTTGCTAAGATATAAGATCTTCAAAGTTTTCATCACTAGAAGAAACGGCTGTGTAACTAGTACAGTGGCTGATGCCAACCAGACTTATCGGAAAGACCATTTCCAACACCCACAAACATCAAATCCCGGCGTGGTACCCCTGCACTGACACAATGTGACGTGTCGATGACATCCCAGCAGAAAGCAAAAAGGCCTACGTCTCAAAGTTGTAGAAGTCAAATAAGATAATGCATTTAGGGTACTTGGACTGAAAATCAATGTATATTCCTACCTGAATAAAAAAACACACACAGCACAAAATTTACCATCTTTATTTTTATTTTATTTTTTTTAGTTTTTTAATGTTTATTTTTCAGAGAGAGACAGAGTGCTAATGGGGGAGGGGCGGAGAGACAGGGAGACACAGAATCGGAAGCAGCTCCAGGCTCTGAGCTGTCAGCACAGAGCCCAACGCAGGGCTTGAACCCACGAACCCTGAGATCATGACCTGAGCCGAAGTTGGACGCTAAACCGACTGAACCACCCAGGCACCCTTCTTTGCCCCTTTTAAAAATCAGATTATCTGGGGGCTGTTTGGCTGTTGTTGTTAAGTTGTAGAAATTCTCTGACTGTTCTCGGTGTTAACAACTTTGAAAATATTTTCTCCCATTCTACAGTCTGCCTTCCTCACCCTGTTCATTAGGTTTGATAAGTCCCAATGGTCTATTTTTGCTTTTGCTGCCTGTCTTCTGAAAATTTTCCTGAGAGAGCCCAGACTGTTACTGAAATAAAGCTCCAGGGGCACCTGGGCGGCTCAATCGGTTGAGTGTCTGACTTCAGCACAGGTCATGATCTCACTGCTCGTGGGTTCGAGCCCCGCGTCGGGCTCTGTGCTGGCAGCTCGGAGCCTGGAGCTGCTTCCAATTCTGTGTCTCCCTCTCTCTCTGCCCCTCCCCTACTGGCACTCTCTCTGTCTGTCTCTCTCTCAAAATAAACATTAAAAAAAATTTTTTTTAATGAAATAAAGCTCCATCTCCGCGGTGGTAAACAAGCAGCAGCAGTGGCCTGTGGCTCGCACTGCTGGTGACGTCGCTCCTCTAAAAGCGCTCCTCGCTGCCCTCGACGCGCCTTCCAGCCCCGGGTGGACAAATCCACGTCCCTCACTCTTTGAGTGAGTCCAGCACACGTCGCTCTCTCTCTGCAGGGTCCTTCCCGGCCGCATCCTTCGCAGGAAACCACTTGAACTGCCGAACATCTGCACCCCGCTCTCCCCCGTAACCTGACCGGACAGTGCGTCCATCATCGCCTCGTCACGCGGCGTCCTCTTGGTCACTGATGTCAGTCCCGCACCCACTGCTCCCAGCAAGGCAGGGCCCCGCACACAGCCTCCAGCTGGGGCCGTGCTGAGCTGTCACATTCGTTTCTTCTTTATCCCTACCCCCCCCCCCCCCCCCCCACCCCATCTCCAAACCAGCCAGAATCTTGCAAATGTCAGACACCCCTGAGATCACAGGTCAGGGAACGCGTCTCTCTTCGGGATCACAGCCCCCTGAAGACCGGGTGAAAGGCAGCACCGCGGGGTCAGGGTGCAGAAATTCAATCCCAACCCAGCCCCCAGCCAGCATATGAACTGGGCCTGATGGGGAATGACCCCTCTGAGACCCATGCTTAGGTCTAGAAAATGCAACTAACAGCCCAGTCCAGCGACTGGGGTGGGGGCTTCATGGCTACAGGCCTTCCTCAGGACTTGCTGAGCCATTAGAATATGTCCCGTCCACACTGTGCCGATGGCCATACTGAGCACAGTTGGCCATGTGTGCATGATCCAGCAACACAGGACAGAGTGGGGGATCTGGTACCTGAGAATCACCAGCTCAGAACATGGTGATCCAGACCGCCTCAGCCAGGGATGCTCCAGTGCCCACCCTGGAAACAGCATCTTCTTTTTTTTTAAATTTAATTTTATTTTTTTAATAGTTTATTGTCAAGTTGGCTTCCATATAACACCCGGNTGCCCCCAAGGGCTGTGTGCCTTAGACAGCCTCCTCGCCTCTCCTCTTAGCCCAAGCCATGGATCGGTCATTTGTGCGTTAAGTCTTGCTCGGCTGAAGAATCTTGGGAAACACAATGGGCACCAGAGAGCAGAGGCGGGTGTGGGTGGAGGGTGAGTTTGCAGCCTCGGGCCACCAGCCTCAGCCCGACCCAGAGAAGGCCCTGAGGCTCCGCAGAGCTTCCTCTGAAGCAGCTGTCCCAGGGTCCCCAAAAGCCTGCAGCCCACTGGGCCAGTGCACCCGGGGGTGGGGGGGCGCCAGAGGCTCCTGCTCAGGTCGGAGGGATGGAGCCCACGATGATCCCCACACTCCTCTGGACAGCAGCTCCCCGGACTGTCCATTACCCTCATCCCTCCATGCAGGCCCCCCCATGCCCCGGGTGATGGGACAGCCTCCCTCAGGCCCCCTCCCCCGCCCGGCGGTGGGCGGGCGCATGCGTGTCCCCAGTGATCTCCTCCCCGCATACCTGACACCTTGGGGTGCACAGGTGGCCTCTGAGAGATCTCTTAACCCGGCCTCCCAGCCCATCCAGCAGCTCCCTTCTGATGAGGCCACTGCATCTCCGTGTTCAGTTTTCACTCA
>NW_027527429.1:2151019-2151857 GCF_008692635.1 Crocuta crocuta
CCCCCTACTGGCAGCAGGGAGCCTGTGCCAGGGCTCCGTGCCACACTCTGTCCTTGGATGTGCTTGCTGACAGCCCACTCGGTGCCAGCCCCGCACAGCTGACAGCCGGCAGGCAGGCCGGGGGACGGGGCTCTTCCCTGTTTCACTGAAAGGTACCCAGCCACGACTCCCCCATCGGGGCCCACACCTCCCGGGAGCCCGGCTGGGGCCTTACTGACCCCCCCACCCCCAAAGCCAGTACACAGAGCCTGGTGAGAAGTGGGCACTTTACTGAGGGTGTGTGTGCACGCACGTGTGTGTGTATCGAGGCCAGAGGAGATCACATCAGGCAGCACTCAGCATTTCACTCCCCAAATCACAGCCCCCACCCCCAGATCCACATGTACCTCTCCCCCCTAACATTTACCCCTGCTGGGGTGCACTGTGGCAGGGCGCTCTCGCTCTCTCTCTCCACTCTCTTCTTCTGCAGAGAGCAACTTAGGGGATGCGGCCCCCCCAGGAGCCAGCCCCCTTCCCGCAAACTGCCGCAGGCTTGTGGCGCGAGCAAGGCCCTCCCAGGGCGAGGCTGACTGTGCTCTCAGCGGCAAGCCCAAGGCCCCCCCGCCGCCAGGNAGGGCACATCCCCCGTGCCTGTCCTGCCACAGGCAGGGAACGCGGTTTCGGACCCCCGGTGCTGCCGCTTCCCCCACTGGTGCGTCTCTGCAGCTCGCAAACACGCACTGTGGGCAAGCCAGGTGGCTGGCGGCAGGGGACCCGCGGGCGCACACACAACCGAGACGCGGTCCCAGAGCCGCTCACAGGCCCCCGGGGGGCAGGTGTGCCGGAGGCCACCGCTCGG
>NW_027527429.1:2152007-2153322 GCF_008692635.1 Crocuta crocuta
GCAGGTGTGCTGGAGGTCACCGCTCGGGGTGTCCCGGGGGGGACAGGTGTGCCTGGAGGTCACCGCTCGGGGTGTCCCGGGGTGGACAGGTGTGCCTGAAGGTCACCGCTCGGGGTGCCCCGAGGGGGCAGGTGTGCCTGGAGGTCACCGCTCGGGGTGTCCCGGGGGGGCAGGTGTGCCTGGAGGTCACCACTCGGGTCACCACTCGGGGTGTCCTGGGGGGGGCAGGTGTGCCTGACGGTCACCGCTCGGGGTGTCCCGGGGGGGCAGGTGTGCCTGACGGTCACCGCACAGGGTCCCAGGCCAGGGGGACTTGGGTGCACACACCGCAAGAGGCCCCCCACGGGCCCCCGAGGATCGGATGCTCGGCTGGGGTACTGGGGGGCACAGGTGGGGCCACGCAGGCGGGGGGAGGGCCGCGCAGAGAGCCAAGAGGCGATGGGCAGGGCCTGGATCGCTCGTTCACTCTGCCCCTTCTCAGGGACCCCTGCTCCCTGCCGGTCCCGGCTGCGGTGCTGGGCGTGGTGTGAAGGGTGAGGCCATTCCCGGCCCCGGGGAGCTCATCTGCAGGGTGCCTGGGGCGCAGAGGAGCAGGCAGGGCCCCCAGCACGAAGGGACTGGGGCAGCTCCACGGTGGGGTTGGCATAAAGGAGCCGGTATTCGCCATGGTCCAGGGGCGCCAGACACCGCGTGTGGAATACGCACATATTCCACCAACCGCGTACGTGGCTGGAGCAGACTGGTGACCTGGGAAGGGGCCGCTGGCGTGAAGGGTGCCACCACACCTGTTAGAAGGGCCCAAATCTGAAACTCTGACAGCACCCGCTGCCGGCGAGGGTGTGGAGCAAGGGGGCCCATAGGGACGCAGCCGGGACCCCCGTTCTGAAAGCCAGAGCGGCGGTTCTCACCAAACTCAACACGCTCTCACCCCGCGCTCCCGCAAGCGCACTCTCTGCATCTACCCAAAGGAGTGGGACACTTCCATCCACACGAAAACCTGCACGTGGACACTTCCGGCAGGTTTATTCATAACTGCCCGGACTTGGAAGCCGCCAAGACGTCCTTCCGTAGGTGGGCATGTGGACACGGCCCACGTGGACAGTGCTAGAAAGAGATGAGCCATCAGCCATGAAAGGCCACGAGGGAACCTTATTATCAAGTGAAAGAAGCCAATCTGGGAAGCCTGCAGACTGTACGATTCCAACTATAGAATCTTCTGGAAAAGGCAAAACTAGAGAGACAGTAAAAAGATCAGAGGTTACCAGGGTGGGGGGGGGCGGGAGGGGGATGAGCAGGTGAGGCACCGAGGATTCTG
>NW_027527429.1:2153328-2155629 GCF_008692635.1 Crocuta crocuta
TGGGGAGGGGAAGGTGCCCTGTATGATACCCTAGTGATGGATACGTGTCACCGCACGTCTGTCCACACCCGCCCAGCGCACCCCACGAGGAGTGAGCCCTCGCGGGCACTGTGGACTTCGGGTGATGAGTAGCTGTCTGTGTGGGTTCATGGGCTGTAACACGTGTGCCCCCGTCCGGGCCGTGCATGTGTGAAGGTGGGGGGACACAGGAAATCTCTCTACTTTCCCTCAATTTTGCCGTGAACAAGATTACACTGCTCTGAAAAAGTCAAGTCATAATAAAAAAAATTGATAAATTATAATTTACAGCACAGAGGACGGGAAGTGAGCCGCTGCTGGGAATCATCTGGGATTACACAGGATCGCGTTATATAGACGGGGGGAGGGTGACCAACACACTAAATCCGCACGCATATCCCCACCACGTATTTATAAAGGGAGCGTGGTTTCTTCGGGCTGGAAGGTTTCTAGCCTCGTGGCAGGAAAAGCAGCTCTCAACCCTACAGAACCCGAGACTCGCCTCATTCTCTGGCTCTGCAAGTTCGACGGTTTAATCGGTGCGATCGGTGGACATGAAGAGCCAAGTGATGCCCGGGAGAGGACAAGGGCATGGAAATCTGCCCATTTGTGGACCCGGGGACCCGCGTCCAGGCTGAACAGCACCAGGCCTGCCCCCGAGTCCTGCGGACACCAAACTGCATGGGTGTGCAGGGCGGCGCGGAGGCAAGGTCAGCCCCCACCTGTCAGCCTGCACTGGCCGGGCCGCCCCCAGGGGGAGGCCAGGGGCCTGGGAAATGCCACATATGCTGGGCCAGGCGTGTCCCCTCTCCCCAAGGAACTGCCCCGCTGCACTTGGGGACCACCACCTTGTCTGAGCCAGGGGTGCCCAGGGGGACAGCAGGGCCCCAAAGCAGGCGCTGGGCCACACTTGACCGAGCAGGGAAAGCTTCGTTTCTAGAAGAACTGCTGAAGACCCCGACGGCCTCGGTTCCCTTCCCGCCTCTGCCGGCTACTGGCTGGATGCCCTTAGCTGAGCCACTACGGCCCCTCCGTTTTCCCATCGGGGGAATGGCTGTTAGAGACCCAACCCTACTGGGTTGTTTTCAGGATTAAAATTACTCTGTGGGACGAGCGCTGTGGTCAGGGGGAGGGGAGCGCTAGAGCCTTGGCTGCGGGCACTCAGCCCCTCTGCCCATCTGCTCTGCTCCGTGCACCCATGCAGGACAGAGCAGATCTGCCGCGGTCTCTCACTCCCGCTGCCAGTCTGGAGCAGGACATGGAAGCTCTCAGACCACTCTGCAGCCAGGTCTGCGTTGGGGGAGACCACCGGGTCCCCCCTGAATCTAGGGTCACCCCAGCAACACCCTGTGGGTCCTCCAGAGCCCCCAGCTTCCCCCCCAGATCCTGAGCCCAGGCCCCGACATATGCCTCACACTCTGGACCTTGCAGAGGGTCCTGAAGGAGAGGAAACCCCAAGGACCGCCCTCCTGAGTGCGCGGGAGCCCAGTGAAGGACAGCTCTCTGCAGGAATGTCCCCAACAGGCATTTCTGAGGGGGTGGAGTGTAATAGGGACCCCGGGGCAGGGTGGACCACGGCCTAGCATCTCTGCAGGGCACCCAAGGCCTGCACCCACCTCCCCCCGACACCCCTGGGCCCTGTTGTGGACACGTGGGCACCAGCCTCTGCTCTGGTCCTGTCTGGAGTTGGTGGCCAGCGCACGCGCGCGGCCCCACGGCCCAGGCCTGCCCTCAGGAGCCGGGAGCCGCCTCTGCCCTGCACTCCTGGCCTCCCATTCAAGCCTCCCTGCTGTTTACTCGAGCAGCCAGAAGACAGAAAGCCATCGCTCTGAGTCACCCCGCTCTGCTCCACGGTCGGCTCTGATTCATGCAGGAGGCCCACGGCGGGGACCAACCCGGCTGTTAACCTCCGGGCTTCTTTATGTCTTGACAGCAAAAGGTATCTGTGGTTTGGGATTGAGGATTAACGCACAGCAGGCTTGGCAGCGTGTGGACGGGCGAGCGGATCGGAGTCGACTGGGAGCACACATGGGGGCGAGGGGGGGTTCCCCTCCCCAGACCTGGGGCCGCTCTGTGGCCGTGATGGAAACTTACAAACATCTCAGGCGCGTTTCTGAAGAGGATTTGCTCATCTGGCAAGTGCGGCCCCCAAATTTGCCAGAAGTATGCATCAAACGCAGCCCAAGGGTGAGAGGAGGCAGGCCTCATGCAAATTAGATTATGCCGAGGATCCGAACCGGAATGTGAAACGAGGAGCCGGGGGGCTCCGCCTGGGGCCCCGGG
>NW_027527429.1:2155679-2169767 GCF_008692635.1 Crocuta crocuta
GACTCAGGCATTCAAGGCGGGCAGCACTCTGCGGGCGTAGGGCGAACACCCTGGCACACCCGTGTCCCCCTCCAGTCCCGGGCGCTCACAGGCTGTCACAGAAGGCCAGGGGCTAAGGGAGCAGTGGCTTCAATTTCTCATTCCCGTCATCAGGGAATACAAACGCCCCCAGAAGTTAAGGGGGGGCTCCTGTCCTGTCTCCTCACAATTTGGGTCAGGAGAACCGTTCGTGAGTTCACTGTATTTTCTTCACTTCCTTCCTCACATCTGTAGTGGTTTAAGATTAAGAACATATATCCCCAAATACCTGGAGAAGAGTTTACACCATAAAGAAAAATGAGGATGNGCCCAAAGCAAATGTCCAAGTTCCTCCAGGAATCCAGGCTGGGCGGTGTTGGTACATTCTGGAACAATGTATCAAATTAAACTAACATTAAAGGCACTGCGTAAAAATAATGCTCAGGGTCTTGAGCCCCAGAGTGCAGAAGACAGAAAAATAATTCTTTTTTCTTCTATGGCTTCAGGTGACACCAAAGCTGTAACATTGAGAGGAGGGTCCAGCGAGGGTCCAGTGAGGGGCACAGGCTGGTCCCTCAGGAGCAGGACTTCGTGATGGGCGCGCAGGGGAGGGGTGAGCAGAGTCCAGACGAAGGGCTGGCTGGTGCACGCCCTCGCCTCTAAAAAGCACTGTTTCCTCGGGCTGCGAAAGTAAGACCCGGCACTTGCAGAAAATTCAGAAAAGAAAGAAAAACAGTACGAATAATAAGAAGGAAAGGAAGACTTTTGACTCACGTTCCGGTCAAGAGACACTCGCTCTTGTGATAAGAACGCCCAGGCAGACACGCACTTTGAATCTGCAACCTGGGCCCCAGGATCTGCCCCACCGGGGGGGCCATTTCCCTTGATCGTCCAGTCTTTGTTTACAAGGCAAAACTTGCTGACCGTATAGTGTTTCAGTGTATGGATGAACCACAGTTTATTCACTGATTTCCCAGGACATTTGAGGCATTTCACTAATATTAGCAAAGCGGAGAGGAATCTTCTTGTTGCTAGGCAGACCCACTGCCGCTCATGTAGGGTGATGCCTAAACCCGGCACTGCTCGCTCAGAGGGTATTTCCAAATTTTAAAGCTGTCAAATCCCTTTAACAAGACTTTAGCATCTACCTTCTCACTGTCAGGACGAGATGCCCTGGCTCCTCATGCTTTCCATTTAACACTGAGGATCATCACTATATTTTTCTTTGTTTTCTTTTTTTTTAAGTTTATTTATTTATGAGAGAGACAGAATGGGGGGGGAGACAGAGAGAGAGGGAGACACAGAATCTGAAGCAGCTCCAGGCTCTGAGCTGTCGGCACAGAGCCCGACGCGGGGCTCGAACCCACAGCTTGGGAGATCATGACCCGAGCCGAAGTCAGATGCCCAAATGACTGAGCTACCCAGGTGCCCCCATTATATTTTTCCGAATTAATTAAAAAATAGTATCCTCCCGCTTATTTTTAATTTCTTAGATTATTGCTGAAGTTCAATGCTTCTCAGATGTTGACTGGACACCTGAATTTCTTCTTTTGTAAATTCGTATTAGTACCCTTATTTTCTACTGGGTAATTGCATGTTTTTTCTTTTTGGCTTTTATTTAAGTTGGCTTTTATTTAAGTTTATTTATTTATTTTAAGAGAGGGAGAGAGAGAACAAGTGATGCAGGGGCAGAGAGAGAGACAGAGAGAGAGAATTCCAAGCAGGTCAGCACAGAGCCCGGCGTGGGGCTCGAACCTGCAAACAGTGAGATCATGACCTGAGCTGAAATCAAGAGCCAGACACTTAACGGACTGAGCCACCCAGGAGCCCCGTTTTCTTTTGGATTTTTAAAGGTCTCTGTCTAGTAAGAATATGGATTCACTACTATCCGTTGATAAGTACTTCCTTCTTGGCTCATTCAAAGTTTCTGATTGTCGTAATTTTTTTATTCCAAATTTTAATTTAGTCGGTTATTTTTTCCTTCACATCTTGAGCTTTACCATGCTCTGAATGATCAGCTCCAGGAACCGGAGGCTGTGAGGGGCCCCCATTAGTAAGTGCCACTTGGGTTCCCCGAATGTTCCCTGTTGGGTTCTGTGGGACAGCGACCTGGGCATCCCTGCCGCACTGCGTCTTCAGCCACACACTGCAGGTGATCCATGCCGCACGGAACCAGGGGGCTCCGATGGGGTAAAATGAAGGCACCCCCTTGGGTTCACCTGGAAGCCTGATTTTCTATTAGTGTCGTCCGCAGACATGCCGAGGGGGAGGCTGAGTGGGTGGGCCACGGGGCACCAAGGCCTGACCTGCTGTGGGGACAGGAAGAAGGGCAGGGGAGGGGGAGGGGGAGGGGCTGGGAGAGGNCCAATTGCACAATCAGGGGACAGAGATCCCCTCTGTGCCCTGTGCTGACTGGAGCCTGGCCCCGGGGTCCCACGGCTCCCCTTTCAGTCACCCCAAAGCAGAAGCGGCAAGAGACCAGAGCAGAGGGCCGCGGCGCACAGCGAGTGTGGGGAACCCGCTACCAGACCAGAGTGTGGCCTCCGCGCAGCCGGGAACCCGCGTGGGGCTGACGGATGGGGGCCCTGACGCTGCGTGTGCCTGGCTCGAGGGGGCGACCAGTCCCCCCCAGGCCAGGTGCGCATCCAGGGGTGTGAACAACCGGGTCCCCTCCTGCTGTCTCCCTCTGGAGCCCTCTGCCAGCACGTGGGGCACCGCCGTCCCTCCGGAGGCCCCGGGGACCAGGAACGGACAGACAGCCCCGACCTTTGCTCCGGGCAGCCCCACGCTCCTGGGAAGGTTCTCTGGGACCTGCCCCCAGCTCTGAGCCCTTCTGCGAATGGTCCCTGAGCCCAGCACCATCTTCAGGGTTTCTGTGAGTGTCTCACACGCTGAGTGTGTAACGCCATGAAGGTGATAGTGTTTAAACAAGGAACGGCTGTGTCACGGCCGAGGACAGAAGCCCTGGGAGAGCCACTCTGCGTGGGTCCCCAGGGCACAGATGGCTGGGGAGGCAACCAAGGTGGACAGAGCAGGGGCGGAAGGGGAGGAAAACGCCGCCCACTTGGCCCCAGGGATCCTGTGCCTCCGCCCTGCCTGCACCCGTCTCCGGGGACAGCGGTCACTGTGTCTAGAGACTAGAGGGATTCGCGGAGGAGAGCGGCCCCGAGCCAGAGGCCCCACGTTTCGGGGACCCTCCCGTCCCCCGTGCAGCATCGACGTCTCCAGGGCGTCTCCGAGCCTGAAACGCTCTGACCCGCCGACATGCCTGGGGCTTCGGGGACCCCGCTGCTGGGTGCGCTAAAATGCCCACGGACCAGCGCCCACTACAGACAGGCAAAACGCCCCCTGCTTCTGGCTGCCGGGTCGACTGCAAAGTGTGCACAGCCTGGGGCCACCCCTGTCCCCGCCCGTCACCCCCAAAATGTGCGGAGACTCAGTCCCCCACGGAGGGGCTTCCAGAGAGAGAGCTGACAGACGACTAAAATCAGAGGGCGGGCAAGAAAAACGGCAAGTGTGTTATCAGAGCCCTTGGGGGTACTTTTTGTTTTTGTAGGATCACATCAGGGAATCGATTTCAAAAGAGAAAGAAACGTCTTCAGGGATAACTTGAAGGGGAGAATCATCTGATAAGCACAGAATCGCGCGGATAAAGCACCTCTGGAAAGGGGCGAGAAGCTGAAGGTTTAACTCCAGCCCCCAGCCCTGCTTGTCCTCAGACAGACCCACGGCCTGAGTCCCAGGGTACTTGGGGGGTTGTAAAATACACCTAATATGAAATTTACCATTTTGACCACTTTAAAGTATGAATCCAGTGGGATTAAGTGCACAGCCCTCAGGCTGTTGTGCAAACAGCATCACTATTTCTGGAAATCCCAGACCCATGAAGCAATCACATCCCAATCCCCTCCTCTGGGCCCTGGCACCCACGAAGCCACTTTTGCCATTCTGGATTTTTCGTTCAGGTGGAACCCTACGATATTCAGTCTCCTGTGCGTGACTTCGGCGACTCCAGAGTTCACCTGTGTTGCAGCGAGTGTCGGCCTTTCGCTCTTTCTTAGGGCTGAACAACATTCCGGGGTGGGGCTCACCCACGTCCCACTGAACCCTCGGCGGGCAGACGCCTGTTCCGCTTCCACCTTGCGGCTCTCGTGAGCAGCACTGCCAGAAACACACACACGCACATTTCCGGTGGAGACCCTGTTTTCGATTCTTTGGGGTGTGCAGCCAGCGGGCACTGGCCCAGCCACACTGACTCGCAGAATCCTGACAGCTGCAGGGTATCAGAAACTCAAAATCCAACACTTTAGGTAGAGAGAAACTGAGTCCTAGAGAGGCTACACCTTGCCTGAGCCGCGCTATAACCATAGGCTGAGAGCAGGAAGGTTCTCCACCCCACGTTCAACTTCAGCGAAGCCTCCTCGATCCCCTACACACGAGACAATGGGTTTGCACTGCAGCACATTAACTTGGGAGCCTAGCCTGCCCCGCCAAGGCAACAGACTCTGGTTTCTGCCTAATTAAAATTTCCCCAAATAGAAAAATACCACGCAGGAGAAGTTTACTAAGGGAAAGAATTCCATATGGTTTATTCTGGAAACAGTGACTTCAATAAATTGCCAAGCCCATTGTGGAGAGTCACATTGGTTACAAAGAGTCATGGGCGCTGGAAAGCCCTCCGAATGCACAGATTATTGTTTCCTGTCACGCAGGATCACGCAGGAGAAAGCAGGTGGGCGCCCTGGGGACCCAGAAAGGCACCCCAGCCTCGCCATCTGTCTGCGCCCCCGCCCGCGCGGGGCTTGCCCTTCCCCTGGTGCTGCCCAGAAAAAGTAACATTATGTAACGAACAGTAAATGATACTTGCTGTATCTTTCAAAAAAAAAAAGCTGACTGCCCAGGAGACTGGTTCAGAGAACCTGCACACGCACACGCACACGCACACCGCACACTGCTGAGGAACCAGCCAGGAGGAAGAGGTCTGTCATCTGTGGAAGTAGCGTCGTGTCGTGTCACGGCTCAGAGCTCTGCATTCCAGAATGGTGCTCTGGGACAGGGACAATACGGTCATTTGACTTCATTTGACTTCTCTCAGCACAGCGAGGCTCGCTCCGTTTTCCTTGCAAACCTCAGAGGTGGGAGGTTGGGATTTTCCCCTGCAGGCTGTCATTCGATGAGCAGAGGCTTCTGCAGAATTTGGCTGTAGGGACGTGTCTACAGTGTGAAACCCAGGAGGAGGAAATAAATGCTGAGTTACCACTTCCTTTCATTAGCCGGGGCGAAAGCTGAGCCCCTTGGGGTCGCCCTGGGGCGCACGACCTGCTCAGTCAGCGAGCAGCTCCCAGGCCACCAGCCTGGAGGTCCAGGACGTGCTAGGGGCGTGGACAGCTATTTGCAAAGCATCTGCAAGGTCTTTCCACTTGCCCCCCCACCCCCCACTGTTCTCGGAGGGTCCCTCCAAGTCAGGCAGGGGCACCAAGCTGACCCAAGCTACTCCCCGGGTGCCCACCCCCGCATACAGCAGGCATCCAACTGGCACCACCTCGTGGGGACACTGAAAGCACTTGGTGACGGTGGCAGCCCCGTCCAGGGCAGGGGCCACCCGACACTTCTCGGGTACCCATAGCAGGGCCACGCTGCCCTCTGGGAACAAACAGACAAAAGCACTTGTAAAGTCACTGTGGCCTGGGTGGCCTCCTGCCCGGGGCGTGAAGGCAGAAGAATTGAGGCGGCCTTGCTGGATGTTAATGAAGCGTCATTCTTCTGGGAAGCAGGCCGAGGGCTTATTCTGATAAAGCATTTTCCTCTCCTTCCTGAGGGCCCCGAGGGACGAGGGACGAAGTGACCTTTGTGCGGCCAGCAGCGCAGCACCGGCACGCAAGCCCGGATCCTTCTGTCTCCCCATCAGGGGGCCTCCATCCCCTCAGCTGCCCTGCTCCTCATGAGACCCCACACAGCACCCCCGTTCACATCCTCATCTTCTCTTACGTCGTCACGCCCCCAACGTCACCTTCTTCCTTCTAGAAGCTGTGAGATGACAGAGCCATGTGTGCAGTCTCCAGACGCCGGCGAGGACCTCAAATTGCTCAACAATGAAGTCGCATGAAATTGATCCTTTCCGATATGTCACTAAACAAAAACGAATCTAGCACGACAGCCATTCCTGAGATGGGCGGGGAGACACATCACAGCCCTCACCTGACACTTATTTAATTGGAAGGCAATCCCTAACCTCAAAAAGCAGTCAGATTGGGAGCTCTGGAATTGGCAGTCATTTAACTTCCAGCAAAATCGCCCGAAGTTAATTCTTCCCTTAAAATATTTCACTGTGTGAAATCACATCCCGGCCACTCCAGGAGAGGTGAGCTCTGTGTGCTCACGGAGCGCCGTCTCGGCCCCGCCGAGGATGCCCTAAAACACCGGTGTGCGCTCATGGGGTCCACACGGTCCCCGGGAAGTCTGGGGTGGCTAAAGCTGCTCGGGTCGCACAAGAGAAATAAAAAAGAAAAAAAAAAAACATTTTAAAAACCAGGACACATCAGGTTTCCTGGGGTGCAGATCTCTAGGACACTTTTGTTCTAGTGTCACTGAAACAGCTTTCTTAGGAAATAGTAATGATAGGCAATTAAGGACAGGGAGTCACCGCGCAGGGGGAGGAGCGGAGAGGGGCCCGGGTGCACCTCATTCACCGAGCTGCACCCAACTTCCCAGACCCGCAACCGCCCAGCTCCGGCGTGTGTGTTCCCCGTGTGTGATTGTGCTATTGCCGGACTCCGACCGCGGGCTTTTTGCTCGCCCTGTATCACTTATTCTAAAATGAAAACGTACACGGGCTTCGGAAAATAGGAATAATAACACAGAGGAGCCCGTGAAGAGGGAATGCTGGGTGCAGGGGTGGGTGGCAAAGGGCTGGAGAGGAAATGCTTGCCCGGCAGGAAACAATGTGCAAAGGATCAGGTCTTTCTCTCTCGCTCTCTCACCCACGCTAGCAGACATCAAGAAAGAGAGGGGAATCAGTTTTGATTAGTTAGGGGCCGATATATGTGTGGTACGCGTTCTGGAACGGTTTAAATTCGGGAAGACCCATTTTCGGTGACGACGCTGTTCGTCTGTGGGGCTCCATCACGTGAAAGTGACACGTCTCAATTTGAGAAAGAAAATCATGTCTTTTCCCCTCCCTCCTTCCCTTCCCAATTTGCAGTAATTCAGGCATTTAAATCCCAGAGAAACGATAAGCACCTCGCTGTGGATTTACCCAGGCGGCCTCGTGAAGAACGCGATGTTAAGTCCACGCAGCCTTCCGGAAGTCCGTGGAGGTCTTCCTCACCCCGAAGGCCAGGTGGCCTCCTGTCCCTCCACTGAGCAGGACGTCTCTAGCTAACAGCCACGGTGCACCCCCGGGTCCCAAAAGTCAAACGACGCACATGGCTTTTGATTTCTGATCCCTCTGCACGCCCTCCGCGAGCCAAATCTCCTTTAAGAACCGAGATTAAGGAAAGGAAATAGCAACTCAAGCTTTTATTTCTAGAGCTCGTGCTTGAAGGAAGACGCTGCCTGCTTGCATTCTGACTTCCAGAACGCTAAATCAAAGTGGAGCACACAAAGAAATTCACCGCGGCAGCAGATAGTCTGAGACTGTAAACTATTGGCCTGTGTTTTCTTTTAGGGAGTTTGTTTATTTTACAAGCTGTCCCTTCTGGAGCCCCCACTTGCCAAGGAAGCAGGCAAAAAAAGTCTCTTGAATCTCTGCAGAAGAGGGATGTACTCGGAGAATGTAACAGAAAAGTTCAGGTGGCATTTTACTCGTGGAGCAGGAGTGAAACAGCATTAGCAACAAGAACGCGGGCATTTTTTCCTCCCGGAGGAAACCCGCTGAAGTTTCCCTGCCCTGTTCCTCTCTTCTCCGAGCCAAAGGCTAAGGCTCTGCTCTGCGCTGCTGTGCCGAGTGGCTCTGTCTGGCGCTCTGGAAAGGCTCAGGCGGTGACCATACCGCAGACCTCAGCTACGGGCTTGGGGTTGGGTGTGTGGTCACCATCAGAGGGTTAATGAAAACCAAGCTTTCTGCCCAAATCTTTCCTGTCAGCCACACACCAGATCTCCACGTCCAGAAAAACAAATGTGAGCCCTCTCTGTCAAAAATGAAACAGTGGAACATACGATCGAATGCCGGACAACATAACTGAGTGTACCATTCCACCCCCCAACACACACACACAAAGATGCTGATGACTATTTTTTTAAAGGCCGAATGTGAGCTGAAAAGCAAAAGTATTTTCCAGGATAATGGACAGCCCCCCCCCCCAAAGATGCTGATGGCTATTTTTTTAAAGGCCGAATGTGAGCTAAAAAGCAAAAGTATTTTCCAGGATAATGGAATTTGATAACTGAAAGCTCTTTGGGTCTCCCTTCATCTAACTGATAGGGAAATCGTGATCTAAAGAAAGGGGGATGTGCCAGTTTTAAAGGCAGCGATCTTAGAAGCTGAGAAGTAAAGTTACAATTCTACAGAGGATGTGGCCAGAAGCTAGGTCATCTACACCTCTCCCGCCCCATCAAGTAACAGAGGAAAGCATATGGGGATGGGAAACTGGGTTCTAAGCAGCAAGTGTCCCCAGATCGCAGGCACTGAGGACTTTCGACCACAGGCTCCGTACACACCTCCGTACATCACAGGCCCCCCGTATTCTGAACAATCAAGCTGTAGGAAAAGCGATACTGATGTTCGAAGCATGTAAAATGCCGTTTGGGTTCAAAACGGCTCTATTTTCAATTAACCATTAAAAATGTTCTCTCGTGCTGGGATATGGTTGTATGCTCGCTTTTCCAGGTTCTCACTCGTGTCCTTGACCATGACCACCCTTAGTAATAATCACTGAAGAAAAATCCCACTGTGACCTAGTTTACATCCGTATGAAAATCACATCGTTAATGTCCCTGTATCGCATTCCAAAACAAACATTAAATTAAAGCACATTTAATACAACTAAATCGCATTCAAAGGTTTACCACTGAACCAAACACAAAATATGTTCCTAGAACAAACAAATATTACTTTAAAATAACCATGACTGAGTTTAGGGTTTGATCTCTCTCTCTCTCTCCCTCTCTCCCTCTCTCTCTCTCCCTCTCTCTCCCTCTCTCCCTCTCTCCCTCTCTCTCTCTCTCTCCTCTTCTTCTGTGTAAGGCTCCAAATACTAAAACTATAATCTCTACACCTCTTGGTGAATAATTTTGACAAATCGTGGGCTTTAGAATTATGTGTGTGTGTTTCATGCATGTCAGTGTAGATTTAGTATCTTAAAAGCAAACGTTGGGTCTGTTTGGGGTAAAGATTTCCTAAAATTTATTTGAAAAAATTTTGTTTCTTAGGATAGGAACAAATACCAATATTGATCGGTATTTCTCCTCCCAAGTTTCCAGGACTTCACTCTGTTTAAGAATTACAAGCAACCGTCTTTAAGTCCATATTGGAAACATGGTGAGATTCTTCACATTCTGCAAAGAAGGACAACAGACAAATGACATCAGGGAAAATAATGGGCTCAAACCACATTTTTAGTTTATCGCTCCAAGATGAGGCATAATAATTCCTTACATAATGTGCTCGTTTGAATATAGAAAAAAATTTGAATTCTTGTGGAATACCTTTCCTCGCAACTTTTCATTTTGAGGTAACTGTAGATTCACATGAAGTTGTAAGAAATAATACAGAGAGATTCTCTGATACTCTTTACTTAAGTTTCCCCCAATGGTAACATCTTGCAAAGCTATAATGTAATATCACAACGGGGAAATTGACACTAATATAATTTCCAGAACTTACATTTCACCAGTTTTACATGCACTTCTGCGTGTGTGCGTTTGTGTATGCCTGTGTGTGTTTCATTCTACAGAGTTGTATCACACGTGTACACTCAGGTGACCATGTGGAATATCTCCTTAGTGAGTTTCTGTTTTTAGTATTTCATCTTGCCTTTACTTTTGAATGCATCCTGTCTCTATCTCTTAGATCCTTCTTTAAGTCTGCTTCTTGGCTACAGTAACTTATTCACCTCTCCTTTGAGTTTTATTGCTTCATTTCTGAGCTCTTTGCTGGTGGAGAACTGTGTATTTGGTTTGCTTTTTGCAACGCATTTATCCTTTCCCAGGAAAAGACGCAAACATAAACAACATCGCAGCATGCATTCAGGGAGTTTTTAAAGACACCAGGGAGGACAGATTAATATAAATACGAAGCTTAAAAACTGTCATAAAAGTCCAGCCTTTAAAATTGGCTTATTAAAATATTTGTTTTTTTTTTTTAAGCCCAGCTTTAAACTAAAGTTATGAGTTATAGTGCTCTGCTCAGAAAGAGTTTACTTTATGGTCTTTTTGCCACGCCAGAGGAATCAGAGTCTGTGCCGTCCGTCCGGAATACAGTAACACAAGGATGATGTAAACTCTGTTCTTTCAGGCTCAAGACTTGTCTGAGAATAGTACAGTCTTCAGAAAACTTCAATAAAGCGCTAAATTTCAAACGACCTCAAACAGCCACTCTCAAAGCCCCATCCCACGAGCCCCCGCTCCGGCCGGATGCATAGCAAGCCTTCCTCAGGCAAGGTTGAAAGCGTGGCTTCAGATACTTCAACAACAATATCCACATCACGGAGGTCAGCACCCTATGCTGGATCTTCCGGACATCTCCAAGAGGGAGGTGCTCAGGAGGGAGGAACAGGCTTACACACTTTTCAGACGGTGAGAGGGTCATGCTCTGCCCTCCAAAGTTAAGTCAAAGCTCAGGGAGGGAGGCGGGGAAGGGGTTTGTTGAGTATAGCAACCTGCTGAAAATCTGCATATTGCACGAGTTAGGGAAGAGGCTTTCTTTCACGGCAAAGCAGGGAATAGGAGAAATGTCTGATCATCGTCACCTTCCTCCGAGCCAGGTGCCTCTGACTCTGCTTCTAAGGCCCAGGAAGTTAATGAGAATGCTAAAAATTTCTTTTGAGTTTCGTCCGATTAGATGAGCCCAGGTGAGCGTCCAAAGGCACCTGATTTATTGTGTATCTGTGTGTTTAAACACCAGGCCAAAGACGAAAGTCAGGGTAATATTAGCAGCAGCTGAACTCCACCATTTTCTGTGCTTCTCTGTATATCAAAGGACAATTTAGGCTTTTTACGGTTGCTGCTGTTCGTCTGGATGCAGCTTTTTTCAAATATGTGAAAACATCTCATATTAAGACATTAAAATCACACACAGTTTACTGAAAGGTTTACAAATTCTTTGCTGATATAGATATCAGTTAGTTTAAAATGTTACAAATAAGTAACAAATGTCATTCAGCAACATTTTCAGGAAATCAAACCAATCATGATTGTATTTCTATTCACAGACTAATGTGATAAAAACAAAAAAAAAATTCAAAAATGCTTGCCTAACTTGCCTGATTAGGTAAAAAACAAAGGGTATCCAGAACTATTAGTGTATCAAAAATTTACATGTCCCTTCTCTTCTCGTAGAGAGTGATTATCTACCTAAAGAAACTCGTTTCCTGGAATTAGCCTGTTATATTCAAGTATATAAAAACAAAAATAAAAATAAATGGGCCCCCATACGATCAGTTGTTCTCTGGCTGAAATGTGTTATCTGTTATGTTTCAAGGATTTTCCCCCCATAGCTCTTAGCACTTTCGATAAATAAAATGCTGCCTTTTATTTTCATATAATCTTTACTTGTGATCTATGTCTGATTCTCTACGTGTGAGGAGTGTAACTCTTTTTCAATGAATTTTAAATGATTTTACTAAATTTTGCATTAAGGTAATATCTCCTGGTATATGTTTTCAGTAATTTTCTGGAGGGAAGTCTTAATGATAATTCTGTTGACATTTCCCTTAAACAAAGCTATGCATGTATGTTTTACGAAGATGACATTCCTCATCTGTTTGTCCTTACTTCAGATGTGATGTAAACTATGGATGGTATAAAGGGTAAATGGACTTAACTAATGGAAGCTCATAATTTAGGCAGCAAAACCCAGAATTAATGTATTAACCCCCTGTAGCATTTTACTGCTCAGCCAATCCAAACTTTCTTCCCTAGGAAAATATGTGATTGAGAAACTTTCCATCTGCTTTTGACAAAGATGGGAGAAGATACCCATAAGTTATTCTCCACTAAAAATTCTTTTTAAAAAGAAAAAAAAAACCTACAAAACAATCATTATCTTAGGGGGCTGGTTCAGCAAAAGAATTTTCAGTGGCACAGAAATAAAAACTTTAAAAAAAAATCCACCTGTGCTAGATCGGCCCTCCGTGGCCACAGCAAAAACATTTGGAGATATGATAGAAGCACATAAAAAAAGAAATAGATCTGTTTGGGAGAACTGGCGGGGCTCGCTCAGGATTAATCTAAATTCCTTCTGTGTGAAGTAGAGACTTATAAAAACACTGCAAGACGAACAAGAAACTAAAGCATACTAAGTACTGAGGATTTTTACCCGTCGCCCCCGCCAACATATCTTGCACCCTCCCATTGCCCAAGAGGGTCTTTTGGAAGAGAGATGCCCCCGGCCTCACAGAGCCTTCTGGAAAGGGGGGGGGGGCGCCTCCGGAGCTAGAGCTGGTCTAAAGGGACTTCCGCGGCGGCTGGTGCAGGGCGCCCCGCGCGCTCTTCCAGAGCGAGCCAGAACCTCCGACGCTCTCGGCGGCCGCGTCCCCCGGGCCGTGTCCCCGGCTTCGCAGCCCGGCCCCTCGCGCTACCCTNGGGCGCCGGTGGCGCGCGCAGCACCTACCCCGGCGCGCGGGTCCGGACGTGGGCGGCGCGGCGCTAGTGGGAGGCGGACATGGACCACGCGCCCTCCATGCGCCACACGGAGAAGGCGTAGCTGAGGCGCTCGTGGGCCACGTAGCTGCAGCTGGTCATCTTACTGTCCATCTCGTCGCTCTGCAGGACTTGGTAGAGGAAGTCTATGTACCTGGCCGCCAGCTTCAGCGTCTGGATCTTGCTGAGCTTGTCCGAGGGCAGCGTGGGGATGATCTTGCGCAGCGCCGCGAAGGCCTCGTTGAGCGACTGGGTGCGCTGGCGCTCGCGCACGTTGGCGAGGATGCGCTGGCTCTGCAGCTCCTCGAAGGACTGCGCGCTCGGGCTGCCCTTCCTGCCGCGCTTGCCCGGCGCCGGGCTGCCATCTTCGCTCGACTTCTTGCTGTAGCGCCGCTTCCGGCCGAAGCGCTTGGGCTGCCGCTCGAGCTCCTCCTCGCTGGTGCCCAGGCTGTCCACGGGGGACACGGGCGAGCTGGAGCCCTCCTCCATGGCGCCCGCCCGGCGCGCGCGGGGCCGGGGGGGCGCCNTCGGGGCCTGGAGGTGGTTTACGGCTTTGATGCCTTTGAACGTATTCCCAGGTGACCCGGGCTCAATTAGGCCCGGGCCGAGCCGGGCTGTCAGGCAAGCCGCGTGATCAAGGGCGGGCTGGGCCCTTTTATTGAAGTTGAACTCGGGCGGCGGAGCGCAGTCCCCCCCGGGACGCCGCGCGGCCGCGACCACCGCTCGGGAAGCCCGGGCCGCCCGGGGGACCCTTCCCAGCGGTGTGGGGGAGCAGGCCCTCGCACGGAGGCGGCCGTTTGCAGTTCCTAACCCACGCGCGGGCCGCACGATCCTGTGACTCAGAAGTCCTGCCCGGTCGGCAAGCCCAGCTCCACCCTGCCAGACCCCCCTTCCCCTGCGGGGAAGGCCCACGGCCGATCTGGCTTTCTACATCTTTCCCTAAACTTAGAAAATGAATGTGAGGAACCAGAGGCATCGAAGGAAGCCCGCTTCCACCCGGTCTGCCGGCCGAGGCAGAGGCCTTCCAGCAAAGGCCTGCTCCTTCCAGACTGGCCTTAGGCCGGCCGCGGGGCGCACGTGGGGACCATAGCATCTGCCGCCCTTTTTGCAACTCCGTGTGTCACTTAGCCTGGGGGCGGGGGCAACGCCCGGCCCCGTGTTGACCCAGCTTAAATGAACCCGGAGACAGACTCCCCAAGCTGGAGGGGCAGATCCTGCCCTTGGGTCTGCTCCCCCACCCACCTCAGCCCCCCCCCCCCCCTGTTCTGTCTC
>NW_027527429.1:2169806-2197357 GCF_008692635.1 Crocuta crocuta
CTGGTGATCTGCAGCAGAACACTTTCTGGAAGTCAGGTCTAAGAATCTATCACCTGCCTACACTACAGCAATACCACGGGCTCGGCAGAGGCACATGTTGGCAAAGGACTGAGACTTCTGCCAAGACGCACGTCCCCATAGGCAAGGGTCTCCTTTAAAAATGGCCTGGAAGGGGCACCTGGGTGGCTCAGGCGGTTAAGCGTCCGACTTTGGCTCAGATCACGATCTCACAGTTCGTGGGTTCGAGCCCCGCGTCGGGCTCTGTGCTGACAGCTCAGAGCCTGGAGCTGCTTCCCATCCTGTGTCTCCCTCTCTCTCTGCCCCTCCCCCGCTCACCCTCTGTCTCTTTCTCTCTCAAAAATAAATAAACGTTAAACAATGTTTTTTTAATGGCCTTAAAAATGTCCCCCTGAAAAATCACTCAGAAGCGCCTGTGACGAGGCTCAGTGATAATGGATCTACCACGGTGCATCTAACGTTTCAACACCTCCTCGCCCTGTGTGTGGTGGCCGGGTGCCCGCCCTCCTTCCACCTCTCTTCTGTTCCTTCTGGAACGGCAGGACACGGCAAGCCAAGATGACCTTCCTCAGACCTCAGCGGGCCGGCCTGCAGGAGCGCCCTGGCGGCGGGGTGGGGGGAGGGCCGTCCACCCTGCCCTGTCCTTCAGGCCGGTGCTGGCTGTGTTTGTCTTTGCTCAGCTGTGCAGTGTGCGGCCTCCAGACATCTAGGGTTAGGGCGTGAGCATCAGTTTTCAGGAGGGAGCACAGCAGGAGTGGCCGTGCCGTGGCAGCAGCCCGGGATTCCGGGATAGTTCTAGAACCACTGCCTTCTGGGTGCTGTGAGGCAGGAGCCCTGTGCTAGGGCACAATCTGGAAGTGAGCTCTGCCCTGAGCCTGCCTGCTCAGCTCCATGGCAGGCTTAGCATGGCCTCTGATAAGTCACTTTCTGTTTGGACCAGCCAGTGCGGGCCGTCCGCTACCAAGGAGCCCCTCCTGAGCCCCTGGCCTCAGACTGGGGTCTGGAAGGGACACACAAGGGCCCCCTCCGGGATGTGCTGCTTCCTGACACCACTAACGCTCACTTGTAACATGGACCCACATTGGCCTTTGACACACTTGGATGCCTTTAACATCAAATTAAAGTTGTTCTTGCAACAAACTCCTATTATGAGTTTTTTGACTTGGGATCTATACCAAATTTCAGTAAAACACCACGGTGGAAATAAATGGCATCGACAGAAAGGGAGAGAGAGAACGGGGTGTCGGGGCCGGGGACACAAGCCAGGCTCTTCTGCATAAACTTTGTTTTATAAATTTGACTTTGGAATCATACAGATGTTTTACATAGTTATAAAAAATTTAATCAAAATGGAAAAAAAAATTTTTTTTAATCCCTAAAAGTCAAAAGCAGAATCAGACAACGTACCTGATTTCGCGTCATCTCTGCGGCTTCTGCAGCCACAGGAATCATTGAAGGCGGCAGTAACCACTGTGATTTGACTCTTCAGCCCTAGTAGGATACACTCTGCAAAGGCAAGAAGGACTTCAACTGTGCCCAGCATTCAGGTTTCTAGTAACAATACTGCTGTTGTCATTCTGAAACTGTGAGCTAACATGTCACTTCACCTCACGTGTTTCTGTCTGGGGATCAAGATCTCCAGCCTACAGGAAATGTGATGCAAATATGAAAGGAAACAAATTAGTCAAGACCTTCTCATTCTAAACTCGTTGGAAATACCAGTATGAGCTCATGATATATTTTCTCTTCAACGGCGTATTTCCTGGCCCTGACCACTAGAAAGACCTAGAAAGGTTGATCCATCCCGGGGCAATGAGAACCATGAGTGCTCAGATGGTGTTCTCTCTGGAGGAGATGGCCAACTTCCGGCCTGGGGAAAACATGTGCGAGATGAGCCGGGAGATGTGCTTTCTCCTGGGCCAGAAAGCACAGACGCGGCCAGTGAGTGCTGAGTGGCCGCAGGACTCGGGAACGCATCGAAAGATGCCTCCCTTGGCCAGAGATGGTGCCAGGTAAGCAGTAAGAACAAGAACGTACAAAGGGTAGAACGCGGGCAATGGTAAAAATCCCCGAGTGTGTAATGTTTGTCAGATACAAAACTTACTGGTATTCCTCTACTGGTGACGGGGAACAGAGTCATGATTCTGGAAACTGGGAAGTGAAGGAAGGAGGCAGCACCGAGCCAGCCTGCCTTCTTCCCAGAGTACACTTCAAAGTAGCCGAAGAGCCGATGAGCCAGGGGCTTGCTCCACAGGTGTCCTCCAGGCAATCAATGCGGCTGGAAGGTACTATGACATCATCAGTCTGTGTGTGCGTGTGTGTAGGTGAGGCCCTGTGTGTGTGTGTGTGAGGCCCTGTGCAGGTGTGTGTGTGTGTGTGTGTGTGTGTGTGTGAGAGAGAGAGAGAGAGGCCCTGTGCGGGTGTGCATGTGTGTGTGTGTGTATGAGAGAGAGAGGCGCTGTGCGGGTGTGCATGTGTGCACGCTGGTCAAGGAGCCTGTCCTCATTCGTGGACTTACTTCAGGATGATCAGATGGGGGCCCAGTCAAATTTGGGGAGGACCCCAGGATTTGTCAGTGTTTCTTTGTGACTGACACCGTCTCCGGAGAGGCGTTCTTCTACCCGCTGCCCGGGAACATCAGCCTGGGCCCCAGCGGCCTGGTGCGCAGGGACGGGAAAGGCCCAGGCGAGCGCTGGCCGTCCAGAATGTGGATTTTCTCACCTTGGCCCTGTTTTCAGGGCGGGCCCTCCCATTTCTCGCTTCTCAGCACCCCCGGCAGCCCCGTCTGAACCCCGCCTGGCTCGCGTTCTCCAGGGGCGCATCCAGCTCCATCCAGGGTTGTGGAGAAGGCTTGCACCTGGCCTCTTGGGATAGGGGAGGGGACCCAGGAGATGCATCTGCTCTTGACATTGGCTGAGAGATGAGGGTGCTTCCGAATGGGGCTCAGCCAGCTTGCCCTCAGGGCTGCGCCCTCCACCTGTGCTCTGGCCTCCTGGCCTCCGTGGTCCACTCAGTCTGTCGCCGCTCCAGACACCTTCCACCTGCCCAGACCTGCCCTCTGCGGACTCCTGTTTTCTTTGCGAGCTGGGTTCTCGCCCTTTCTGTTCCTTTAGCGCGATTTAGAGGGATCGAAGGGAGGGACCAGAAATAAGGCACATGTGCAAGCTTCGCTTTCAACTGGAAATTGCTTGAGATCATGGTTTAGAAGCTGAAATGCAGGTGCAGTGAGCAGGGGGCAGCTTGGCTCTCACCCTGCAGNAAGTGAAGGAAGGAGGCAGCACCGAGCCAGCCTGCCTTCTTCCCAGAGTACACTTCAAAGTAGCCGAAGAGCCGATGAGCCAGGGGCTTGCTCCACAGGTGTCCTCCAGGCAATCAATGCAGCTGGAAGGTACTATGACATCATCAGTCTGTGTGTGTGTGTGTGTGTGTGTGTGTGTGTAGGTGAGGCCCTGTGTGTGTGTGTGTGAGGCCCTGTGCAGGTGTGTGTGTGTGTGTGTGTGTGTGAGAGAGAGAGAGAGGCCCTGTGCGGGTGTGCATGTGTGTGTGTGTGTATGAGAGAGAGAGGCCCTGTGCGGGTGTGCATGTGTGCACGCTGGTCAAGGAGCCTGTCCTCATTCGTGGACTTACTTCAGGATGATCAGATGGGGGCCCAGTCAAATTTGGGGAGGACCCCAGGATTTGTCAGTGTTTCTTTGTGACTGACACCGTCTCCGGAGAGGCGTTCTTCTACCCGCTGCCCGGGAACATCAGCCTGGGCCCCAGCGGCCTGGTACGCAGGGACGGGAAAGGCCCAGGCGAGCGCTGGCCGTCCAGAATGTGGATTTTCTCACCTTGGCCCTGTTTTCAGGGCGGGCCCTCCCATTTCTCGCTTCTCAGCACCCCCGGCAGCCCCGTCTGAACCCCGCCTGGCTCGCGTTCTCCAGGGGCGCATCCAGCTCCATCCAGGGTTGTGGAGAAGGCTTGCACCTGGCCTCTTGGGATAGGGGAGGGGACCCAGGAGATGCATCTGCTCTTGACATTGGCTGAGAGATGAGGGTGCTTCCGAATGGGGCTCAGCCAGCTTGCCCTCAGGGCTGCGCCCTCCACCTGTGCTCTGGCCTCCTGGCCTCCGTGGTCCACTCAGTCTGTCGCCGCTCCAGACACCTTCCACCTGCCCAGACCTGCCCTCTGCGGACTCCTGTTTTCTTTGCGAGCTGGGTTCTCGCCCTTTCTGTTCCTTTAGCGCGATTTAGAGGGATCGAAGGGAGGGACCAGAAATAAGGCACATGTGCAAGCTTCGCTTTCAACTGGAAATTGCTTGAGATCATGGTTTAGAAGCTGAAATGCAGGTGCAGTGAGCAGGGGGCAGCTTGGCTCTCACCCTGCAGGGCTCCAGGGGACCTTGGTGGCCGGGATGCCCCGTGCCGCCCTCTGTCTCCGCAGCTCTGATGGGCAGCTATTCCCTGCGCATCCTTCAGGGTAGGAGAGCCGGTGGCGTGCAGCGGGCTGGGGCCAGAGTGAAACCCCACCCGGTGACCCTGTGAAAGCTAGCCTCCCCCTCCCCCATTCTGTTCCAGCGACAGGCGCTCGTGGGCCCAGGGATGCTGGGTCCCCCCCGCCCTAGCTGCCTCCCGGTTCCGTCAGAAGTCTTGGGTCTGTGTGGATTTTGGGGTGCTCACCCGCTGTTCTAGCAGTGTCCGGATTTCCTTTCGCTTACCGTTAACTCACGAATCGGAAGGCATGCTGTCTACCCCCCAACTGCCTGCAATGCAACCAAAAAATGCAAGTCCTGATTGTCCAAATGGAAACCTCGTTTCCATCGTTCACCATAATGTGAATTGAAGTTTGCTCAAATAGTTTCGTTCTCACAGTCCCACCCTGCTTGTTTTTAATCTTCAGCTTTGTCGTTCACACCTCGCCCACTGTGTCCCCAGCCTCTCCTCCACAAACTTCACACTTTCGGATAGAGCCCAGCAGAGGCTGTTGACTGATGGGTGGAAAGAAAATAGGACTCATGGTGGTGGGCTCCCCACGAGTAAGGGTGTCCGGAGACAGGCACCTCGTGGTGCACTGTGGGGAGAAATTAACTGAAGACAGGAGATTATTAATTCTGTGCCTTTAAGTTAAGTATCACTCTGTGTTTAATGTGCTGCTAAGGGTGTGGCGTAGGAGCCACATAAACAGCGAGTCGGGAGGGTAACCCTGTGAGGGACAGAGAAGGGAATGAACCAGACACGGAGAAGCCTGGGCGAGAGGGACCGGTGGCCATAGGGAGCTGGGCAAGACACCAGCAAAGGTGGAATAAGTTTACCCTAAGAGGAGGGGGAAGAACATTCAGGCAAAGGGATGAAAATGTGTCAAGACCCATAGGGGTGAAGCGCAGTGGGGTCCCCGCAATGGGCTGTCCCGGTGGCTGAGAGCTCAGGGGCTTAGTGGCCGCTACTCTCTTGGTCACAGGTGATTAAAAAATATACCCCAAACCTGCCTAAAAAGAAAGGAATCTTGTCGGTTCTCTACTTAGGAAGCTCAGGCTCAGGCTGGCTTCAGGCTTAGCTGGATCCAGGAGTTTCAGTGCTGTTGTATCTCTCTTCTCCTTCTATCCTTCAGCTCTGCTTCCCTCTGCCTGAAGCTCACCCTCTCGGTACAAGAGGGGCTCCCCTTTGTGCCCGAAGATGACAGGCACTTAGGATCATATCCCCCAGGAACAGCAGTGCTTGTTAAATACAATCTTCACTCCTGCTCCAGCGGAGAAGTCGGGCGTGGGACGCTGATGGCTGGGCTTTCCCCGTGTGTCCTGGGGCCCGGGAGCCCTAATAAACCAGCTGGGTTGTGTGCTTGCTCTCATGATGGGGTGGGACCAGAAGGGCAAGTTGGGGGGCACTGTGGGCAGGGGGGCTCCCGCCGGAAGAGACGCGAGCCCCGTGAACGAGGAGTCTCCACTGTGGTTGTGCAGAGCACGACGGGGGGAGCTTGGGTGAGGACAGGCTCCCAAGTGTCCCATAGGAGCAGCTACTGTGGTTTTGGATTTCCTCGTGGAGGCCACGCGGACCACAGCAGGGGGCTAAGGAAAGGCGTCATGACCAGCTTTGGGTTGGGGAGCCGCTGGAAGACGACAGCGGCTGAGGCCGCTGCAAAGCCCGGCCAGCCAGCCAGTGAAAGAGACACAGGAACAGGGAGCCACGGTACTCGGCAGCCCCCAGCCAAGAGCGGGGGGCCGAGAAACAGACCCAGGGAACTGAGAGACCGAGGAACGTCGGTGCCGAGGTGGCGAGGAGCAGGACGAAGGAGGGCTTAGAGGGAGATGCTGCAGGATCTGACTTCCGTTAGTGTGACTGTGAATCCCCCAAAGCCAGACTTGTAGGGCGGCCCCACACGCTCCTTCCCCCTCCTGCTGTCTATAATCATGCTTCTGTTTGGAGATATGCTAAGAATGGGAATCTAAACGCTGCTTTATCATGTAAGGAAAAACCCAACCACAACCTGGCTGTGCAAAAGGGCCGAAACAGAGCAGGATGGAGAGGAGTCAGGATCCTGCATTCTGTCGGCGAGCAGGGGATGACACCCCTTCCTCTCCGTGGGACTCAGTTTCCCCTCTTGTGAAAGGAAATGGGCTGGGTGAATGATTCCTAAGGTTTCCTTAACACAGCGACGTCCAGAAACTGAAATCTTTCTGGGAACTTGAGCTTCCTGCCGCGCTCCGATGTTTAGCGGTGTTTTAGAAGGGGGTGGGGGGGAGCTGCCAAGCCTTGGGGAGTGTGATTTTCCTTAATCTGTCTAAATAATGTGCAAGGGGGAGCCTTTGGTGACCACACATGCCCTGACCCCTCATAAAGTCCCTGCCCCGTTGCGGCCTGCTCATAAACTTTCCTGGAAAGGTCATGTGAATTTATCGTCCCCGATACTTTATAATTAGAAATTATGGTCTCTCTTGCCACATGACACTTTGGAGCTCTAGCAGATCTTAAATTAAGACGATATAAATGTTTTAAAATGTCCTTCAGAAAACTTTAAATTCGTTCGTTGAAATTTTGACTTAAGTCCCAAACACTTACCTAAATAAACATATAGTTTTGACCTTCAGTGTTTCAAGGAATAAACTTGCCGTCAAACTTGTGTGTTAAAACTCTGAGGATATCTTGAATGTAAAGCCACATGGAAGAATCCGGCTCTGGGCGTATGGTAAAGTTCTCTTTTATGGGGGTCACCAGAGCACTGGGGGGCCGGGACACAGAGCTCTCCCAAGGGACCAGGGAGAGCAAGTGGACGTCCATGTTTTAAGAAGAAAATGTGTGTGTGTATGTGTGTGTGTGCGTGTGTGATTGTGTATTCATGTGTGTGCATGTGGGAATGTGTGTGTATATGAGTGTGCTTGTGTGCGTGGGTGTATGTGTGTATATACATATGATAGTGTTTGTGCTTGTGCACGTACATGTGTGTATGCATGTGATTGTGTATTCATGTGTATGCATGTGCGAGTGACTGTGTTTGTGTGTGCATGTATGTGCGTGTGCACATATGTGCATGTGAGTGTGCTCGTTTGTGTGCCTATATGTTTGCATGTGTACATGTGAGTGTGTTCGTGTGTGTGCAATTGTGTGTGTGTGTGCATGTGTGTGTGTTTATGTGGGGGTATGGGATGAGACGTAACTTCTCTAGGCTACACATTTTTTAAAAGATTTAATTATTTCACTTGACTCCATTCTCTGACTTTCTTTATCTTCTACCAAGGAAGGTGAGTAAATAATAACCCGGGAGTCCCATGGAGGGAAATGGGGGGTGGGGGCATAGGAGGCGCGGCGGGGCTGAGAGGCCTGCCTGGTCCGGGCTCCTCTCTAGAATCCTGTCTTTCTCTCTGGCACTGATGACTTTTCCTCCCTCCTCTTCAAAATGGCTCTCTCACACCTAAGCTCCTGCGCATAGTATCTCAGCTCTGAAAATAAAGTGAAACTAGCTAGTTTATTTGTTTCACCGATTCTGTCTTCCTCCTTGAGGAAAAATTAATGAACACCAGGATCAAAGGGTGAAAGTGGCACCTTTATTTCCCTGACCCAGACAGGAACAGTCCGTGTGTCAAGTGTGTCGTATCTTCCCGGCCAGGTGATTGGTGTTGATCCTCTCCCTTGGCCAGCCAGCTCCTGACCCAGCAACTTACATCACGATCACTCCTGTTTGGGCTGTACAGAGGTTTGAAAATTCAGAGGAATAAAATGATTGCAACAATTTTCCATCTCTTAAATTATTTGTGTAAGGAATCTGAAATACCGTATTTTCTTCTAGGAAAGTTCCACAAGTAATATTCTGATATTTCACCAATAAAAATGCAAGACGTGGGAATCTTCAAATAACTGGATCTGTTTTAATGCTCAGATTTAAGGGAAATGGTCAGCCCCGTGAAAAGGAAGAGGGATCGTGGGAAAGACGAGAGAGAAGGTGAAGGAGTTGGTAACATTTAGTGAAACACAAACAAAAGCCCCTCCCCCATTTCCCATGTGATCCTGACTTCCTCTATCTCCCTCGTTTCAAGACCTAAGACAGGGAGACCCTCATCAAGTGTGTCCCATAAACTTAATCAGGGAAGAGGACATGTCCAAAGTAGGGGATAGAGGGGCCCCTGGGGGCTCATTCGGGTAAACGTCCAACTTTTGAGCAGCAGGTCATGATCTCACGGTCCGTGAGTTCAAGCCTCACGTCCGGCTCTGTGCTGACAGTTTAGAACCTGGAGCTGGTTCAGATTCTGTGTCTCCCTCTCTCTCTGCCCCTCCCCACCTCGTGCTCTCTCTCTCTCTCTCTCTCTCTCGCTCTCGCTCTCGCTCTCTCTCCCTCAAAGAATAAATAAACATTACCAGAAAAAGTTTTTTAAGTGTGGGATACAGAACTGGGTCTCAGGTAATCAACCCATTTCTCAAGGCATAATACATTTACAATAAAATGTACCCATTTTAAGTTTAGACTTTGTTACCTTTGGGCAAATGTGGAACCATCTTCACAATCAGGAACATTTCTATCACTCCAGAAAGTTCCCTGATGCCCTGTGCAGTTAATCGCGCCCCCACGCAGCCAATAACAACCACTGATCTAATTTATGTTCCTGTTTTGCTTTTTGCAGAAAGTCATAAAAATGAAGTCATGCAGGACATAGCCTTTTGTGTCTGGCTCTTCACACTTAGAACAATGCTTTTAGGGTTCACCCACATTGTTGCCTGTATCTACATCTGTTCCTTTTTATTGCAGGGTGTCCTATTATATGACACCACGATGTGTTTATCCAGCCATCAGTTGATGGAACTTCAGGTTGTTGCCAGGCTTTGGCCATTATGAACAAAGCTGCGTTCCGGTCATCGTTTGGACAGGTTTCCTTCTCCCTCAGGTAAATTTCTGGGAGCAAGATCGCAGAGTCCTGTGTAAGTGTGGGCTTCGCTTTGGGAGAAACTGCCAAACTGTTTTCCAAACGGCTGGATCATCGGCCGTGCCCCACCAGCGAGGCACAAGGTCCGCCGCAGGCGGCTACAGTCAGACAACAGAAGCTGCTACACGTTGGCGAAGACGCGGAGACGTTGGAACGCTCGTGCTCTGTGGTGGGAATGCGGGATGGCGCGGGTAGTGCGGGTGACAGTTTGGCGGCCCCTCAAGAAGTCAAATAGAGAGCGACCGTAGGATCCAGCAATCCTACCCTTGAGTACATCCGCAAAAGAACTGAAAACAGGTGTTCAGACAGAACCTTGTTCACAGATGTTCACGCGTTATTCACAACGGCCACAGTGTGGAAATAACCCAAACGGCCATGGACGGACGGTCGGATAAATAAAGCGTGGTGTAACCCTTCAGTAGAACGGTACTCGGGTCGATGAAGGAGTGAGGTACAGATTCACGCGACAACGTGGATGGACCTTGAAACGCATGACTTCGTTTTTGTGGACTGCCCAGAACGGGCAAATCCGTAGAGGCAGAAAGCATATTCGTAGTTGTCAGAGGGGGGAAGGAGGAGGTGTTATTAATTGCGTTTTTTATTTTCTTTATGTTATGATCCTTTGACGTTTGGGGACCTTGGGCAGGAAGGATTGCCCTTCCCAGAGAGTTAGCTAACTGCACACTTTTGATGTGGCAACCAAACACCCTGGATGCATTTAATCAGACTCCGGGTCTGGAAGGTGTTTCTTGCTCCGAATCAGCCCAGGGCTACTTCCTGACAGGTAGGGGCCTCCTCCATAGACGGGAGCCTGCTGAAGTCTTAAACTACTCAAGCCCAAATCTGCTCAACTTGTTACCCCGCCTCACCTTGCCTTTCCCGCAAAAACCATAATAAAGGCTCTTGCCCATGTGTCCCCCTCAGTTCTGCCTCCTGGCTGACCCTGGTGCTTCCCCCGAGGCCCTGCATGGGGCACATCCTGCCTCCTGTGTCTAAGGATCCATGAGTGTAAAGACACCTTCCTTCGCGACAATCATTTCTGTCTGTGTCCTACTGAGTAAAAAACTCCCAGGTACATTTTAGAGCGGGAGGTGGGGGAGGATTAGGAAGTGACGGTTTAGTGGAGATAGGGTTTCCACTGGAATGATAAAGGTATTCTGAAATTAGGTGGTAGAGACGGCTGCAGAACACTACGAATGCGGGAATTGTCTAACGGCAAATTTTTGTTATGTGTCTGTATTAGTCTGGCACCTCCAGAGAAACAGAACATACATATACATACGAAGATATTCGTTAGAAGAAATCGGCGACAGCACTTAGGGGGCTGAGAACTGCCACGGTCTCCCATCTACAAGCGGGAGACCAGGAAAGCTCCTGCTGTCGTTTCCGTCTGAGCCTGAAGACAGGAGGCAAAAGGAGTGAATTCCTCCCCTCCCCCACCCCTTGGTTCCGTCCAGACCCACGGCTGATGGGGCGAGGCCCACCCACATGGGGAAGAGCCATCCACTTCTCTGATCCGCCACTTCAGGTGCCAATCTCATCTGGAAGGAAACACCTGCACAGACACAGACGGACATGAACCATCAGAGTGTTTTTCACCAAGATTAAAAAAATGAAAAAACAAAGTCTGTTCCTCTGCCTCTTCGTCAGCACTTGCTACTGTCAGCCTCGTCCCTTTTAGCCATCCGAAGGTGCATCGTATTTCATTGTGCTTTTAATTAATCTTTCCATAATGACTCATCAAGTTGGCATTTTCTTCCTACCAAATGTCATTCTTACTTTGAAATAACTTTGGATCCACGTTAAGAGTTGCTCAGGGTCCCCCGTGCCTTCAGTTCCGTTTCCTCTCATCTTACAAAACCAGCGTGTGGTTGTGGAGGCCAGGAAATGGGCATCGGCACGCTTCCACGAAGTAACCAATCTAGAGCCCAGTTCGCCTGTTTTCCCGCCAGTTTTCCTTTTCTTGTCCATGATCCAGTCCTGGCTCCCACCTCGCATTTAGCCGTCAGATGTCCTTGATTTTCTCTACTCTGTATCGGTTCCTCTTTCTTTGTCTTTCCTGACTTCAACGCTTTTGACGAGTTCTGGTCAGTTACTTTAAAGACTGTCCCTCAAAGTGAGCTCTTTTGATGTCTCCTTATAAATAGACGGTGTTTGGGGCTGTGGGGCAAGCACAGCACAGGAGAGATGCATGACGTTCGTGCGCGATGCCTCAATCCCATGGCCGCTAGCACGTGGCTCCACGGTCAAGTCACTTTTTCCTTTGCAAGCAAATTACCCATTCCAAATTAGTAACTATCTTGTGGGGAGATGCACAGAGACTAGGCAAAAATCCCATTTTTCTTCATTGTTTTCACTCAGTAACTCTAGCATCTATTCATGCTTCCTGCCGGCAGCAATTATCATATTGTCTGCATAATAGTGACTTTCTATTTCCCTTATGTCTTGTACATTGATTAATTAGAATTCCACTGTAAGAAGGGCAGTGCCTTCCCGCCCATTTATTTATTCAATGTGTATGTGTACTGGTACTGACCCCAGGGTATTTAGTTGACACTGTGGGTTATAATCTAATACTACCACTGTCCATTTCACTGCTCCACATGTCCACTCTATCACTGGGGCCCCTTCGTACTTACTCCTTGCTCCTTGGCTATGGCCCCGTCATTTTCTGAGTGCCTCGTTAGCCTTCCACATTTTAAGTATTTCCAGAGTTGATGAACATCTTTTTTTTTTTAATTTTTTTTAATGTTTTATTTATTTCTGAGAGAGAGAGAGAGAGAGAGAACGTGAGCAGCAGAGGGTCAGAGAGAGAGGAAGACACAGAATCTGAAACAGGCTCCAGGCTCTGAGCTGTCAGCACAGAACCCGACGCGGGGCTCGAACCCACAAACCGCAAGATCATGACCTGAGCCGAAGCTGGACACTTAACTGACTGAGCCACCAAGGCGCCCCGATGAACATCTTTTAATGTACTTGTCATTTGTGTGTCTTCTTTGGTGAAGTGTCTGTTCAGATGGTTTGCTCATTTTTGATTCGGTCATTTGTCTCCTTATGATTGAATTGTAAGAATTTTTTTGCCATCCATTCTGGAGAGAAGTCCGTTATTTAACATATATTTTGCAAATGCTTTATTCCAGGTTTCAGATTGCCATTTCATTTTCTTAAGTGTGTTTCAAAGAAGCAAAGCTTTCCACTTTGATGAAGTCAAATTTATACTTTTGTATGGTTTATACTTTTTGTACCACATCTAAGAAATCTTTGCCTGACTCAATGTCATAAAGGTCTTCTACATATTCTAGAATTCTTATTGCTTTGGTTTGATTGCATTCAGGGCTGTGAATCATGTCTCGTTACTTTTTTTTTTTTTTTTTTTGAGGGAGAGTAAAAGAGAGAGATTAACAGAGAGAGAGAGAGAAAGAGAGAGAGATCTGGAGAAGAGCAGAGGAAGAGAGAATCTTAAGCAGGCTCCATGTTCACACAGAGTCCAACTTGGTGCTTCATTCCATGACCTCTGGGATCATGACCCGAGCCAAAATCAAGAGTCGGACCCTCAACCAACTGAGGACCCAGGTGCCCACACCTACTTTTTATACACATAGGAGGTAATAGTTGGGTTTACTTCTATGCATATTGATGTCCAATTGTTCCAGGACCCACTACTGAAAAGACGACTCTTTCCCAATTGCGTTGTCTTTGCAAATTGGTCAAAGATCAATTGAGTGTATATGTGCGAGAATATTTCTGGACTCTTTATTTTGTTCCACTAATGCATACGCCTGTGTTTACATTAATAACACACTGTCTGGTTTCTGTCGTTTTAAAGTAAGTCTTAAAGTAACGTATGGGAAGCCTCCAACTTTGCTCTTCGATTTCAAAATTGTCCTGACTATTCTAGGTCCTTTGCATTCCCATGTAAACTTTAGAAACTGAATTTCTACCAAAAAAAAAAAAAGGCCTGCTGGTATTTTTGATTGGGATTACACTAAATCTACATACAGCTCAGTTTGGGGAGATCTTAACAATATTGAGTCTTTGAATCCATGTGCTTGGCATATCTGCATTTTTTCATCGGTATTTTGCGTTTCTCAGCAAACAGATCCTGTACATATATTGGGAGATTTATATCAATGCATTTATTTCTGTTCTGCGTTTTGGTCTGGTACCATTGTAAGTAGAACTTTTCAATTTACTTGTTCTTGAATGGTTCATTGATAGTATACAGACATTGCATTGACTTTTGTACGCTGATATTTCATCTTATGGCTATGTTAAACTCACTCCCTGTTCTAGGAGCTTTTACGTGTAAATTCTTCGGGATTTTCTACATCAACAATCATGTTGTCTGTAAATAGTTTTCACTCGTGGTTTCTTATCTACGTGTCTTTTGTTGCTTTTTCATGCTTATTGCACTGAGTAGGACCTTCAGCCCAATGTTGAAAAAAATGGTGAGTGGAAATCCTTGCCTTTGTTCCACCCACAGGCGGAAAGCATTCAGTGTTTTGCCGTTGAGTATGACATTAGATATAGGTGTTTCATGGGTTGTCTTTTTCAGGTTGAGGAAGCTCTCTTCTATTTTTAGCTAAGAGTTTCAACGATGCATAAATATTGAAGTTTGCCAGATGCTCTTTCTCCATCTATTTGAGTTGATGATAGTGCTTTCTCTGTTTAGTCTGCTGGTATGGTAAATTCCATTAACTGATTTTTGTTGCTGCTGTTCATTGATTTTTAAATGATGAACAAACCTGCATCCCTGGCATAAACCCTATTTACACATGATACACTACTGTCCTTTCTGTATAACATGTGATTTAAGCTGTTAGTATGTTGTTAAGAGTTTTTGTGGTTTATTGGTCTGTTTATTTTTTTTTCTTTGTAATACGTTTCCTTGGTTGGGGTACAGAGTAATGCTGCCCTCACCAAATAGGTTGGGGAGTGTGTCCTCCATTCTGTCTTCTGGAAAAGATTGTGTAAATTGATGTTATTTCTTCCTTAAATGTTTAGGGATATGTATCCACAAAGTCGTCTGGGCCTGTTTTTTTCTTTGTGGAATCCAAAGAATTCAGTCAATGATAAATTCAATTTCTATAAAGATGTAGACTTATTCAGGTCGTGTACTTCTTCTTGGAAGCTTCTGGCAGCTTGTGTCTTTAAAGGAAGTGTCCATTTTGTCTGAGTTACACACGTTATTGCCATGAAGTTGTTAAAAACCTTCTCTTAGCATTCCTTTCCTTTTCAATTTGTCTCATTTCTAATATTTGTTCTTTGTTTCCTTTCTTTTTTCTTATTTGGTCTGGCTCACTGATTATCAATTGCTTATTTTCATTGATTTTTTTTTCTGCTGTTTTTCTGCTTCTATTTTGTTACTTCTGGTATTATCTTTATTCCCTTCCTTCTGCTTGCTCTGGATTTAATTTGCTATTTTTCTTTTTTATAGTTCAGTAAGATGGAAATGGAGGCAGCTGATTTCTCTCCTCTTTACTAATGTAAACAGTTAGTGATATAAGCTGACCTCTAAGCCCTTCTTCATATGCAGCCTCCAAATTTTGATATGTTGTACTTTCATTTTCATTTTCTAACTTCAAATTATTTTTCTCATTTATCTTGTATCTCTCCTTTGACCTAAGGATTGCCTGCTGTTTAAAAGCCAAATATTGGGGATTGTTCAAGTCTAGTTCTGTTGTTGATTTCTGGGTTAACTGCACTGTGGTTAGAAAAGTTACTTTGCGCTATTTAAACCATTTTAATCCTGTTGTGCTTTGTTTTATGGCTCAGAATATGTTCCATCTTGACAAACATTCTGTGTGCACTTTCAAATAACGTTGGCCGGAGCGTTCTAAAAACTGCTCAGTCAGGTCACGTTGGTCGATACCGCTTTTCAAATCCCCTACAGCCTTCCTGTCTTGGTGGGTATTGTTCTCTGTCACTGAGAGAAGAGTTGAGATCTCCTCACCACGATGGGTTTGTCCGTTTCTCCATTAGGGCTCTCAGCTTTTGCTTTATGGGTCTTGAAGCTCCGTCAGCCGGGGGACTTAGAATTGCCATGACTCCTTGATGAACTGACCCGTGAACCAGTTTGAAACGCTCCTCTCTGTGCTTTCTCCTTGTGATGGTCCTTATTCTGAATTTGAGTCTTTCTGATGTTAAGAGAACCACTTCAGCTTTCTTCCGAGTAGAGTTCATGTGTTCTGCCTTATTCTACCCCTTTACTTATAACCTCTCTGTCTTTTTACTTTAAAAAGATTTGTAAAGCACGTCGTTGGGTCTTGCTTTCTTTCCGATATTAGTTTCTGATGTTAAGTGGGGAGTTTACATTCAAGGTAAGCAGTGATGTGGTTGAATTTAAATCTATGCCTTGTTTGTTTTCTATCTATTTCATCTGTACTTTGTTCCTTTTTTCCTATTTCCTTGCCTTATTTGGGGTTTATTAAGTGTTTTTGTGTATTCAATTTTACCTTACACTTGGCTTATTTCTACACGTCTCTCCCTTCCACACGTGGTTGTCCTGGAGATCTTAATATGCATCTTTACCGCAGTCTATCTTTAAATACTGTCAACAACAGTATGCTTCCATTTCTGACTTCTTTTTAAAAAAATTGTTTTAATGTTTATTTATTTTTGAGAGAGAGCATGAGCAGGGGAGGGGCAGAGAGAGAGGGAGGCAGAGGATCTGAAGCAGGCTCCACACTGACAGCACAGAGCCTGACTCGGGGCTTGAACTCACAAATCGTGAGATCATGATCTGAGCTGAAGACAGATGCTCAACAGACTGAGCCCCCAGGCATCCCCACTTCTGCCATCTTACTGTTTGTGTTTTTGTGTCGTGTACTTTGATTCTATACACATTTTATTTTATTTTTATTTTTTATTTTTTTATTTATTTTTAAATATTTTTATTTATTTCTAGGGGAGAGAGAGAGACAGCGTGAGCAGGGGAGGGTCAGAGCAAGAGGGAGACACAGACTCTGAAACAGGCTCCAGGTTCTGAGCTGGCTGTCAGCACAGAGCCCGACGCGGGGCTCAAACCCACGAACCGCGAGATCATGACCTAAGCGAAAGTCGGACGTTTAACCGACTAAGCCACCCAGGCGCCCCGATTCTATATACATTTTAAATTCTACCACACGTTGTTGCTTGTTTTTAGACAGTTGATTATCTTCGAAAAAGATTAAAATATAATCTTATGTTCACCCATTTCTGCCAATTCTGGGTCCTCATCCATTTCTGCAGATACAGATATGTGCCTGGTCTCACTGATCTCTTACTCCTTCTGCCTGAAGAACTTCCTCTCATACTGTTTTATGGTGCAAGTAGGCAAGGAATTGATTAACTCAGCTTTTCATTCATCTTAAAAAGCGTCGTGTTGCTTTCCCAAGGGACATGGTGCTGCGTCTTCCTCTCCCCTGGGGCAGACCGGCTCTTCCTGGGCCCTGGGGGCTGGCCCTGCCCCAGCCTGGCCTTTGGTCCACAGCAGAGAAGGCTCCGCAAAGCAGGCGGAGATTTGCGCCTGTGCCTCGCTGAGAACATTCTCAGGTCTCCTTCCCTGTCCTTGAAAGTACTTGGCAAAGGCCCAGAGACGAAAGTTGGTGACTGAGCACCGACTCCCCTCGTGCGTGTAATTACCGGGGACGCTAAGCTGTCACTCAGCGCAGTGTACTAGTCCGTGGCGCCGCCGTGGCAAATTCCCACACGCTTCGTGGTTTGAAAAGACAGAAATTCATTCTCTCAAAGTCCTGGAGCAGAAGTCCGAGATGGAGGCGGGCCGTGCCCCCCACGGAGGCCCCGATCTCGACGCTCCGCCTCTTCCAGCATCTGGCGGTCGCTGGCATCCTTTATTTATACCCACACACCTCCAGTCTCTGCTCTGGCCCTGCCCCTCGTCATCTCTGCCTCAGTGTCCTTCCCCTCCTCTGTGTGCCTCAGAAGAAAACTTGTCACACTGGGTTCAGGACTCACTTGAACCATCCAGGGTGATCTCCATCTCAGGATCTTTACCTATTACATCTGCAAAGACCCTTTTACCAACTAAGGCAGCAGAGTCCAGGGTTCAGGACGTGGGCAGGGCTACTAAGGGGCCGCCCTTCAACCTGGTACACCTGTATTCGACATTTAAGAACTCCTGGATTTCTGGGGCGCCTGGGGGGCCTCAGTTGGTTGAGCGTCTGACTCTTGACTTCAGCTCAGGTCATGATCCCAGGGTCGTGGGATTGAGCTCCATCTTGGGCTCCATACTGGCCATCTGCTCTCACCACAGCTGGGCTCCTGGTGGCCACTGTCCCACGCACGTGAAGCTACTTGGTGTGGCTGCCTCACCAGGCCATGACTGTGCGTGGCCAGCAGAGGCACTGAGGTCATCTTTCAATCACTTGTTACCAGAGCTTTTTATCAACTTGCACCTGTGAGTCTCGTTGTCAGAGTAATGTCACCAGTCTCATGGGGAGATAACTTATAAGTTCTTAAAGGTGGGGCTCCTGGGATTTTCCAAGTGTGAATTGCTTCCCGTGTAAAATCTAGTGTCATAAAGTGCATCCCACCCCGACACCGTTCATCCCATCAGGACCCCTACGGGTGAAGCAGGCATATCCGTACGGGCCTCAATCCCTCCTTGTTCCTCCTCCTCCACCCCCAGCACCAGCACGGGGCTGGCACTCACGGGCGGTGTGAGTCACACCCCGGGGTGAGTATTAGGGCGTTCTCATTCCCTCTCAAAAGTGTCCTTCTTGGATAATACATTAAATAGGCCCCCTGCTCCGAGGGGATCCTTGGAACACTGGATCACACTCGCCCTGGCTGTGATTCTGCCCTTGGAAGCAGCCTTGGGGAAGTCCTCTACTTGGGCCCTTCCGTCGCGCTGGCTCGTGTGGCCAGGGCCCTCCTGGATCTAGTCACGGGCCGGCTCGGCACTTCCGTAATGGAACCGGAGTGCAGAGAGGCTGAACCCTCACACCCGGAGACTGCATGAGCAGGACAGCCAGCCCACGCCTCAGTGGTTTATCCTGGAGTCTGTATTTGTTTGCAAGCTGGGACCCAGATGCTGAAGGGCACCTCTGAGTGGGGTTCCGTATGGACCCACAAGCCATCAGGCGTCTTTACTTCTTTCTAGATAAAGAGGGGAGTAGCCAGCACCAGTCCCACGGCAGCTCATGCTTCTTCTTTGCCTCCTTTCTTCTCTTCTTTCCGATGTTCCTTATTTTTTTAGATCATGAAAATATTTTACACTGTGTAAATTTTCCTTTGATTTTCCTCCTTTTCTTCAGTGGAGCTGTGTTTCCCCTCCTCTTCTCCGTAGGGAAGGGAGCCCCAGAGCCCTGAACTTTTGGAAGGACATCCTACCATATTACAGCACGCGCGCACACCACCTTTGATCCTTGCGCTGACACATGGCGCATTAATCATACTTCACAAACTTGCATTGTCTGTAGCTTACATCATGAAGCATGGTCCTGTGAGGAGGCTGGATCTAAAGAGCACATGAAATAGAGAATGCACGTTGTCAGATTGATTTAGACGAAGAGGAATCAGCAGGAAATTGTTGGCATCATGAATCATGGGCTTACGGACCTTTGTATCACAGGCAAAGGCATCATTCTGGTATCTGAGGGTCTTTACCTAATGGTTCCTTCCAGTAAGGTCATTCCTCTGCAAAGTGCTAATGAAAAATGCCTCCTTCCCATGGAAAGGGTACTTTCATGATCTTCTTAAGACTCTTTTTTAGAGCAGTTGTTGGGTTACAGAAAAATGGAGGAGAGGAGATTCCCAGATATCCTTGCTCCCCGCCAGCACAGGCACGCCCATTATCATCATCTCCCACTTGAGTGGTACCACGTCATAATCACCTAAAATCCATAGTGTACATTAAGGTTCATTCTTGGTGTTGTGCATTTTATGGGTTTGGACAAATGTATAGTGAAATGTATCCACCATTATAGGGTCACACAAAGTATTTTCACTGCTTTTTGCTTACGTATCCCTTCTCCCCAGCCCTGCCAACCATTGATCTTCTTACTGTCTCCATAGGTTAGCTTTTTCCAGAATATAGTCATAATCAAATGGTATGTAGTCTTTTCAGATTGGCTACTTTTATTAAGTCATATGCATTTTGGTTTCCGCCAGGTATTTTCATGGCTTGCTAGCTCATCTCTTTGGAGTGCTGGATAATATTCTATTGTCTGGATGTACCACAGTTTACTTATTCATTCACCCATTGAAGGCTTCTTGATTGTTTTATTTTTCCAACTATGAATAGTGCTGCTATAAACATTCACATACAGGTTTTCGCATAAACGTTAAGTTTTCAACTCTTTTTGGTAAACACCAAGGAGCATGCTTACTGGACCATATGGGAAGAGTATATTTACCTTTATAAGAAACCAGAAAAGTGTCTTCCAAAGTAGCTGTACCATCTGCATCCCTACCAGCAGCGAATGAGGGTTTCTGTTGCTTCCAGCTCCTCACCAGCATTTGGTGTTGTGGGCGTTCTAGATGTTGGCCATTCTGACAGGTGTGTGGTGGCATCTCAGTGTTTTCCTTTGCATGTCCCTGATGACATGTGACGTAGAGCATCTTTACTTATTTGCCATCAGTATATCTTCCTTGATGAGGTGTCTGTTAAAGTCTTTGGCCCATTTAAAATAATTAGATTTTCTTTTTTCTTATTGTTGAGTTTTAGGAGTTCTTTGTGTATTTTGGATAACAGTTCTTTATCAGATGTTTCTTTTGTCAGGGCACAAGTTGGTTAGTTGGTTAAGTGTCCGGCTCTTGATTTAAGCTCGGGTCATGATCTCACAGTTGGTGAGACCGAACCCTGTGCTGGGCTCTATGCTGACAGTGCAGAGCCCTCTTCATATTCTCCTCTCTCTCTCTCTCTCTCTCTCCTTCTGTTCTCGCAGATGTGTGCTGTCTCTCTCTCTCAAAATAAATAAGTAAACATTTTAAAAAAAGATGTCTCTTTTGCAAATATGTTCTTTCAGCCTGTGGCTTCTCTACTCACTCCCTTGAGATTGTCTTTTGTAGAGCAGAAGTTTTTAATTTCAGTGATGTCCAGCATATCAATTCTTTCTTTCATGTATAATGTTTTTGGTGTTATACGTAAAAAGTCATCGCCAAACCAAAGTCATGTATGTGTTCTCCTACATTATTTTCTAGGAGGTTAATAATTAGTTTTGCCCTTTGCTTGAGGTTTATAACCCACTTCCAGGTCAGTTTTGTTAAGTGTATAAGGTTTGTGTCTAGACTGATTTTTTGTCATATGGATGTCAGTTTTTTTCCAGTGTCATTTGTTGAAAGAACTAATTTGCTCCATTGTATATCCTTGTTCTTTTGTCAGAAATCAGTTTATATTTTTGTGGTTCTATTTCTTGGCTTGCTCTTTTGTTTAATTAATCTATTTGTCTACTTTTCCACTAACACAGCACTATCTTGAGTACTGTAGATTTATAGTGAGCCTTGAACTTGGGCAGTATCAGTTCCCCACCTTCGTTCTTCCTTAATATTACCTTGGTTATTCTGGGTCTTTTACCCTTGTCTATAAACTTCAGAACTCATTTGCTGGCATCATATAATAACTTTCTGAGGTTTAATTAGGATTGAATCTATAGATCAACTTGGGAAGAACTGCCATCTTGACAATATTTAGTCTTCCTATCCATGAACATGGAGTATCTTTATTATTTAGTTCTTTGATTTCTTTCATTGGAGTTTTGTAATTTTCTTCATATAGATCTTATATGTATTTTGTTAGAGTTATACCCTGTATGTATTTTTGGAGTGCTAATGTAAATGGTATTGTGTCTTTAATTTCAAATTCCATTTGTTCATTGCTGGTGTATAAGAAAGTGGGGCTTCTGGGTGGCTCAGTCAGTAAAGCATCCAACCCTTGATTTAGACTCAGGTCATGATCTCACAGTCATTAGATTGAACACTGCATCGGGCTCTGCACTGACAGCGTGGAGCCTGCTTGGGATTCTCTTTCTCCCTCTCTCTCTGCCCCTCCCCCATACTTGCTCATTTTCTCTCTCTCTCTCTCTCTCTCTGTGTCTCTGTCAAAAATAAACATTAAAAAAAGAAAGTGATTGACTTTTTTATGTTATTCCTGTATCCTGCAACCCCATTATAATTGCTTATTAGTTCCAGGAGAGGTTTTTTGGTAGATTCCTGTGGATTTTCTACACTGACATTCGTGTTGTCTGCAAATAAAGACAGATTTCTTCCTTCCCCGTCTATATACCTTTTATTTCCTTTTCTTGTCCTTTCCTTGCATCATCTGGGACTTCTGCCTCCACGATTCTGAAGTATTTAAACTCGCCATAAAAGAGAAAGATTCACATTCAGTCATCAATGTATATTCAGGCCCTACCGTTTCTGACAGATGCAATCTTGGGCAAGTAACTGGGACTCTCGTAGACTCTATGTCTTTTTCTATGAGTTGGGATGATAATGGTGTACATCCCAGGGAGCTGAAGTCACGAACAAGACAAGGAGTGCAAAAGAGTGAAACCTAACGCAGGTAACAGACAGTGTTCTCATTTTCATTCTCACGTGAACTGCCTTGAGTATGACAGGCCATTCCTTTAATGACCCTGTTCCCTCTCCACAACTCATCCCACAGTGGCCCTGGGACTAAAGAATCCCAGGATTCTCCTCCCAGAGGGAGCACAATCATCCTTTAAGTTAGAACACTCTACGTGCGGAAGCAGAGTAACAGTCCCTGTAGGATGACCACATCCTACTCCCCAGAACTTCTGAATGTGTCACCTTACATGGAAAAGGGACCTTTGCAGATGTGGTTAAGCTAAGGGTCCTGTGATGGGGAGATGATCCCAGACCATTGTGATGGGTTTGGTGTAATCAAAGGGAAGGAGGACAGTGTGAGTCAGAGACATGGCAAAGGAACAGCAAAAGCAGAAGTCAGATGATGTGATGTGGCCATGAGCCAAGGAATGCAGGCGCCTCTAGAAGCTGGAAAAGGCCGGGAAATGGATTCTTCCCAGGAGCCTCCAGAAGAAACACAACCCTGCTGACCCCCTTGATTTCAGTCCCGTGAGACCCATTTCAGACTTCTTACCTCAGAACTGTAGGAGAAGACATTCGTGTTGTTTTAAACCACTAAGCTTGTGGTAATTTGTTACAACAGTGATAGGAAACTAATACAATTCCCTTCTGGGCCAATTTCACAGGGTAAGTGCAAAGCGCTGGGATGGAGTGTTTCAGTGTTTGCAGCCTCATTCATGCTGTTTGCTTTTCTGGAGAAGAGCTGGGATCTTGCTGGGGACCCGTGGGAAGCCTCTGTCCAAATATCACAGCAATTTTGATGAATGTATATGAAGCCTTGTTAAGATCAACAATTATTCCTTCACTATCAAAATCTGCTTTTAAAAAAATGTCGTTGGCCTTTCTGTGTTGAGGGTGCAGAGAAACCCAACTGCACATCTTTCAAATGCTGTTTACAGAATTAGTACAGAGCAAGTCCTAAATATTCCAACCTCCAGGCACAGCAGTGGAATAATTTTGGAAATGGTCACTAGGACATTTTAGGACCTGAGGTAAAGGACACAGTGACATTTCTTGCTCCCAATAAATCCAACTTGCTCATCGTTGGTTTAAAAACCACTCTGGATTGCTCTAACGTTGACATTCAGAGTTGCCATCTGGGGTGTAAAATTGAGAAATCTGAGGGGAAAAACCCTTGCTAACTTTAGGGGTTGACGATTCCATTAAAATAATAATGGAGACCAACTGGACATGAAAACTGGACAGTGGGATCCTGGTGCCAGAGGGATGGGTCTCGTCAAGATCTGACATGTCTCTGTGATGGCTTGACCATTAATTTCCCAGGGGTCACGTGATGCACATCACTGCCTAGAGGCTGCGTGCCCCACCCCCCGTCCCCAGCTCAGGGCCAGCGTGGCAAGATGCAGGCTGAAGCAAAACAGTCGTGCAGATTGGGAGGCAGGGATCGGCTTTGGAGCGTTCTTAGGTTGTTCCCACCCTAAGGAGTTAAAATGTCCACGGTCACAGAGCTTGTTTGAGGCGAGGGCACGGAGTCAGCCTCAGGTCCAATGTTAGAGCTGCCTCTTCCCCTTTCCAGGGCTCGGCTGATACTTGAGGTCTTTTTAGTCAATAGTTAAACTAGGGCCGGCGCCTTCCAAGGACACTGGATGAGAGCAAAGTGTGATGGAAAGGCTACTAGCGTGTACTGACCGTGTGTGCCCAGCCACCTCATGAATCTTGGAACGGCCTTGAAAGAGCTGAATGCGGAGCAAGTGCCCAGTAAGTGTTAACTACTGTTATTCAGACGATCACGATTATTCTAGATGATCAAATGCGAGGCGGCCTTGTCTTCACCACAAGGCTATGTGCCTCCTGAAAGGGAAAACTCTTACGTACGTAGACACATGTGTTCCACACCCCTGACAAAAGATAGCAAAACACTTACCATACCTAGATGCTAATTAAACTCCTCTTGAATTGAAATGGAGTCAAATTTACATTGCTTTATAAAAGTCTTCAAGGGGCTCCCAGTGGCTCAGTCGGTTAAGTGTCCAACTTCAGCTCAGGTCATGATCTCACGGTTCATGGGTTCAAGCCCCGTGTCGGGCTCTGTGCTGACAGCTCAGAGCCTGGAGCCTGCTTCAGATTCTGTGTCTCCCTCTCTCCCTCACCCTCTCTTGCTCACACTGTCTCTCTCTCTCTCTCTCTCTCCGGAATAAATAAAACATTAAAACAAAAGTCATTGTAAAAGTCTTCGATGTGGATCAGAAAGTGTTTATTCGGAATTCGGCATCAGCGGTTCCGCTAATGTCCACTTGGTGCTCATGAGCGTGTGTGTGTTTAATGGGCTTTGTTACCAAGGAGCTGGTTTATCCTTCCTGCTGAAACTAAAGTGAAATCACAGCTCTGGGGCTAATGAGATCATTCTTTCCATTTTGGGCAAATAAAGACTTAAAAAAAAAAAAAGCGTACTCTTCAAAGTATTCTTTGAAGAGCCAGTGAAGGAGGTTGATAGCAGAGGAGAATGGAATCAGGAGTCAACTGTGACTTCCTACCTTGCTTTCAAAGGCTCTCGGCAAGCCCCCTTTCCCGTGGAAGGTCTTGGTGACTAATCTGACACCTTGTAGATAGAAAGACTGGATTCCTGGAAATAAAAGTGTGGAGGCCAGGGCGGGCATGCTGCCCGGTATCCTTCTCTCACGCCATCCCTTCCCCAAATCACCAGCCTGCCTCACAGTGTTTAAGAGCAGATGGGCTGATCTAGATCCTTTTCTGGAACAGCCTGGAGAGAGTAGCTGCTTCCCTAAGCCCGCATGGCCAATACCAGCTGGGATCCGTTTGAGCCAGAGTCTCCCAACAACTAAACTTCCTCCACAATTCTGAGTGAAAAAAATGCATGTGTCCGGATCAGTCTCTTGAAGTTTTGAGGAAGCAAATGCTTGAATGCTGGAGTTACAAGCCCCCCGGCCTGTGTCCCCGGGGCAGACCCCAGTCCTCCGCTTTTCTCTCTGGGGTCGCACATTTGTCTTGCACATGGCCAGGACATATTCTCATGCCCTGGAACGTGATGGGCTCACCATGGTATAAGGACAAGGTATAGGGGTCCCTGGGGGGCTCAGTCACTTGAGCGTCTGAATTCGGCTCAGGTCATGATCTCACAGTTCGTGGGTTCGAGCCCCGCGTCGGGCTCTGTGCTGACAGCTCAGAGCCTGGAGCCTGCTTTGGATTCCGTGTCTCCCTCTCTCTCTGCCCTTCCTCTGCTTGTGCTCTTTCTCTATCTCTCAAAAATAAACACTTTTTTAAAAAGATTAAAAGAGGACAAGGTCCCCGCGCCACATAACGTGTGCGAGTTCAGTGGGAAACACCACATCTCCCGGCAGGTTTATCTGAGGAGGGGCATTGGGGTGTGAATGCACTTTGATGGTCGTTCTTGCATGAAACTCTACTTAACACGAACAGAACCACACCACAGCATGAATTGTGGTCAGTATAATTAATCCTCAATTAGCATTTTACTGTCGGCCACTAGAACCCAATTGAGTTTACCATTGAAGCCTAGATCAGCTACATATAGACTGGAAATAAGTCAATTCAGTATGGTATAGACTAGTACTGTTTTGTTTTTTTTTTACTAGATACAATTACATACAGAATACAAAAATAACTAAGACCCAGACACTAAATGTAGACTTTTTCTCTGGAAGTTTAGGAACTGAAACAGAGGAGAAGAGGGCAAAATGCCAACCCGAGTATGAACTCTAAATCATCTCTGCTAGGAGAAATGGAAATAATTTAGGGACTAAAAATATTTTAGTGGATAATTTCTGTCTTCAGGGTGAAAAGACATTTTCGTCTTTGAAACAAGAATGAGATGGGGTGCCTGGGTGGCTCAGTCAGTTAAGCGTCCGACTTTGGCTCAGGTCATGATCTCACGGTTCATGGGTTCGAGCCCTGCGTCAGGCTCTGTGCTGACAGCTCAGAGCCTGGAGCTGCTTCAGATTCTGTGTCTGCCTCTCTCTCTGCCCATCCCCTGCTCACACTGTCTCTCTCTTTCTCAGAAATAAATTAAAAACATTTTAAAAATTGAAACAAGAACAAGATGATTTGAAAAAGGAACGGAATGAACGTGAGATCTTAGAACACAAAAAAGTAACACAGTAATTAGGCGTGATTCCTGAAATAAACGTCTGAACAGAGTATTTGGAAGGTAAAATCAAGAAAGTCTCTGAGAAAATAGAACATGCCAGAGAAACAGACACATAAACAACTGAGAGCTAGGATTCCACCAGGTTGCTCTGGATTAGCGCCTCCCACCTGGGATGTCTGCTTTGATGTCCTGGCCACCGTCCTCCGAGTACTTCTCCAGTGGATAACAACACAGCACCACTTGTCAGTTAAACCCCGAACTTGACCAAATCATCCTTCTTCTTAGCAATTGGCTTCCTCGGCCAGTTTTACCTCAAGCCCAAATCTTGGGCTTTATTCCCAAGAAACAACTGCTGTTAGACATACACCTTTGCCCGCATCTCCCATACTTAACAGTCACAACTTTACCTGGGATTCACATCACCAGATCCCCAGCTGTCCCCGGAGCCAGGGGCTTGTGGGATCTCTCTGGCTCACCTTCTTGAAAGAGAAACCTGCATCTGGTTGGATTAGGTGGTGCCGGCAGTGGCTAAGCCGCCGCCGGAGAGCCCAGCCCAGAGAGAGACGCTCAGGTCCCAGCGGGGTGTCCGCGCCCACTGCCTCTCGTGCTGTCGGGGTGGGGACCTAATGCCTGGGGCTGCCGGGGCTCATGTGGGGATGCCCATGCGCGGTTTGCACGGTGCTGGGCACAGAGGAAGCACCAGTAGTCACTGTGCTTTCCCAAGCTCCACCGCTGCTAATGCCCCCAGCACGGGGGGATGATTCTGATGCCCACGGGGGCTGAGGACGCAGCAGCAGAGCCCCATCGAGGAGGAAACGATGCTGACTTGGCTGCAGCTGGCTCAGCACTCTTGCCAAGGGCGTGCTGTGACCTCAAAGAGACTGTGAACTCCACGCGTAGGAGGGACACCAGAGCCCAGGCCAGCGTCCGCAGCCCCGTCCACCGCATGGAGAAACGCCAGCTCTGTGTGCACAGGCCCCTTCTATCCCCAGGGGCCCTGCGGGCGGGGCGCCATCCTCCCCAGTTCACAGGTGAGGAGGAGACCGGCGTGGCTGCATCCATTCCCCGAGGGCCACGTGGAGCGTAAGCTCAGAGCTGGCTCTGAACACCCTCCCCAGCTGCTCAGTCCAGGGAGCAGGTGGCACTTTCTGCCCTGGCTGCAGGGTAAGGGGAGGGGGCGTGAGGCTCAGACCCCCGTCAACCCGGGCCCCACCTCCCCAGCTCAAGGGACCCCCGGAGGCCCTGCAAGCAGTGTAGGCTGCCTGGGACAGATGGAGCGGGTGCCCAGGGTCCCGGGGACCAGCCGGCGCGCCCTGTGCCGCAGGGAGGCCCCCGTAAGGGAGCAGCGCTGAGCCGCCCTGCTGAGGACCCTGACGGCAGGGGGGCCCGAGGAGGCTCAGTGGGCCAAAGACAGGACCAAGGAGTCGTCGTTGGGAGGCGGAGGGAGGGCGCGCCCTGACGCGGCAAGTGCAGGGGGAGCAGCCAGAGCCCCGGCGAGACGCCTGAGAGGCC
>NW_027527429.1:2197489-2214836 GCF_008692635.1 Crocuta crocuta
TGAGAGGCCCCGGGGGCGCCGGGGGCGCGGGCCGAGGGGAGGGGCCGGGGCGCTTGGGGCTGGGGGGCCGCGCCCCGGGGCCCCCGAGGGGCCAGGATGTGAGCACGAGGAGGCGTGCGGGGACGCCCCCCAGGGACGGGCGGCCTGCGGTTTCTCGCCTGCCGCTCGTCCTGCGCCACCANGAGCTGGAAGGAAGTGGTCAGGATGTGGGCGGGGGTCGGACCTGGGGGCTGGGAGGCCCGGCCAAGGCTTTTGAGCTTGATTGCTTCAAGATTTCGAGAAGGAACTGCTTCCGGTGATGCGGGATGGAGGCTTTAGACTAGGAAATTCTGGAAGCAGGCATACCGGCTGAAGAATCTGTGAGCGCCTGGGCTGGAGGCGCAAGGGTACGTGGGCTTAACTGAGACCAGGGCGCAGGGGCGGAGGCGGGGGCCGAAGGGGGCGCGGGGGACAGAGGCGGGANGCACTTTGTGGGAAGTGTACGTGGAGAGCCCGGCACAGGGGCTCTGGCAGCGGCGATGTCTGTGGTGAGGACTCGGGAGGGAGGCTGAGGAAGGGCTGGGCGGGGGGCACGTGAGCCGTGCCCTCTGGATCCCCGGGAGGGCCACGGGCAACCTGGGGTGTCAGTCCCGCCCCACCGCTCGGCACCGGGACGGACACAGGGGCCGTGGGCTTTCCTGCCGCCGCCTGAAGGCGGGAGAGACCGTGCCCCCAGCACCCAGCTGCCCCTACGCGCCCCCGGCCAGCACCCCCGGTGCCGCGGCCCCTCCGGAGAGCAGCCCCCGCGGGAGGTTCTTCTTCAGGCTTCCAGACGGAAGGACCCCGTGGCCAGAATGAACCATCGTCCAGGGCTGTTTCCTCGGCGCGCCTGGCTTCCGGAAAGGTGGTGCCTCAAACAGAAACCACACAAGATGTGCCTGTAGAGCAGGGACACTGCAATCCGTTTCGGGTCTGGAGTAGCTTCTATCTACACTGGGACGGGCGCGGTTAAGATCAAGATGCAAGAAATGGGTCCGAGAGGGCACCCGTGTCTAAGGTGACAAGTCGCAGAAATGAAAAGTTTAAAAGTACATTTGTTGGCTGAGCTGGCAATGTGGGATCACCAATCGCATCGTTTGAATGAAAGACCTTTAAAAACTCGCATTGGGCAAGAGCCTCTAAGCCTTTAGGGTTCAACTCCTGTAACAACGCGAATCTGCTGCGTGACCGTCTCGTGCTTTTTGTTTCTGATCCTCGGTGATTCTAATGTAATCAGCCTTGTTTGAGTTGAACATTGACATTGAGGATGGAGAGGAGGAAGAAGGGGTGCTCAGCAAGGAGCACAGAGCATAGTAACCCTGGTTCGGTCCTGTCATAAAGGAGGAAAAACGACCAGGTCCCTTGCACTTGAGGTTGGAGACTAAAGGCTTAATTTCAGCAGAAATAGAAACACATTTGTTCATTTGGCTTCAACCATCTGCCAGTCAGCACTTCGACGGTTTCCTCAGTGTCCGTGCGTCATGCACTTGGTGTCTCATGTTTTCCCTCCGCCCCGTATTCAGAAATATTCGAGAAGATTCAACAGATGTGGTTCTATCTGTTTCCCTTTGTTATTCAAATTAGGCAGGAAAGCAAACTTTTAGGGAAATGGTTTTAATTAGCAAATAAAATAACAACGTCTGATACTTGCAGGCCAGTCGATCTGAAGTTGATTTGCAAATAAGAGTTTCGTTAATCCTTCCAGTGTTTCCTAAGATATGGTTGTGGAAAATGTTATTCTGCTTTTAAAAGGAGAAGCCGGGCTCTATGAGAAGCAAGTGGCCGTATATTAAAGAGGACTCTGAGAGGCGACCACTTAAGCTCCTTGTAAACATCACTTGAAATGAAAACCAGAACGAGGCTGCTTCTTCATGAATCGCCAGCACCCAGATGTGGCAAAGTTAACCGGAGAACTTTCTCGGTCTGATTTCCAGATGACTTAAAACAAAAAACAAAAAAAGAAAAAGAAAGAAAAAGAAAAAAGAAAACGTTTCTATCATCGGAGTGCATCACACGAGCTGATGAAAACGTCCCGTTGCACGGAGTGGGTGTAACGTCAGCATAGAACAGATTTTCGATTTCATAACACGCAGCTAAAGGTCAATCGCACGCTAGCATTTAAAATGTGAGTGTTTGAGCACTAAAGTCAGGATGCATCAGCTATTTTTAAGCACGGCAACCTGAACAAAGTTTGTCTCATAACCCAGGACTTCTTGCTCTTTTGGTGGGGAGGCACCCGGACCCCAAAAGAGGTCCTACTCAGAACTCCATATTCTACCTTGGGGTCTTTAAGACCCAAACTAGCTGTAGCAGGAAGGGCCTCACGCCTGACCCTGCCATCAAGCCATCCCAAAGGAAGGCTTGTGTATTTTAGCAGAAGCCCCCAAAGGCTCACTGCAGGGAGGTATTGAATCAGGGCTCTCCGGATCCGGAAGGTGGAGCCAACCCATTCTGAATGTACCGTTGTTTCTGGAAGTTTGGTTTTGTGGCTTTAAAAGTGCATGATTAGGGGCGCCTGGGTGGCTCAGTCAGTTAAGTGTCCAACTTGGGCTCAGGTCATCATCTCATGGTTTGTGGGTTCGAGCCCCATGTCGGGCTCAGTGCTGACAGCTCGGAGCCTGGAGCCTGCTTCAGATCCCATCTCTCCTTCACTCTCTGCCCCTCCTTCACTTGCATTCTGCCTGTCTCTCTCTCTCTCCCAAAAATAAATAAACATTAAAAAAAAATTTTTTTTTTTAAGTGCACGATTANCAAACTAGCTGTAGCAGGAAGGGCCTCACGCCTGACCCTGCCATCAAGCCATCCCAAAGGAAGGCTTGTGTATTTTAGCAGAAGCCCCCAAAGGCTCACTGCAGGGAGGTATTGAATCAGGGCTCTCCGGATCCGGAAGGTGGAGCCAACCCATTCTGAATGTACCGTTGTTTCTGGAAGTTTGGTTTTGTGGCTTTAAAAGTGCATGATTAGGGGCGCCTGGGTGGCTCAGTCAGTTAAGTGTCCAACTTGGGCTCAGGTCATCATCTCATGGTTTGTGGGTTCGAGCCCCATGTCGGGCCCTGTGCTGACAGCTCAGAGCCTGGAGCCTGCTTCAGATTCTGTGTCTCTGTCTCTGCCTCTCCCTTCACTAGTGCTCTGGCTTTCTCTCTCAATAATAAATAAACATTAAAAAATAAAAATAAAAGTGCATGATGATCACCGAAAGGCATTTTCCACCTTAGGCAAGTGAGTTTGCAATATGGTATAGAAGGACATGGTGAGAAATATACCAGTTTAAAAATTATATGTAACCTTATTTAAATAAAGATATGACCCAAGCCTGTTGATACTTAGAACAAACAGTACCTGAAATACTAAAGTAAACATCCCGTAGACGGACTTGGAGCCATAGGGAAGCACAGAAGAATCGGTGAACCTGAGAAAACGAAACTAGAAATTGTTCAGCCTGAACCACAGAGAAAGTCAGCCTGCGAAGCCCCATCGCCGAGCCTCAGGGACTCTGTGGGAACCCACCAGGATCCAAGGTGTGGGGCATGGAACTCCCAGGAGGGGGCGGGGGAGGGGGGAGCCCAAAAAAGTATTCAAAGAAATAATGGCTGAGCATTTTCCAAATTAGGCAAAATACATAAACGTACAGATTCATGAAGCTGAACAAACCCCAACCAGGAAAAAGTCAAAGAGCCCCCTGCCAAAACGCGTCACAACCAAACTTCAGAAAACTAAGGATAAAGCAAAAGTCTTGAAATCATTGAAATCAATGACAGAGGGAATCTCAACACACGTCATGGAGACCAGCAGGGAGGGACTCAGCCTCTCTCAAGAGCTGTCCACCCTGAATTCCATCTCTGGCAAAATTAGCCTTTAGGAATAGAGAGGAAACGAAGACGTGCTCAGATGCAGGAAGACTCAGGAGGCTATCGCCCCCACAGCAGCTCTAGAAAGATGCTCTCTACGCACAAGAGCGTGGAAGACGTGGAGCATCGGGAAGGAGACACCGGGGGAAGGGCCGGTACGTGGACCGCGCTGTTCGGGGCCCCGAGCACGGGACGAGAATGGCGCTGCTCTGACACTGCCGTGCTGGACACAGAGGGGAGGAAGGGCGAGCCCGGTGTGAGGAGTGGGGGAAAGAGGGAAGCCGGGGCCATGAGATGGACGTGGTGCTCCACCCCTGAGGCCGGTGTGGCCCTTACCTTACGTGGGGACGCTTGCTCTCCATCAGTATAAGGGCAGCACACTGAGGTTTCTGGGGTGTGGGACTGGGATGGAGGTGTCTCTGCCGCTGTATACACATCTCTCGCCTGCGGCATCTTCCGGGTTATTCTCTGTCGTGGGCCAAGAAGAGAGCTCAGAGCTCAAGGGTAGCCCAGCACGTGCTGTCCCGTCCCTGCTCATACCAACGGCCCCTTCTGCCACCAAGCAGCTCCCCTGCCCTGGGCACCCCGGGAAAGTCCACGGTCAAGGGCCTTGAGGGTCATGCTCTGCAGGTCTACAAAACATTCATGGCTACATTTTCAAGTGGCTCTTTCTTTGTTTAAAAGAATTTTTTTAAATGTTTGTTTATTTTTGAGAGAGAGAGAGCACAAGCAGGGGAGGGGCAGAGAGAGAGAGAGAATCCGAAGCAGCTCCAGGCTCCGAGCTGTCAGCACAGAGCCCGACGCAGGGCTCGAACCCATGAACCTCAAGATCATGACCTGAGCCGAAGTCGGACGCCCCACCAACTGAGTCCCCCAGACGCCCTTCAAGTAGCTCTAATACTTCCCTCGTCATTTTTCAGATGAAGTGTTGCCTATCACAATAACCCCCACAAAATGAGTAGCAACTGCTCAGAGACACGGCTCACGCAGAAGCTGAGCTCGACATCCACGTGCATTTTGGGAAACGTAGAACACANCACCGACTGAGTCCCCCAGACGCCCTTCAAGTAGCTCTTTCTAATACTTCCCTTGTCATTTTTCAGATGAAGTGTTGCCTATCACAATAACCCCCACAAAATGAGTAGCAACTGCTCAGAGACACGGCTCACGCAGAAGCTGAGCTCGACATCCACGTGCATTTTGGGAAACGTAGAACACAGATGGCCCCTCGTCGCTGTGTGGACTACGTGGCTTCGGGGAGACAGTGCACCCGCGCAAGACCAGACGGTCCTTTTTCAGTCACCGAAAGTAACTGACGACTCCGGCCCTCCCTGGCCTGCCGTCCTTGTTGATCCCTTCAGAAGCTTAGATTTTTCTTGCCTGTTTGAACCAGCAAGGCCGCTAGATGTTTGAAGCCCCTTTTATTTTATTTTTTAATGCGACAGAGCGAACACAAAGCAGCTCATAGGGTTTATAGGGAACTCGCCATTGGATGTGACCCCGCACGCTGGGGGAGGCAGCAGGCGCTGAGACCGTCCCACGGGGCACGCTGTCATCGGCACTCAAGCACCTCACGGCGGCACTGGGCCACAGAATACGTTTGAATTAACTAATCATTTCATGTTCCGCTGAATATGTTTTAATTGAATAAGGTAAAACAATGGATACAAGGCGACTTCCAAAAACTTCTAGAAGAAGCTGATTTACAATCGTCGGAGCAGGAAAAACATCCTCCTAAATTCTTAAAATAATAAAGTTAACTTTAAATCTCAAAACGTATTAGGTAATCTATTTCTTTCTCTGGTATTTCAATTTCACATTTGAAAAGGTGGTGGTTGGGGCACCTGGGTGGCTCAGTCGGTTAAGCATCCGACTTCGGCTCAGGTCATGATCTCATGGTTTGTGGGTTCGAGCCCCACGTCAGGCTCTGTGCTGACAGCTCAGAGCCTGGAGCCTGTTTCAGATTCTGTGTCTCCCTCTCTCTCTGACCCTCCCCTGCTCATGCTGGCGCTCTCTCTCTCTCTCTCTCAGAAATAAATAAAACATTAAAAAAAAAAGAAAAGGCAGCAGTTATATCTGAGGGGGAGAAACAGACCATTCTGTGTCTGGTTAGCTCGAAAATACTCGGAGTTTACAGTGACTATTTCGTTAGCTACGGCCCCGCTGGCTTTTAAGGTACGAGCTCTTCTGTATAATTTTTACCCTAATGCTACTGACAGCGGCTCCAAAGACAGGTAGGAAGGGTTGTGAGAGCGCATGAGCCACTGTACGGTTTCAGAGCCCGGTCGCCCCCAGCCGTGGGCCGGCAGCTTGTCTGTTCCCTGCAGGTTTAGGCCGGGAAGGCCCACCAGCTCTCCTGCGGGAGCACAGATTTGCTGGAAAGATCGCTAGCTCGGCTGGGGCGGTGGCTCCTCATTCTTCTTTATTAACGATCTCTGAGCCTGCCACGTCCAGGCCAGTACTTGGTGACAAAATGTGTTGGGCTGCGGGGCAGGGGGCGTGGGACAGCATCCCCAAGCTCGTGAGAGGAAAGCACATCACTCCTGCCTTGTTTTTTCCTTTCTAAAGTGCCTCCCAGAAATGCTGGAAACCCTATAAATATCCCCTGGGCAGAGGCGTCAGAGGAAGAGCCGGTGGCGAGAAGGGGGTCAGGGGAGTCTGTGGTGAGCGCAATTCATGGGCCTCATTCAGAACCAGGCGCTTCGGAAGCCTGCGGCCGGTCGGTCCCCACACGGGGCTCCGGAGGCATCCGCGCCCAGTGCCAAGCTCATTATCTCTGCTCTTTATCTGCAGACGGAAATGGGAGCGATGCGCGCAATACTAGCTCCATAAATAAATGTTGGGGTCTAATTGCCGAGTCGGCACCGGCCCGGAAGGCAGTGGGACACTCTCTTGTCTCTTTCATCTCTGGGCGCGGCTGGTCCAGGGGATGCATGAGACCATGTGCTTTCTGCCTTCGGAGGCGGGCTCCGGTAGCCTCCCTCCACTCTCCGCTGGAGAAATATTTACTTTGTACTAATTGGTCTCCCTCTTGGCAGCCCTGGTGCAACGGCCACAATTTCTGACTTGAGACTGAGTCCTGTGGGAAGGAGAAGGTGTCAGTTGGCAGAGCTCAAGGGCCAAGACCTAAGGGATAAGGGCACTTAATGTTCTAGAACCTTCTTGCCACATGTCATCGGGTCCCAGAACAAAGAGTGCCCTCAAAGCCTCTCACAACGCTCCCCCCCACCATCCCTTTTCCCCAGAAAAAGATTTCTGACACCTTCCAACACACAATCCTTAGGCAACATTTCTTTCCTTTTGTGAAACCACCACTGTGCACCTTGAAGTCAAAGGATTCTTTTCCTTCAGGGGTTTTGATTTTTTTAAACATTCATGATTTTGTGGTGTTTATAAAGCGGTACTTGCAGTAGGAGACTTGGAAACTGCACACAAGTGTGAAGGGGGGACTAGAAGCCTTCCCCAGTGCACCGCTCAGAGACAACCACCGAATAAATACATCGCCAGCTGTGTGCTCTTTATTTAAAAATAAAAATTTTTTTAAATGTTTTATTTATTTCTAGGAGAGAGAGAGAGACAGCGTGAGCAGGGGAGGGTCAGAGAGAGAGGGAGTCACAGACTGAAACAGGCTCCAGGCTCTGAGCTGGCAGTCAGCACAGAGCCCGACGCGGGGCTCGAACCCACGAACCGCGAGATCATGACCTAAGCGAAAGTCGGACTGACTTAGTCAACTGACTAAGCCACTCAGGCGCCCCTAAAAATAAAATTTTTAGTGGCTATTTTTATTTTTGAGAGAGACAGAGCATGAGCAGGGGAGGGGCAGAGAGAGAGGGAGACACAGAATTTGAAGCAGCTCCAGGCTCTGAGCCAACAGCACAGAGCCCAACGCGGGGCTCAAATTCAAGAACTGTGAGATCTCGACCTGAGCCGAAGTCAGAGGCTCAACCGACAGCCCCCCAGGCGCCCCCAGCTGTGTGCTCTTTAAAGGAGCTTGTGAGCATCGTCCAACTACAGCAACATTATCTTTTTTTTTTCATACCTAACATTACCTGATGTACATTTTCTTTTACTGAAAACTCTTGGGAAACAGTTTAAATAGACTGTATAGCGTTTCATTGCTTAATTGCCTTTTATTTAAAGACATATCTCTGATGATGGCTGTTGTGGTTATTCTCAGATTTCACTACTATAAATGAGGTGTTGATGAACATCTTCATGCCTAAATAATTGTCTCCATTTTTTACTATTTCTTTAAAGTAGATGATTCAGCCTGGCACTCCTGAGTCAAAAACGATGGACACCTGATCACTTCCAATACACACTTCCAAACACTCTTTGAACGCATCCTCAGTTTATACCCCCACCTCTGCCGTTACCCAGGCGCTCACCCTGCCCCCAGAGTGGGAAGCGAACATTTTAAAAAAATATCTGCTTAGGGGCCTCTGGGTGGCTCGGTTGGTGAAGTGTCCCACTCTTGAGTTCAGCTCAGCTCGTGATCTCACGGTTTGTAAGTTCGAGTCCCGCATCGGATCCTCTGTCTCCCTGTCTCTCTCTGCCCCTCCCCGGCTTGCTATCTCCCTCAAAAATAAATAAACATTTACAAATTAATTAATTTAATTTAATTTTGAAAGTCCCTGCTTATGATAGTTTGTTGTCTCGATCTGCATTTCCTTCACCATCATCAAGGTTAAACACACTTTTAATTTATGCATACCCCATGCCACATTTTGTATCATTATTGCTTAAAATGTTAACTCTTTAATGACAGTAGCTGTGTGAGGCGGAGAGTTGGTGTGTTTTCCTACATAGCGAAACAACTGTACGAACACCACTTGGTGACTAACCTCCCCAGTCTTGACTGCTTTGTGATGCCTCCTTTTGTCAAATGCCCACTGCTCTGTCCCGGGCTGTCTGTCCTGCTCCTTTCTTCTGTCTGTCTTGGATCCGCATTGGCCAATAGGATGCCTGCAGGTCTTCGCCGCGTTCTGACATCTGGTCTACCCTGAGATTTGCACAGCCACAGCCGCAAACTGATGTTCCCTTCACTGTGTGTCTGCCCTTTTATCCAGGTAGCGCTGGAGATTTTCCCCTTGTCCTTGATACTTGGCAGTTTGCTCTGCTCTATCTTCACGTGAATTTGCCTTATTTAGCCTGTCTAGGATTGCAGGGTGTTTCTAAACCCTAGCACTTGTACCCTGCTTCCGTTCCGGAAAATGTTCAGGCGTTATCTGTGCAAACACTGCACGTTGCGAAGCCCCACTGTAGCCTTTCTGGAGCCCTACTGGGTGTATATTTAAACTTCTTTCTTTGTTTGTTTTCTATGTCTCAGAATTTCTTAGTTGTATCCCCATGTCTTTATCCCTCTGTGTTGCTTGCTGCTGAGTGACCAGATTTTTTTCCACTTGGCTGTTTCTCTCTTCAGCTACTTCATGTCTATTACTGGAATTTATTTTCTTCTTTCTACTTGACTAACCCAGAGTTTCTATTGGATTATTTTTCAGATTTTATATTCGTTTCATAATTGCTTGTTCTTATTTTGCTTTCCCTTGGGTCTGGGAGTATTTAAAGCATCTTCACTTTAGAGTTTCCTTCAGATTGTTCTGGTACGTCTAGTTATTTGGGTGTGAATTCTCCTGCTCGGGGTGGGAGGGCTGGGAACAAGCTCTGTGGTCTGTCCCAGTCGGCGCTGGACTCCGCGAGCTTGGTTTTCAGCATGGTGTTTCCACACTCCAAGAGAAGTGTGAATTTGGGCCTCAAACGTGCCCCAAGCACAACTTTATGAAAGTTTTCCTCTCGACAGTGACCTGGGGCCAGAAACACAGATTTTTCTGTTCTGTTCTTTCTAATTTCTCATCTGCTCAATTCAAATAAGAGCATTTCCAGAACCTCGCTGTTCATGGTCACTTGTGGCCTCTCCTACCACGAAGCCTCCACACCCCTGTTGGGAGGACGCAGCCCCAATCCCTGCTCAGTGCTGTGGCCGCCAATTTTCATCTTTATTTTTGGAAGCTGGAGACTTTCCTTTCTTGCTTTTTGTCTTGGCTCAATATTTTAAGCCTAACTCAGCAGTTCTACGTGTTTGGAGCAGACATGGACAAATCTCATGACTGCTGCATCCTCTGGAATGCCCGGAAATTTACTCTGTTTTCGTGGATTGAAGCGTTGTCGTGTGCACATGGCTGGTCCTCTCCTTTTCTTCCCTGTCTGCTTCCCGTCCCTTCTTTTCCTCGTCTGTTCACATCATGCCCACTTCTAAAAGATGCACCTATTTTTGTAAAGTGAGAGAAATCCTGTAGGACTTTCTACTTGAATCACTTTAGGAGGAGTTTATGTTTTTATGGTATTTAGTCTTCCCGTCTAGAAACATGGTGCGCGCAGTTCCGGGTACCGTGTTTCCTCTTCTGTTCTTCACTCTATGTCTCCTTTCTGTCTTTCCTCTTTCGTCCTTTCTTTCATTCCTCCCTCCCTTCCTCTCTCTCTCCCTTCCTTCCTTCCTTCCTTCTTTCTTTCCTTCATACTAATCATTAGATACAAAAGCCACTCTGAGTAATGAGTGATGGGTCCTCTTGACCTGCACAAACAGGTGTTTGCAAACAGCCCGGGAACATTCTCTTCTGCTATAACCTTGGTTGGTCTTTTCCACTTCCTCTTTGTACCATAGGTTGGATCTTTATCCTCTGTCTTCTTTGCCTATCATTTTCTCACTCATGATTTTCTTATCTGCATGTTGAGATAATGTTGGAAATCTTGTTTTCTTCACTACAGACTCCGTCTTCTGCAGGTGAACGGTCTTCACTGCCTTATTGCTGGCTCACTTTTCCCAGGCGGTGCAGATCCAGCGATGGGGGGTGAGCGACGACCAGCAGCTGTCGGTGACTTGCCCGTCTTACCTCGCCCCACGGCTCTTGGAGGGGAAGCAGGCTTCAGTCCTCACTTTGTTTCTCTGTCCACCTGCCCCGGGCCCACAGCTGGTAGCGGCTCCTCCTGACCCCCGCGTGTCCTCTCCATCACACCTGCACCGCCCACAGCAGTCTCCGAAGGACCTCAGGGCCAACCCGTAGCCTCAAGGAAACAATCAGCCTTAGGATGAGTCTCTCTCAAATGCCCAGTGTCCAGACGATGGTGTAAAGCATTTCTTTACTCTCTTGTTGAACTATCTTTTAGTTCTTGGATATTGCCTGTCTGCATTCCCCTGACCTGCTCATATGCCCCTGCTTACCTCCTCCTTCCTAAAGATCACACACACACACACACACACACACACACACACACACACACAGAGTTAGAACTAATAAATTAATTCAGTAAAGTTGCAAGGTATAAGATCAACACACAAAACTCAGGTGTATTTCTATACACTAACAATGAAAAGTCCAAAAACGATATTAAGGAAACAATTCCATGTACAATAGCATCGAAAAGAGTAAAAGACTTAGGAGGAGAAGGACTTGCACTCTGAAAACTACAAAATGTTGCCACGAAACTGCACTTGGAAATGGCGAAGACCGTGGATTTACAAACTCGACTGGTCTTACTAGTAATTGATATTAATCAAATTTGTATGCCTGCCGTGCCACGGGCCTGATCCAGGCCCTTCCTCACTAAATGTGACACAAAGGCATAAGTGTCCTCTGGAGGACCCCGCCAGGACCCTGTGTCCAGGGAGTGGCCGGCCTCAGGGCGGCTGCAATCTCCCCTCCCTGCTGGGCCCACAGCCTTGGGAAGAAGTCCAGCTGGGCTTCCACGACTGCAGGTCAAGTCTTGGGCAAGTTTCTTAGTCACGCTGGCCCTGACTTCCTCCTCTCTCTGTTGGGATTTTTAGAAAAGGGGATAATGACTATTATTTTGATTTATTCCTCTGTAGTTATAAATTTGTTATTTCCACTTAATGCAGGGGCGCCTGGGTGGTTCAGTCGGTCAAGCGTCCAACTTTGGCTCACTCAGGTCATGATCGCACGGTTTGTGGGTTCGAGCCCCGCATTGGGCTCTGTGCTGACAGCTCGGAGCCTGGAGCTGCTTCAGATTCTGTGTCTCCCTCTCTCTCTGCTCCTCCCCTGCTCACTCTCTGTCTCTCTCCCTCTCAAAAATAAATAAATGTGAAAATGTTAAAAAGGCCAGAAACTGTTTAATGCAAGACCAATACATGTTGACTGTTGAAAAATACATAAAATATAGATTTTTTAAAGAAAGAATGACTCTTCCAGACTCCCACTTCCAGAGACACGGATGGCCGACTTCTCAGAGGACACCTCCCCTTCCCTCCCTCGTATACCATTTTTATGCAACAGAAAGGTGGTCGGGATTTTTTTTTTTTTAATGTTTTATTTATTTCTAGGAGAGAGAGACAGCGTGAGCAGGGGAGGGTCAGAGAGAGAGGGAGACACAGAATCTGAAGCAGGCTCCAGGCTCCGAGCTGGCAGTCAGCACAGAGCCCGACGTGGGGCTCGAACCCACAAACCGCGAGATCATGACCTAAGCAAAAGTCGGACGCTTCACCGACTAAGCCACCCAGGCACTCCGAGGTGGTCAGGATTTTTAAAAGCTTGTTTCTGAAGTGCAAAGTCACACTGTTGCCATTTTTCTATGTCATCCAACCTCCCCCCATCTACACGGCATTCCTTTGTAGGATGTACTGTGTCTCATTTCCATCCGCTGGGGACTACACCCGCCCCCAAGGCCTGAGGCCAGGTCCTTCTGACATTTCATGCTCAGGTCATTTCTAAAGTTTTGCTACTATAAATGGGGCTGCAGGGAACACGCTCCCAGCTACCTCTCTGCGCACGGCCGGGATGAGCTCCGCAGGGAAACGCTTTAGAAGGAAATGGCTGGATTAAAGCAGATGTATAATTGTACAGCCTTTTTTTTTGAAGGCCAAATTGGAAGGAGCACTTTAAAAAGTTGGTTCCGTTTTCAAACAGAGAAGACAGGCTCATTACCCAGGACGCCAGGGGCCAGGGACTGCGCGGCCGCGGAGGGTGGGCCTGTGTGAGGACCCAGGCGCAGAGCATGGCTGGGACTCTCTCTTGTCCCTGTTTTTCTCGATCCATGAGCTCCATCTTCCTCACCTGCATTTTGTCTTCTCTCCCCGGTTGACCTTGGCCACCTTGACCTTGGCCACCAACAACATGCGACTCACCTGTGCCTGCGCCTGCCGGAAGACCAGCCCCTCCTGCGGAGAGGCATTCAGCCTGGCTCTGCCGGGGCTACACCCCTGGCCTGAGGCCAGGTCGCTCCGACGCCAGCCCCTCTGGACCAGCGGTTCGTGCAGCAGAGGGTGAGTTCCCAGGGAAGAGAGGAGGACCAGCAAGGCAGAGAGACGGCCCGACTCCCACGGCCGCTCCCTGTGTAGATTGGACACCGGTTCTTCCCGAGATTTCAGAACAACCACTGGGTCCGTTCATTACGTGAGAAAAGTTCACTGACGGACTGTCCGTGTCATGTGTGGAGCCACTGACGTCTTCATTCACAACCCGCTGTTTCTCCAGTTCGATTAAGGTGCAGTTTACGTTGGGTAAAATTCACCCGATAAAGGACGAATTTGACGCTTGACATATAGCTCTGTAACCACCAGCACAACCAAAATAGAAAACAAGTCCATCATCTTTTAACATTCTTAACTTATTGTTTAAATCAAGAAGACATAGCCGGTGGTTCATCAGAAAGTGAGATTTAGGAACGCCTGGGTGGCCCAGTAGGTTAAGTGTTCAACTCTTGATTTCAGCTCAGGTCACGATTTCACAGTTGGAGGGTTCAAGCCCCGAGTCAGGTTCTTCACTGACAGCGTGTCTGTCTCCCTCTCTCTCTGCCCCTCCCCCACTCTCACACGCTCTCTCTCAAAATAAAAGAATAACCTTAAAAAAAGAAAGTGATATTTAGTTTTAAAACATTTAAAATACAGTTACCCTTCATTACATTTGCACTGTATTTGTTCAAATGTAAGAATAGCAGAATGTATGTGTGTGCGTGTGTACACACGCATGTGTAATGCCAACAACACTAATTCAATAAAATTGCCTTCAGAAGCTACCCAAGTATTCTGTCTCCAGCCATGTGCTTTTCACAGTCCCACATCCTTGTAACGCCCACCCAGGTTGAGCTGAAAGTCCCTTTCCAGAACAGTAGGACAGGCTGAAAGTTCGGCAGGAGATCAGAAAGGTTAAGAGTGTGGGGGTGCGTCACAGGGTGATTGGGGGGGTGCCTGGTGAGGTGGGACTAGAGCAGACCAGAAGGGGTCCAGGCAGACAGGGGAGGGCAGGCGATGTGGAGGGTCAAGCAGCATGGGGCCGGGCGGCTGGGAAGCTCCTTGCCACCTTGGTTTTGTCTCTCTCTAAAGCACACGTGTGATCACACCTGTGCTCTTCTCTGCACTGCCCCCGCCTCCATAAAGCAAAGCGATGTTGCAAATGCTTCCAGAACCTACCTGCAGCGTCAGCGACCCTTCAGAGTGAGTTGCATTAAACTGAGCCAGAGTCAGTTGATAATTTTGTGAGCTCAAAGAAGGGTAGGACTCAGAGCTGGCAGGGAAGCGAAGCAAGCCTCGGCATCAGTACAAGAATCAAGCTGGGCAGGTGGCAGCCTCCCGGCTCCCTGGCAGGAGCTCCCTCCGAGGCACACTTGGGGATGTGATTCACAGGGCCCAGGACAGCCCAGCCTGGCACCCTAGCCACCGGCATGCAGAACCCCCGACAGGCTCCCACTCTCCCAGGAAAAGGTGGGCAAATGCTGTTCGGGCAAACGCTGAGGTCTCTGTGTCTAGGAGGTGAGGGTCTCTTATCGAATGGACAGCACAACAAATGTCACTGAAATGCCTTCAGCAGCACAAAACATGTCCGTGGGACATGTCAGGGAATTGGCATGGCCTATTTTTTCCCATGTTTAGTTCTATAGGCATAGTCTGCATTCGGTAACGTTCACCGTTTCTACTTCTGACAAACCTATACTGTTGTGTAACCACCCCCACAGTCACGATATAGATTCTGGTCCATTAGAATTCAGGTTCAGGACAAACCAGTATCCCCGCGCCTGGTGAAGGGCATGGCTCTGAGTTCGGAAGGCTCGATTCACACCCTGGCCACGCCTCCTGCAGCCGAGTGACTTTGGAAAAGTGACTTGTTCTTTCCAGGGTGTCCATTTTCCCTACTGCAGAAGGGGACGGTGGTGGCCATGCCATGTAAGGATGAGACAAACTGGTAAGGGGAGTGGGGTAGCTCTGGCGCAGGCCGCCTCCGTGGCACTGCCTCTGGCAGCTGGCAGCACTCCAAGGAGCCCTTGCTTCCCGCAGGTCTGTTTTCCCTTGGACTAACATCCAGACTCACCGTGTGGCACGCAGGACGATGGCAACAAACAAATCACACAGCTAAGTCCTCTGTGCATTTCCTGTGTTCCCGTAGGATTCTGAATACTTTACATGGATTGCCTCATGCAATCCACACCATGAATGTGGCCAGCATTAGTAAATATCCATTCCACAGGTGAGAAAATGTATATAAAGAGGAGGCCACTGCCTGGAAATTCATAGCTGGTAAAGTGTGTAGCTGGGGTCTGAGCCATAGTCTGCATTTCTAACCACTACCTGACCCCTCTTTCATTCATGAAAGAGGTTGGAAACCATGAATGTAGACATTCATTTATCTCCAAGAAAAGATGTTCCCGATACACAAGGTGAGAAGAACACTTTATAAATATATCTATATCCAGCAACAACAACAACAACCAAAAAAAAAAAAAAAAGTCATCCAATTCCAAAATGGGCAAACGACTCAAACAGGCATTTCTCCAAAGAAAATATCCAATGGCCGATAGGCACATGAAAAGACACTCAACCTCACTAACCACTGGGGAAATGCAAACCAAAACCATGATGGGATGCCACATCTCATGCATTAGGAAGACTATTTAAAAAAATAAAAACAAGAACCAAAAATACGAAGTGTTGGCGCGGAAGTGAGGGGGTCTGGTGTGAACGTGAAATGGGGCAGCCACTGTGGAGAACAGTATGGCGGCTCCTCAGAAAACCACCTGTGGGTGTGCACCCCAAATAACTGTAAGCAGGGACCCAAAGAGATGTTTGTGTGGCCAAGAGGAGGAAGGAACACCGGTGTCCATCAGCAGGTAAATGGGTAGACAGAATGTGGTACAGGATGGAACAGAGTATTAGCCAGCCGTAAAAAGGAAGGGAATTGGGACATAGGTTCTGATGTGGATGAATCTTGAAGACATATGCTATATGAAATAAGTCAGTCACACATGAAAAAATATCGTATGATGCCACTTCTATGAGGTCCCCGGAGTAATCACATTCAGAGAGACAGATGAAGGACGGGGTCGCCAGGGGCTGGGGGCGGGGCAGGCAGTCCTTGTTTCACGGCGACCGGGTTTCTGTTCGGGAAGCTGAGAAAGTTCTGGAGACGGATGTGCTGATGGCCACATTTTTACATGAATGTACTTTACGCCCTTACACTGTGTCCTTTGAAATGGGTAAAGTGGTAAATTTTATATGTAATGTGTATTTTATCACAATAAAAACTCTATAAAATCATGGGCCCATTTGCAAGTGACAGAGGGGGAGGGAAGGAGAGGTTTTTACTGACTGTTAGAAATTGCCGCCTTCATCTTCTCTTCCACTTTCCCGAGTACTTTTATGACAACCACAGGTCATTTCTACAATCAGGAAGAGAGCAAATGTCACTTACAGACACCCCGTTTCTTCCCACTTCTGTCCCTCCCTCATTCCATTGGCACCTGCTTTTGTCCTTCTTGATTGCTTGTCCCTGGAGGTAGCAAAAATATTATTAGACCCATTTTTCAGACAAGGGAATAAAGATTCTGACAAACAAAATGAATCACACAAGATCACCAGCTAGGTGGGAAAGCCTAGACCCACTGGAGGCCCCGCAGGGGACATCAGACTCTGCCTCCCCGCCCCCCACCACCCAGCTTTCCCCTTAGAGGCTGGGACCACTGGCCCCTGGGCCCTTGCACCGTCTCCACTATACACCTACAATATGTTTGTCTCAAGTAGCTAGAGCGTGTGCTACCAGGGTCACTGTGAAATAAAGCTGGTGGTCATTACGTCTGGGGTGTGGCTGTGAATGGCGCCAGGCTCACCACCACCTGGGGGGACGTGGGTCTGCACCAGCGTGGCCACAAACACCGAGAACAGAAACGCTCTTCTGACCTCGTCATCCAGAGAATTCGCAGGCTTCGCCTCCCTTCTGGACATTGACAGCCAGAACGGGAGGCGGGGAGCCGGCTGCTTGCGCCCGGGGCTCATGGTCCTCTCGTGATTTCCCCGGAGGCCGTGGGTGCGGCCTGTGTCCGTGCTGTCCCCAGGCCTCGGCCTCGGCCCGGGAGCCCTGCAGAGCCCCGTGTCACCTCCTGTCCCAACCACGCGGACGCTCTGCTGCCAGCATGTGCTGACTCCCCTTCGCTCTGCACTTTCAGCATGGTCTTTTTTGGGGGAATGGGGGGCGGGGGTGTGG
>NW_027527429.1:2214879-2244423 GCF_008692635.1 Crocuta crocuta
TGGGGCGCGGGGGTGTGGGGGGCTGTAAAAATGATCTGTTTTGAGTGAGATTGAAGTAGCCCCATATACAGACCTGTTATCTTTTCTTAGTTATCTCTGGTACAGACCACAAATCACAATACTTTACAGTCATTTTTATACCTCATCACTTACGTTCCTTACCTGCGTCGTACGAGGCTTCCGTGCCAATTGAAGCCCTTCTACGCACGCCACCGTGACCGCTGGCTGGGTTTGCCAGGCTCTGCCCGTCTCTGAGCCGTGTGCTGGGCCGGGCCGCCAGGGTCCTCGGGCCACCTTCAGATGTACTGTGTTTCCCAGCAGGGAGAGACTGAGTCTGGGTGGTCAGGAGCCCACAGGCGGGGTGGCCTCCAGCCGAGCACACTTGTCGGCCGGTCCCTGGCCTCTTTCCCAAACTTTGCTCCTTCCCGGATGTTAGCAGTGACAACATGTCCGTCTTCAACAGAAAAAAACAGGACCTACCCTTTTTTAAAAAATAAAACCAACTGTCCTTTCCAGCTCATAGCATCCAGGCTTGAGCTGGGTTAATTCAGATCTCTCCGAAAAGACCTCTAACCATATCCCATTGCTGTAGACATCATTGGCAGAGTTAACAGAGTTTCCCTCCTCTTCTTTTTTAAGTTGCAAATGCTTAAAATTCTGTTGGCCTTTGAGCTCCCAAGGGGATCCCCCATCTCCAGCCCCCATGTGCCGTTGCCATGGCGATCTCTCCTTCCCTTTAAAGTCTGGAATGCCACATTCCATAAGATTTGCACAGAAAGTTGCTTGATCATACGCAAAGGCCTGTCTGTCAGTCTCGAACATTCTGTACCAATAAACACACTTCGAGACCCTCACTCCTTCTTGCTGTAAAACTTCAGGTTTTGAGACTCGTTTGGGAGATTTGGGGGGGGAGTCCAGAAAACTAGAGCCCCCGCCAGGTATAGCACGGATTGTCTCCTGATTCCTGCCTGTGTCATGCTAGCGTTTTAAACCATTATTCCAAGAACGAGAGCATGCACTACAGAGCAGTGGCAAAATTATATGTGTAGTTGACCCCAACACTGGGCTCAAAATATTGAGTTTTACGCGGACACTGAGGCCATTTAGCATTTAAAATATTAAAGCACATTTAAGCCCTCAAATGAATAAGTGACTTTAATTACATAAAGAACCAGATTTCGAGGAAATTATGGTAATTTGCTAGAGGAAAATAGCCTCTAAGTCGCCTTTATGACTTAATGGTTGGTAATTTTTGAAGGAATATTCTCTGCTGTAAGCCTGTTTTCAAACAGTTTCTGAAACAGGAATAGAACTAATTGCTCTCCAGTAAAAGATGGTTCCCTATTTTGTGTCCCCTGTTTCAGGGGGATGAAAATAAACACAAGATACAATGTTTCTTTGTACGGAGAAACAGCTTTGTCAGAAAAAGAATTCCTGCAATCAAAATAAAGCACCAGGAATAGAACCGATGCTTTGTTACAGTAAAACAAAATTCCTCTGCATTGAATAATGATGGATTTTCTGTTTGGTACTAAGCAGAGATTTTTTTTTTTTTTTTAATTTCAGGAGTCTGTCCTTCATTGTTTGCAACCTCGCTCGCCGTGATATTGAGCAGTGAGGTGTCAGCAGCTGATTAAAGGGGGGCAAGGAAGCCGTGCTGATTGCACCGAGCCCTCCGACGGCGGCCCGGCCGGACTGGACGGCGGCCGACACACCTGCAGATTTATGGGCAGGAGCAGAGCTGGGGCCTCACCCGGGCCGTCCGCTCTTGTAATGAATCCAGAAAAAGTACACAAACCCGTTTTCCCTCAAATAGAGGCAACGTGGCGAGGTCTTGAGAGGTGGGGGTGGAAGAGGGGTCCCCAGAGGTGCACCCAGTACCTCTGATCTGCCGGGAGCGCTTGCACCGTAAAACCAGGGGCCGTGGTCCCGCTTCAGGGAGCCAAGGCCCGAAGACCGCACGGACACGGTTAACGCCTGGAGGCCGAGCAGCGGCGCTGGGCACACGGACGGCCCGTTCCTCCCCGCACGTCCAGGACCCGCTCAGTGCAGTCTCCGTGGGTGGGCTCGCTTTGTGTGTCGCTGCTGAGCAACGAGTGTCACCTGGCATCCTGCGTGCGTGAGACTGGCTTCCGGAACGTTCCTTCCCGCCACGCCCGCGGTTTGCTCCTTAGGAGACATACTTCCCATGAGGAGGATCGGGAAAGAATCAACGGTCCCAAAGCTGATGGCTTATCAAGCCGTCGTTATTTAATAAGTCGATGGGCCTGATACATTCATTTTAAAACCCCGTGGGCATGTATCTTAGGAAAACTGTTGGAGTCTGCGACGATTGTGTTTGCGTATCCGTGTGTAAGTAGGACGTGGGTGCTGTGGGAGAATCGTGCACGCTCCAGAATTAGAGAAAAGAAGTAATTCTCAATTCTACAAATGTTTAGAAGCAGAGAACACTGCTTCTCTTGCTAATTTAATGCAGAGTTATTTTTTTAAATATCTTCTACCTTTAAAAAATGACAGATGGAAAATATCTTTGTCCTTCCCCTTTTAGCTAGACAAACTCAGGAAAACCCAGAGACTTGGTATAGACGTTTTCATCAAAAACATCACTGTGCTGTGTCAGAAATGCAGCCAAAACAATGGGAAAATAGGATTTAAACCTTTCTCCTTTCTTCTCCTACAAAACCCTTTCGGCAAAGTACACTCACAATTACCAATATTTCTAACCAAAATGTGAAGTGTGAAGAGAGCTTTCAGCAAAGCCAGAGGTTTAAAAAAGAAAAAACAAGATAATGAAAATAAAATGATGCCTAGGCTGACCTGGGATTTGCCGATATTTTACTCAGAAGTTTTGCTCCGTTTTCGTGGTTGCATTCAAGGGTTCGGAAAACTCAAACATCGCCTAGCTTTGGCAAAAAAGAAAGCTGTGTGATTTCAGTGAGATCTTTTCCTGCACAATTTAAAATTGCTTTTTATTTGTAATTCAGGGCGAAGCTGTCTGGTCAGGCCTCGGTACCTTCTTCCCTGCTAAGAAAGAAGAAATTCACCTCTGCTTCAATTTTGCGACCCGCAGTTTCTAAGAGCTCAAGCAAGTGGAAATTAAAAAGTAACTTGAAAAAAACAATTCCATTAGCTACAAAATGGTCTCCATTCATTTTATGACAAGTGAAGGAATTGCCATGAGAACACATTTTCGGTTTTGAAAATTAGTTTTTAAACGGCTTGAGTGGAAGATCATTTTGGTAGAAAAACTGGAAGTTTGTTTTTAGGAAAAAACTCTGCCAGGATTAGCCAAGGCCACAGCTTAAAACACATTCAGAACTCGAACATCGCGGGCGACAGCCTCCCCTCCAGATTGCCGAGGGACCAGCGCACGCAGGAGTCCCCGGGTCCCCCTGGAAATATCCCTTTTATGGCACTTTCATTTTCCAAAGCAATTTGCTGGAGTTCATAAAGAGCGAATAATAGCTTTACGGTCCGTTGTTGAAGCTTTTCTTAGCGTTACTTAGCTCCCATCGCACTTACTTGCAGTTGGAGGAGGCTGACTGAACTTTGGGTAACCCTCTAGAGCTCGGGGACCTGAGCCTGCCAGGCGGGGGGCTCCCGCCCTGGGGATCGCCGTCCCCCGTGGGCGCCCGGCTCCCTGGCGCTTCTGCCCTTGTTTGAACAAAGCCTGTTCCGTGAAACCGAAGCACAGGTGACGGGTACCCGTGCGCGCTGCGCTGCCGCGGGTGGGAAGGCACCCGCAGCCCGTTTGCACAGAACACGGCGGCCCTGCTGCAGGGTTTTAAAGAGAAAGTTCGCTAAGAACAGGGGCGTGTGGAAGAGCGACAGCCAGGGCGATACTCTATTTGATCTGGCCTCACGGTGGCTGGGGACCCGGGGACGTGGCCCGAGCCGTGGGGGACAGAAAGAGCCCTCAGTGCCAGCCAGGTCCCGAGAGTGGTGGGCGCAGCCACAAACTGAAAGCTGAGTGTGCAGAGGCTTGTCAGAGTCCCTTCCTGCACATTTCCGTCCAGGGAGAATGGGACGCGGGAGGCAGAGCCCCAGTTACGGACGGATTCTGGTTTTGCTTCCAGAACAGCAAGCAGGGAGCGTGGCCTGAAACACGGGCCTCCCCGCAGCCGCACCCGTGTTTTCCCCAGCTCTGCGGCCACAAAATCATTACCACCCGTGCCTGCTCTCCAAGGACACTCCTGTCTGATGGGGGGTAGGGGGGGGGCGATTTGCTCCTTTGAGAACCACCTTTGCAGAGAACCTAGACGTTGTCTGTTTTCAGATCAGCTGGGAGCATGTTTCTTTTCAGGTTCTGGGACCTTATGAATCCACTTCCAAACTTGAAGCAGATCAGATTTCCAGCTGCAGCCTGGGCGGAGATGGGAGGACCCAGGTTGCCCAGGGGGCCGTGGCCTCCGGTCAGGGTCTCCTGGATGCCAGGTGCCCCGGGGGGACACCGGTCCCCTCACAGAGACGGACGTGACCACTCTGCTGTGGAAACAACACAGGCATCCACCCACGGAGGAACAGGGGAGCAAACGGGGTCCATCCACACAGGGGAATATGACTCGGCCTTAAAAAGAAAGGAAATTCAGACACGTGCTCTAACACAGATCAACCTGGAGGGCACCATGCTCAGTGAAGTAAGCCAGTCACAGAAGGCCCCCCCGCCCCATGCACGGGGCTTACAATAGATTCACAGAGATGGGGAGAGACGGGGAGAGGAAGGGTAGGCGCCAGGGGCTAGGGAGGGATGGGGGGGTCAGGGTTTCATGGGGACAGAGTTTCAGTTTGGGGAGATGAGAAAGTTCTGGAGACGGATGGTGGTGATGGCTGCTCAACAGTGTGAATGTCCTTAATGCCCTTAAACTGTACACTTAGGAACGGTTAAGATCGTACCTTTTATCTTATGTGTATTTAACCACTACAGCAAAAAAAAAAAAAAAAAAAAAAAAAAAAAAAAAAAAATTTAATTAATACAACAAAAGAAAAAAAAAAAAACCCTACCANAGACGGATGGTGGTGATGGCTGCTCAACAGTGTGAATGTCCTTAATGCCCTTAAACTGTACACTTAGGAACGGTTAAGATCGTACCTTTTATCTTATGTGTATTTAACCACTACAGCAAAAAAAAAAAAAAAAAGAAAGAAAAAAGAAAATAATTTCATTTATACAACAAAAGAAAAGATAAAAAACCCTACCAGAACTCCTAAAGTACCCCGTGAGGCCACAAGGCAGCCACCGTGGCCCCGTGTGACAAGGAAGAAGCGTCCAGGAAGCTGAGCAAACTGACCCAGAGAAACACCAGGCTCTGCCTGGGCCCCCTCTTCCCGAGGCCCAGGCCACACGAGCCTGTCCGGTCTGGTCCTGGCGCTGGGGCCCCGAGCCAGGCAGGGGCAAGAGACGGTCCCACCTGCCCACAGGGCCCCGCAGAGCCCCTCCCCGCAGGCCCCTGGCCCCTGGGTCTCCCTGGCCTCCCCCCTGCTGGGCTACCCCGCAAAGGGACCCGGTGTCTGGTGGCGGGAGCCACTCCCGGGTCGTGGCTGCTCCAGAAACAGTCCAAACTTCGCTGCGCGATCTACGTCGCTCACCCCCCGGACTTAAGTCTCCACTAATTTTCACGAAAGGGGGATTTGGACAAGATGTTCATTCCAGCTTGGATGTTCGGTGGTTTTGGACGCTCTATGCTCCTGACTGTTTGGTTTTTTGAAAATAGAATGTTCATGTTATTCTTTCACGACAGAGGAGAGTAACCCTGTCACATCTCGCCCGGTCACAGGCGTGTGTGCAGGACTCGGACAGAAGAAGGATGGGCCACGCTCCTCCCCACGGAGAAGGCACTCCCGTCGTGCACACGCCGTCCCACAACCTGCCCCTGAAGAGTCTCATCCGCCGCGCGGCCACAAGAGGGCAGTGCTGGCAGCAGATTTGTGAGCCCGCAGCACAGCAGGCTTGCGGTCGTCTTTCCTGGAGTATTTCAAGGTCCCTCTCTGCGGTTCCGTCCGTGCCCCCTCGGCTTCTCCAAGGGGCTGCGAACTCGGGGGTGGGGATGGTGCTGAAGAACTGACACCGCTCAGAACCAGAGCAGCTTGCAGCCCCCAGTGATGAATCCACCTGACGATGAAACAGGCTATGAAATATTTCAGTTCAGGCATTGACCACACGGCTGCCGGGCACCCCAGGCTCATGGGCTCTGGGGGGGACGCAGGCCAGGTGGCCGGAGCTGCCAGGAGCCTGCCTTCATCCCAGTGTGACCTACAGACTATCTGAACGGCTGTGCAGGGGACCCGATTCAGTCACAGATGGGAAACCGGAAAGCTAGTCTGGAAGGGGAGAGAAGTCAAGGGCTGCTTCCCAGTGCATTCCTCTCTCCGGTCTGCGTGGCCTGTGCTTTGATCCAGCTGGCGGGGGTGGGGGGGCATTTGTGTCCTGCGCCCCCTACCTGAACAGGATCGCCACCCCTGTGGTTGGGAGTGTGTCGTGTGTCCTGATCATAGCTTATGATCTCCCCCCCTCAGGGCTGACACCTGTCCCCTGACACAAGCTGCTTTGAAGCCCGTTATCAGCCCATCTGTGCGCCCTTCTGTCTCATCTGCTGCCGAACCTCCTGGAGGTGACGGTCCCTCCTAACAAGCTGCATCCGTAATGGCTGATGACCCGTTGGGTTGGGATGCCAGGCGTAGTGAACAGCTGCCACCACCCCCGGGCACCGACCGAGGCCCCACGTTTGTGAAGACACCTCTGTTTGCCAACTGACTTACGCTATCATTTAATGTCACCCATTTCCATGGCACCTAACATTTCTGCTATAACTTTTCTGTCCCTCACTCTTCCCATCTGATAATGATCTGAGAACCTTGACAGACGTGGGCGTGGAGGGTGAGAGCTGACGCCACAGCGGGTGGCCGGGTCCCCATGTCACCTTTCTGTCACCTGAGCGGGGCCACGATGGCAGGGTGCCAGGGCACGCAATGAGGGTGCTGCCGGGTGGACCTAAAGTGTGCCATGGGGGTGTCTCAACTCAAATTTGTTTACACCCTTGTGTAAATGCCTCCTGTTCATTTGTCCATTAAAGAAATATTTATAAAAGCCTATTGCCTGCAAGACAAAGTTTTTAAATCCTGAGGGTGTTTATAAGAATAAACCCTACAAGGGCGCCTGGATGGCCCCATTGGTTAAGTGTCTAACTCTTGATCTCAGCTCAGGCCTTGATCTCAGGGTCGTGAGTTCAAGCCCTGCATTGGGCTCCACACCGGGTGTCAAGCCTACTTAAAAATAATAAACAAACAAACAAACAAACTCTGTAGAGTATCATCAAGTATCATCAAATACCTTCAAGAATATCAACAAGAGGAAGCAAGACTCAAATACAAATATGTGTACAAGATGGCGGCAGCATGCCTTACGCTTGTGAAAAATGCCTTCTGCTTGTTACTCATTTATTCCTGTAAAATCCATGTACTCATTTAATCATGTCACCAACAGGTCTTCAGGACCCACCACTCACCCAGCACCAATGCAGGCGTTGGGGTGTTCCAGGTGAGAAAGACAGATCTAGGGGGAAGAAGAAGCCCAAATACAACTAGACCTTGCCACTTCCCTCTGGCCCCGATAGAGTAATAGGGACCAAATGGACCTTTCCACCTGAAAATAAAAAATAACCAGCAAAACCCAGACCAAGTAAGTGAAACAGCAGGTATCAAGATGCTGGGCTCAGGCAACGAAGGCCAGTGATCCCTGTGGGCCCATGAGAAATGAGGGCCCCACCGCACAGCCTACTGGGCTTTTCAGCACACGGAGGGGGGCACAGGCATGCCCGACAGACTCCCTGCATTGGGAAGATACCGTTGAGAGTGTGGGGAGACTGAGGCAGCCCCATTTTGCAGGGCAGAGTGCCAGCTTCATTCCTGACAGCTCGCCGCAGATCCACAGAGGCTCAGCCTGAGGTATTGAGCTGGTTTCTGATCAGGAGACATGTGTGACGAAAACTACCCAAGACAAGTAGGGTCGCCTCAGAGGCTACAGGGCCAGTGCCTGCCACTCACACCCATGTAGGAACCGCGGATGTTCCAGACCAGACCTCGCGGGCCCTGATGGGGCGCCAGCACCCAGCTCCAACATGGACAATAAGCACCCTGATTAAACACGGCTCGGGTCCCACTTAAAAGCAGGACTCAAGAGGATTAAACTGTTTTCAAGGAACTCAATCTCGACCCAGAACACACTCAAGAATATTTACAAGGATACAAAAATACCCAGCGCCCAACGAGAAGAAATGTACGCTATCTGGCATTCAATCGAAGATTACTGGGCAGGCGAAAAAAACAGACAAATAGGATTTATAATGAGGAGAAAAGCCAATAAATTGAAATAGACCCAGAAATAGATTCAGATATTAGAATTAACAAGAAAAAATTAAAACATTTATCATAACAATATTTCATATGTCCAAAAAGTTAGGTAAAGATAGGGAAGCTATAAGAATGTTTGAAGAAAACTAGACATAATGGTAAAAAAAAATTATTTTTGTGCTGGAAACCAGTGATGGAAAGGAAAATCTTAAAAGGGTGAAGAAAAATGGTATTTTCTGTACAGAGGAACAAAGACAATCTGAGAATAGATGTCCCACCAGAAACGGTGTGAGCAAGAAGATGGTGCACCTACGGGCTTAAATCACAAAAACAAAAAGAGAGGTCAACCTAAAATTCTAAACCAACTACAGCACCTTCCAAAAATGAAGGCAAAACAAAGCCCTTTTTTCCCCCAGAAAACAAAAGGTGAAAAAATTTATCGAAAGAAAGAGAGGAGGGAAAGGATTTGTCAACTGCAGACCCAAAATACAAGAAATGTTCAAGAAAGTCCTTCAGAAGGAAAATGTGGAAACAAGGGTTGACACAAAGGAACGAAGACACCAGAAGTGGTAACTACACAAGTCAATAGATTAATATTGTTCTTAAGAGACAAACCTCTTTAAAATAAAATTGACTGTGAGCAATAGTGACAGACTTTGGGGTTTACGTGTGTGTGTAAATCAGATGTTTGACCACATCAGCACAGAGGCCAGGAGTGGGGAGGGTGGATGGAGGGCTCCCACTGTCTGGTTCTCAGACTCTGCCTGACGTGGTGTGACCCCACTGGAGGGTAGGGTCTGATGTCTCAAAAGCATGTAATTTACCCCGAAGCTGACCGTGAACATCACATGACAAAGAATTACAGTGAAGGAGCCTTATAAGGGGATAAAATTAAATCATAAGCAATCTAGAAATGGGGGAATAAAGAATAGATGGGACCAATAGAAAACAAAGGTGATAGGCTGGAACTGAGCCATCTCAAAAATCACATTGAATATAAATTGTCTCAATGCCTCCATCAAAAGGCGGGTGCTGCCTTACTGGATAAAAAGCAAGACCCAAACCATGCTGTTTACCAAAAATCCGACTTCAGATATAAAGACAGAAATGGGTAAAAAGTAGAACGATGGAAAAAAGATAAACCATGCCATGCTAACACTAATTTACATTGTTTTTATCACGAGAGTGGTGATATTAATATCTGACAAAGTAAACTGTGAAGCAAAGAATATCACCAGGGACGAAGAGGGTGATTTCATCGTGAAAAAGGAGCCATTTCATCAAGATGTTAAAGATATTAAGAGAATAAAGGAATATTATTTTTTAAGGTTATTTATTTTGAGGTAGAGAGAGTGAGTGAGGGAATGGCAGAGAGGGAGAGAGAGAGAGAGAGAGAGAGAGAGAATCCCAAGCAGGCTCCACGCTCAGCGCAAAGACAGATGTGGGGCTTGGTCTTAACGACCGTTGAGATCACGACCCGAGCTGAAATCAAGAGTCAGACGCTTAACTGACTGAGCCCCCCAGGCGCCCCAAGAGAACGAAGGAATATTACAAACAACTTTACGCAGATGGATTCGGTGGCTGGGCGCGTCACAGATGAGGACCCTTGCCCAGAGTGAAAGTCGGGGGCGGCCGGACAAGACACCACCACTCACCAGCAGCCCTTTGAGGGGAGTCCCCTTAGGCACCGGTGTTTGCAGATGGGGCTGTAACACGCCCACCAGCCCTCAAAACCCAGATCCCAGGTGATTAATTGACAGAAAACCTCTGGGGTTTTGCAGTCATGGGGGCTCAGAAGGACCCGCCAGCAGAACAGGAGAGAAGATGGCCTGAGATGCGGAGAGCGCGCTTTCAGAAGTTACAAAGACCTGCAGATAACTCGGGACATATTGGTTAATTTTAGGAAGTGTCTCCTCGACCTCAACACCACTCAGGAAAACAGAGTCCCCGTAGACTCTGGGTGAGCAAGGTGATGATGAACAAATGCTGCTCCTGCCTGTCCCCGCCCCCGTGCAGTGGCTCACTCCCAGCCCTAGGCGGACGCTGTCCTCCCCTCTTCTTTTTTTTTTTTTTTTAATTTTTTTTTAATGTTTTATTTATTTCTAGGAGAGAGAGAGAGACAGCATGAGCAGGGGAGGGTCAGAGAGAGAGGGAGTAACAGACTGAAACAGGCTCCAGGCTCTGAGCTGGCAGTCAGCACAGAGCCCGACGCGGGGCCCGAACCCACGAACCGCGAGATCATGACCTGAGCGAAAGTCGGACGCTTAACCGACTAAGCCACCCAAGCGCCCCAGTCCTCCCCTCTTCTATCCTGACCTTGAACTCTGACCTCAGCTTTGTCTTCTCCGATTAGTGTTATTCTGCCAGGTCAGTCCAACCAGACCGTGGTGCTCTCTACCCAGGCTCCACCAAAGGCCACCGAAGACCTGTGTCGGGGACCGCCAGCATCTGGTGTCACTGTCCCCCAGCACACCGCGAGTATCTCTCTACTTCTTTATTGTCATTTGGGCCATTTCATCCACCTGCAGTGGCCTCCTGACTGGCGTGCTGGAATTCTAAGGCCCAGGTTAGCACGGACCAGGTCACATCGGTTTATCCTCTCCGCCCTCAGCTAGTAATCAGCCTTCATTTAGAGACATTGTAGCTTAAGTTCAAGGCTGGGTCAGGCCACACGTTTGCATGTGCAGGGCTGGCGTCCAAACTCAAGAGTATCTTGAGCAAGCTGAGCCTGAAACCGGAGCTCGAACCTGTCGCTCCGGGAATCCCTTCACAAAAGGGCCTGATGTCACCTGTGCAGGCCGCCAGATTCCATCCTCAGCCCCGCTGACTGTTAGATCCACCTGACTTACCCTCCTGCCCTGAAGAGACACTGAGGCAGGTATCCAATCAGTGTTTGTTAATGACGGAGGCGCTGGCTCTGAGCTGGACTTGAGTCAACATGAGAGTAATGCTCGCCTGTTTTAGGGGTTCTGTGTGAGGACCGTGACCGTGCTCACCCTCAGACTCCCACGGGGGCTGTGCAGGTGTTCGTGAAAAGCCTGGGGGCTCAGTCAGTTGAGCGTCCGACTTCAGCTCAGGTCACGATCTCAAGGTTCGTGAGTTCAAGCCCTGCGTTACGCTCTGTGCTGACAGCTCAGAGCCTGGAGCTGCTTCAGATCGTCTGTCCCCATCGCTCCCTGTCCCTCCCCCACTCTCTCCCTCTCTCTCTCTCAAAAATAACATTTTTAAAAAAGCCTGTGAGGGTTGCATGCTTGAACCCGCAAATGGGAGAAGACGTCCAGGATCTGGACTGAGCAGACCACCTGGCCCGGCGCTCGGCTCTGAAGCAGGTGAGCACAGCCGAGGTGGGGCGGGGGGGGAGGCTGAAGCACAGGAGGGTGTTCTCGGAGCAGATGAAAACGATGGAGACTGTTACCCTGTGCCTTGCTGTGTCTTCCACCGCACTCCCATCTTCCGGGGCCGCGCTGATCCACGACCCCTCTGGGGGAACCCCCTCACCGCTGCTTGGGACGGGAGGACCAGCTGTGGCTGAGACACCTGTCGGGTGGGAGGAGCCCCCTCCCTCTCACCCCACCCCCCACACCCCAGTAGGTGACCGACAGCAGGGCTGCCCCACACGCTCACCGCAGGGAAGCAGGGGTTACTCGGGTTCATTTGTCCTGGCAGGAAACCAAATTAGCTGGAAACACCAGGCGTGTTTTTCATTAACCAGCTTGTGCCGCCGGGGAGCGGCCGTGGGGTGCCCAGGAGCCCTGTCAGCTCCCACTCGGGAGCCCCCCACCCTCCCTGCCCGGTGCTGCAGGAAGCTGCTGGTAAAAGACACATTCCCTGAAAGTGAGCAGTCTGCTGACACATGACAGCAAAAGGTACAATGCTCTGGACGGATGAGGGGCTAGAGAAAGTATATGAACTCAGCTGACCTTCTAGAACATTCTATGCCACCTGGGACTTGAACCGATGGCTCCTCGGACAGGCCCCAGACAGGGAAAGTGGGCCGCAGATGCGCCCAGGGCTCTGGCTGTGGCCGATGGGGCTGCATGGGAGCCAAGGGCCGCGGGGCACGGACGCGGGGCTGGCCTGTCTCTGGAATGAGCAGCGGGGGAACCACACATGTCACAGCTGAGGCAGCTTCAAGGCACTGAATGCCGAGCCACTTCCCTGACAGACGTCTTTCCTCCGTCTAGTGAGCGCCTCTCCTCATGGGATTGACACCTACCTCGGGCTCCCAGTTGGAGCAAAGCTGGGAACAGCCCGGCTCCTGGGGGAGGGAAGGCAGGCCTCGGGGGCCCTGGGGGCCACAGAGCTCCCTGCACGGGACACGCCAGCCTGCGCGCAGATCGGCCTGCTGGCACACCGTACAACCACCCGCACCTCCCTGCGGGCCCTCTCAGCCCTCTGCAGCTCCTCCCTCCCCCCACACCCCTGCCATGGCCGAGAGACTTCTAAATGCGCAGGGAGGACCGAGCCGCTCTGTGTCTAAGAGCCGCGCCTTTCCCAGCCTTCCGAGGGTTTGTAAGATGGGCCCCATCCCTTCTCGCGGCTCCAGGGCCCACTCTGTGCCTGTGCTTCCCCGGGACACACCGACACCCCCCAAACTCTGGGTGTCTGCCCCTCTACGCACCCTGCCCGGCCTTCCGACCCTCGGAGCTGCCTCCCACCATCCCTTGTGACAAGACCCCGCTCATCTGTTGCTTGACAGCCCCTCACGGCTCATCACTACCGGTTACTCCCCCTCTGACTAGTCCTGACGTGGTCTCTGCTTCCAGACGTGTGGCCCCCACGAGGCCCGGCCGGGCCGCTCCCTCGACCCCAGGGCCGGTGCTCTGCCCTGACGCACTTGCCGCAAGAAAGGCTCGGCGCTCGAATGAATTCCTAATGTTTTGCTCATGTTTATTTGCATCTCTTCCCATGATTCTCTGCCCGTTGGAATTCCTCTTCAAAATCACCTCCCCTGAGAAGTCTTCCACGATGTCCCCTGGACATCAGTTGCTCTCTCACATCACTTTCCTCGTGTGTCTGTGGAGCCCTGGAAGCCGGAAGTCTCAGTTCCTCGAGTTCCCACTGGAGATGGAGCACCGTGAGATGGCGGTCCAGCGACGTGTCTTTCCGGGGCCTGGGAAGGCCAGCCCTTTGCTGGTGCCCACTGTATGATGGAGACACAGTCTCGGATTTCCCAGCCTCTGGAGGTCAGGGGTGATGGCAGACAGGCCCTCGCAAGCCCCTTTGGTCCATCAGGCTGTCCCGAGGAAGCAGAGGGGACATTTGCCTTCCTGAGAGGTCACAGTCCTGCCCCACGCAGTGCACACGTGCCCAAGGGACGGAGGCGGCGGGTCTGAAGCGTCCAAGGCGCAGACCAGAGCCATGGAGGCAGGGCGCAGCGTCCCGGGGCCTCGAGCTCAGGGAGCACTTGGCTGTTACGATCATTCGCGTGTGATGCTCTTAACCCAAACGCTCTCCATATGGCTTCTTGATTGGCTGTGATTTCTTCTGAAAACATTCCGTCTTTTGAAGTATTCGTAATTGTATGGGGGCAGGGGCAAGGGACTCCCTCTTGGCAGTGGTTAGCAGTTTCCGCGGCTGAAATTAGAACTTGGCGCGAGAGCCGGGGTGGGCGGAGTCCAAGGCCAGAGGTCAAATTCTGCTTGCTCCTTAATGAGCGCTAATGAAGTGATCAGGGGCGCTGTGTTTCAGAACGCGGCGGCCCCAGGCGGGGGAGCGGTCAGGCCAGTGTGGAAGGAGGCAGGATGAACGGCATTATGCGCACACAGGTGGCAACCGGCTCTGCGTCTTGCACCCGAGGGACCCGAGGGAGGCGCGGGGCCCTCTCTCCTGGCCTTCGTCCGCTCGGAAGAGAATGGGGCGAATGAGGTCTACCATGAAAGCGTGGGGAAGTCCTCAACTGCCACCAGGAGACCCTGAGGCCCCAGCGTCCTGGAGCTGAGGCCACCCCGGGAACTGGTCTAGCAGGTGGAGGCCACGGTCACGTCTCCGTGCCCTGGACACCTGCCCCTGGCCTGGTGCTTCCAGCCTCTCGGCTGCTCCGAGGCCGGCGGGGGGGCAGCTGGGGTGGGAAGGAAGGACACACCAGAGCCACTTGCCACTGGGCACAAGGACAGCCTGTAATGGGTCGAATTGTGTCCCCCAAATCCATACCGTGTGGCCCTGGTCCACTACCTCACCCAGCGACCTTATTTGGAAGATCATCGCAGAGGCCATTAGTTTAGTTAATGAAGGTCACCCTGAAGTAGGGCGGCCCCAGTCCGATGTGACTGGTGTCCCTGGGAAACGGGAAATTTGGACACAGACACCCCACAGGGATAAGGCCACAGGGACAAGGAGGCAGAGATGAGGTGACAATGTCCCCACGCCAAGGGACACCAAGATGGCATGCAAACCGCCAGAAGCTGGGGGGAAGGAGGCTTGGGACAGATCGCCCCCCAAAGCCCCGGGAAGGAACCGGACCTGTGGGCACCCCAATCTTGGCCTTGTGGCCTCGGGACCAGGAGATAAGAGGTGTCTATTGTGGAAGCCGCCCTCTCTGTCACGCATTGTCACAGCAGCCGCCAGACACTAAGTCCCCCCGCCCCACTCCCACCCTGAAGAAAGGACGGCTCCCGTGGTCTCCACAGCTGACCAGGTGGCAGCGCCGGGCACACCATGCTCAGGCGGGTGTGTGCGGAAAACAGCTGCCTGGGGAGCGGTGGCCTCACCCTCGGGGCCCGGCACCCCCGCACCGGGGGCAGGCGTCTCACTGGCTGGGGCCCGGGACACCCCCGCACTGGGAGCACGAGCAGCAAGCCCAGTACCAGACGCTTGGTGGCCTGAGCCAGTCAGGTCAGCAGCCTCGCCTGCCGTCCCAGCTCTCCAGAGCTGTGGCCGGGCCCGGGCACTGTGTCTCCCCAAGGTCCCCCCACAAGCCTGGCGGGGTCACTGTGACACTCTCGGCCCACCCCTGCCGTCCACCCCGTGTTCAGAATCCTGCTTCTGCCTGCTGAGGGACCCCGAGGGAGAGTCTCAGGTGCACTCAGGCCAGGACCGGGTTTGGGGTGGCCTCTTTCACGGGGAGGACGCAACCTGGGCACCAGGTGGGGCTTCTGGTCCAGACTCAGCCTGGGGCCAGACCCACCCGGTCCATGACCCAAGGCCACCCCCCGAAACACGACACTCAAGGCTCTCCTCTGTGGCCTCGCTTTCCATCCTCCCCGTGCCTGGCACACCCCTGGGCTCCAGACCCACCTCCCCCGCTGCTCACCCGGCTGCCCCTGGCCAGGGTCCACTGGCCCCGGCTCAGACCCGCCCCCACGCTCCTGTGCCCTCGTCCCGCCCCCCCTCCCCTCTCAGCGTCGCAGGACAGGACAGTCCCATCGTCCCGGAGCAGGGGTTTCGTCCTTGGTCAGCGGCCGCACAGATCGCCAACTGCGTGTGGGGCGGACGCGCCCAGGCTCCGGCCGTGGCGGTGGGGAGCGAGCCCCTGCTCGTTACGAGGGGAGGGGACGGATCTAAGGGGCCAGAAGGCTCTTCTTTATTATGAGACCCCCCCCCCTCTTCCCGCACCTCTGTCCCTCGTTCCCCGTCTCCCCCGTTGATTCTGCGACGACAACGTAACACAGCCCATTGGAGTCCTGGCTTCCCTCACCCACAGCGGCCCCTCCCAGGTCCCCTCTGCTCTACCGGCTGGTCCCTCTCCCAGCCGGCATGGCCCCTGGCCTCGCTCCCTTGTGGGCCAGCACCCCTTCACAGTGGAACCCTGACCCCTGACCTTGAATGAGGTCAAAGGCACCTGGAGGACACTGCCCTCCCCCCCCGCCCCCCTTCCGGACCCCATCTGTGTCTTCTCCGTGGCAGAACATCCCCCCTGTGGATTCAGATGCAACCTCAGTGGACCGAAACCAGGGATCCGTGCCAGGGCTGAGCCACGCCGCTGCCCACTGGGCCACGCCGCGGCCACCCCGCAAGGCCGCCACCCCACGCACGCTTATTCTGTTTGAGGCGCGGGGCAGCATTTCACAGGAGAGGGGCCTCGGCCTCACTGCTGCCTGAAGGAAGGGCGCCTCGCCCCAGCCCAGCCGGCCCCAGTGGAAGGGGTGCCTGGGGCCCAAGGAGAGGGCAACAGAGGCCAAGGCTGAGGGAAACGCCCCTCGGAGCCGGGTGTCCAGGGTCGGGTTCCCCAGTTCTCTGGAGCGGAACATGCCCCGTCCGCAGCCCTGCAGGCGAAAAGCAGAGGTGCCTCCTCGCTCACCGGGAGCCTGGGTCCGAGGGAGCTTGCAAAAGAGGCGAGGACGACGCCTTGGCAACAGACTCGGACAGAACAGCACACCATTGTCTTCTTTTTTCAATCGTGTCATCTTAAATTTTTTAAAAAAAGTTAATTGTGGTAAAAGGCACGTAAAACTTACCACCCTGAGCATTTTAACCGGTTCAGCAGCATCAAATGCATTCCCATTGTCGCCTATCCGTCACTGCCATCCATCCGGAACTTTCTCAGCTTCCCAAACTGAAGTCTGTCCCCACGAAACACTGCCTCCCCAGCCCCTCCCCCGGTGCCGGGCGCCCACTCTTCTGCTCCCTGTCCCCATGAGTGCACTGCTCTAGGGACCTCATGTAAGCGGAGTCGCACAGTGTCCGTCCTTTCGTGACTGGCTGGCTTCATCGGCACCGTGTCCTCCAGGCCCATCCGCACCGGAACATGAGAACACACGTTTGGAGGCCGGATCATAGTCCACCGTGAGTCTCTGACACCTTTCGCCACTCGTCTGCTGATGGACCCCTGTGTTGCCTCCACCTTCTGACTGTTGTGAACATGGCGTGCAAACGCCTCTCAAAGACCCTGCCTTAAGTTCTCTGGAGAACGTGCCCAGAGGTGGAACTGCGGGATCCCATGGTAACCCTGTTTTTAATTTTTTGGGAACCCGCCAGGCTGTGTTCCCTGCTGGCTACACCGTTTTATCATCGCCTTAATTTTTTATTTACACCTCAATCATACCATCACTCTGTTAGGTTATTAATATTAAGCAATTCATATGAACATTTTTTTCTCAGTACTTTAAAAAATTTTTTTTTACATTTATTTATTTTTGAGAGACAGAGTAAGACGGAGCATGAGCAGGGGAAGGGTGGAGAGAGAAGGAGACACAGAATCTGAAACAGGCCCCAGGCTCTGAGCTGTCAGCACAGAGCCTGACGCGGGGATCGAACCCATGAACCGTGAGATCATGACCTGAGCCGAAGTCAGATGCTCAATCGATTGAGCCACTCGGGTGCCCCTCTCAGTACTTTTTTTAAGACTCTGTATTTTAGAACCTTTTTAGGTTGACAAGTAAAATTGAGAGGAAGGTATGGAAATGTCCCACATACTCCTGCCCCTCCCATAGCCTCCCCCCATTATGGACACACAACCGGTGAACCCCCAGTGACACACCACTATCCCAGAATTCCAGCGTTTACATTGGAGGCCGCTCTTGGTGTTGTACGTTCTATGGGTTTGCACAAACGTGTAATGACATATGTCCCTCATTATGCTCTCACTGCCCTAAAACCCCGCTGTGCTCCACCTATTCACCCCTCCCCCCGGTCCCCTAACCCCTGGTGACCACTGACCTTTTTACTGTCTCCATAGTTCTCCCTTTTCCAGAATCTCTTACAGTTGGAACCATAGAGTATGTAGGCTTTTCAGACTGCCTTCTTTCACTTAGTAATATGTATCCATGTTTCCTCGTGTCCTTTCATTTGCTAGCTCATTTCTTCTTAGTATTGAATAATATTGTCCGGATGGACCACAGTTGATTTATCCATTTATCTAAAAGATATCTTGATTGCTTTCAAGTTTTGATATTGATAAATGGAGCTGCTATAAATGTCTGTGTGCAGGTTTTTGTGTGGACATAAGTTTTCAGCTCGTGTGGGTAAATACCAAGAGGCATGATTGCTGGAGCGTATGGTAAGAGTGTGTTACATTTTGTTAGAAACCACCAAGCTGTCTTCCCAAGGGGCCGCGCCATTTTGCATTCCCACCGGCACTAACTGAGAGTTCCTCTTGCTCCAATTCCTCTCCAGCATTTGACGGCATCGGTGTCCCGGAGTTTGACCATCCTAATGGGTGTGTGGCGGAATCTCATCGTTCTAGTTTGCATTCCTGGATGACCTATGACATGGTGTATGTTTTCATACACTTTTTGCCATCAAAAGGGCTCATTTTTAAATCAGTTGCTTGTTTTCTTATTGTTGAGCTTTAAGAGTATTTTGTACATATGAGCAAATTACTTTAAGAAGTGTGATGTCTTGAGGCACCTGGGTGCCTCAGTCCGTTAAGCATCCAACTCTTGATTTCAGCTCAGGTTATGATCTTGAGGTTCAGGAGATTGAGTCCTGAACAGTACAGAGCCAGCTTGGGATTCTCTCTCTTTGCCTCTCGCCCACTCTCACTCTCTCTGTCAAAATAAATAAATAAACTAAAAAAGTGTGATGCCTTTATATTACCCATTTTGGTTCATTGCTAACCAATTTTTTTATAAATATTAATATTCCGGCACAAACTATTATTTCTGAAGGCGGACTATATATTGACTTACAATTTATTTTTCCTGACCAGTTTTAACCTAAATTTAAAATAAAGTATCCTAGATTTTCCTAATCCCAAATTATATTTATAGCCTGTATTTATATATCAAGCTTCATTTACTATAAGAAATTCCACTTATTTGGATCACAATAAATACTCTCTAATTACTATATTGTTACTACTTCCTTAAACTAATTCAATTTATAACTTGAAATGCTCACTTTCATAAGTTTTTATAAATTATCTTCTTATGAGTTCCTGGGGGGTTTTGTGGTAGCAGATTATTTAACGTTAAATCCATAAAAATTGTAACAGTTGGTCAGACTTTCTGCTTCCAGCCAAGATGGGTTAATAGGAACTAGATTTATTTCCTGTCTGAAACAACTAATATCCCAGATAAAGTACATGAAGAAATATCTTTCAAGACATTAAATATCAGTCAATGAAAGATAGGGACCTCTGAGAGATGGTAAGTAAATGAGAGAAGTCCTACAGTTGCCCAGTTTCTGACCCAGAGAGGATTTATAGACCAAAGTGTGAGGAGAGGGAGCCCCAGTGCCTGTCTGAGTCGAGAAGATGGAACTGGATGTCTGGGAATTCCAGCATGTGTGTGCAAGGCAGAAAACTGTAGAGGAAAGTGCTTGCAGAAAGGGAGGGAGGGGGGGAGGGAGGCAGGGAGAAGAATGGGGATATGGAGGGGGAGGGGGAGATGGAGGGAGAGAGAGAGAGGAAGAAAAGGGGAGGGGAGAGAAATGAGGAGAGGGACAGGAAAAGGGAGAATGGAGGGGGAAGGGGGAGGTAGCAGGAGAGGGAGGGAGACAGGGAGGGAGGGAGAAGGGGGAAGGAAGAGGAGGGAGATGGAGGGAGAGGAGAGGGAGAGCTCCAGAGATCTGTGATGGGTTCTCCCTCTGAGTCTGGAGTTGAGTGCTGGTCAGGGCACGCATGTGAGGAAGCTTCCGGAGGACAGGAAAACCCATCTGCAAGGTTCAGAGCAAACAACATGTGGAGCTTGGCCAGAGCCAGGAATCATTCCTATTACGACCAGCCAGTGGGAAACCCTCCAAATTCATGAAGAATCAGGAAGAGCTCTCAGAAGGGATTTGTCTTCATAGCAGTGCAAAATTAGCCCAGACTCAGTGTTGATCTGGTCTTGCCTAATAAAGCTTAAAAACAAAGCTCAGATGGAAAAAAAAAAAACTGCTTACATATAATTTAAATGTGTGTCAGAACAAAGCTCTGCAATGTTTACAAGAATACACTACAAGTACAATTCACCATCTGTGGCATCCAGTCAAAGACCAGCACACATGCAAAGAAGCAGGAACACACAACCCATGAAAAGAAGAAAAATCTATCAAAACTGAATTTGAAACTATGCTGATTATATAATTAGTAGGCAAGGACATGAAAAGTTGTTGTAACTGTAATCCATATGTTCAAGAAGCTACAGGAAAGACTGGACGCAGAAGTGGAAACAAGGAAAGTATAAAAAGATAAAATCGAACCTCTAGATCTAAAAGCTGTGATATTAGAGATGAATAATACACTGTATGGGATGAAGGACAGATCAGATGTTGCATAAGGAAAGATCAGTGAAACATGAAGACATAGCAGTAGAAACTACTCAGTGTGAATCGGGGTGGAAGGCTGAAAACATGAACAGAGCATCAGTGGGCTGGGAGAAAGCTTCAAGCGGCCCAATAAACATTTAACAGGGGCGTCCAAAAGAGAAGAGTGAAAAAGGGGGAGAGGAAAAGCATCTGAAGAAAGAATGGCCAAAATTTTTCCAAATTTGATGAAAACTAAAAACCCACATATCCAAGATACTCCATGAACTGCAAGCCCAAAAACATGAAAAAACAATAAACTGCATAAAACCAGTGAGAAGAGGAATTCAAACTCAGCTGGAGAGAGAAGACACATTGCATACAGAGGAAGAAAGAAAAGAATGCAATATGGAGGAGAGAAGGGCAATATATAATTATACAATATATCGTAGAGTGCTGAAAGAAATACTCTCAACGTGGAAGTCTATAACCAGCACAGGGCGCCTGGGTAGCTCAGTCGGTAAAGCGTCTGACTTCAGCTCAGGTCATGATCTTGCAGCTCGGGCTCCGTGCTGACAGCTCAAAGCCTGGAGCCTGAATTGGATTCTGTGTCTCCACCTCTCTCTCTGCCCCTCCCGTGCTCTCTTACGCGTGCTCTCTCTCAAAAATAAATAAACATTAAAAAACATTTTTAAAGAATTCTATACCCAGCAAAAGTATCTCTCAAAACCAAAAGGGAAATAAAAATTTCTGTAGATATATAAAAGCTGAAAGAATTCATCGGGAGACCTGAACTACACAAAATGTTGATGTTTCCTTCAGGCAGAAGGAAAATGATACCAGATGGAAAAAAATATCTACCAAAAAGGAATAGATTGTCAAAATTGGTAATAATGTGGGCATATATAAAATATCATTTCTTATTATTTTCCTGTCTTTAAAAACACTGAGACTGTCATGTGTAGCAACATGGATGGAACTTGAGGGTGTTATGCTGAGCGAAATAAGTCAGGCAGAGAAGGACAGATACCATATGTTTGCACGTATAGGAGGATTAGGAGGAACTTAACGGAGGACCGTGGGGGAGAAGAAGGGGGGAAATGGGGGGGAGAGGGAGGGAGGCAAACCATGAGAGACTCTTGAATGCCGAGAATAAACTGAGGGCAGATGGGGGTGAGGGCAGGGAAAGGGGGGTGATGGGCACAGAGGAGGGCACTTGTGGGGATGGGCACTGGGTGGTACATGGAAACCAACTTGACAATAAACTATTTAAAAAAATAATAAAAACACTGAGACTGTATTGTGGGTTTATAATAAATGTAGACGTGAAATGCAGGACAATGATAGTACCAAGTCTGGGAAAGGAGAAACAGAAGTCTACTGCCATTAGGTCCTCCTCCTAAGAGTGAAAAATGGTAGAACAGCACCTAACGGTACAGCATGTACTATAAACCCTGAAATAACAAGGTGGATTTACAGCCAATCGGCCAACAAAGCAGATGAGATGGCACTGTGTTCAACACAGGAGAGAAGTCAGGTACAGGCACCCAGCGGCGGGGGCGGTGGGGCATGTGGAAGCTGCCGTCGATCACTTCCATGCTCTCAGGAAGGAGAAGCAAAGTCATCAGCGGAGAGCGAACACTCAGTTGTTCACTCACTACATAATACACGGCTATGGACTCGTGCCAAGCACCGATCTGAGAACTGGGAGACATGAAAAACTTGCCCTCGTTGAACTTACCTTCTAGGGGCTTAGGCAGACAATCACAAGCTGATGGTGAAAGGGAGTGAAGGGCAGAGAGGCCCCTCCTCGTTGCTGCCAATAGTGTGTGGAGGCCAGAAAGGGGGGTCATAGGCGGGACCCCTGGAGCTTCCAGGCTGTCTGGACTCTGCTGGTGGAGAGAGCGGGGCCGGAAGGAGTAGTGATGTCGGAGAAGCCGGGAGGCATCGATCATGGGTCCTCACTCGGGGCAGGGGTGACTGGAGGAGTGGCAGAGCATTGCTGGGCGGCCCCAGCGCCCTCCTGGCTTCGGTGGGGGTGTCTGTGGGCAGGCTGGTCGGCCTGTCTTGGGTCTCCCCATGCACTTGTCTCTGCAGCTGGGCCAGGTGAGGGGTGACGGCAGGTGCTTTTGGGAGCGAGGACAGTGACAGGTGTGAAGGGCAGAGAGGTAAGCAAGGCAGGGATGATGGAGATGGGCTGTGACATCAAGGCCGCGGAGGGGGGCAGTGAGGACGTGGCCAGCAAGGACTCGGGCCCCAGCACTAAAGCCAGTGCCCGACAGAGGGAGCTGGAAGCGGCAGGTGGGGGCGGCAGCTGGGACCCGCAGAGCTGCTAGAATGGGAATGACCAGGTTGGCTAATGGCCATGAGAGTCCGGGTGAGGTGCCATCCCTCACCCCAGAGGGGACAGGACACTGGGGAAAGGAGTCCCTTGAAAGAGGGGGTGTCTATGCAGAATGACCCCAAAGACTGAAGGAGCCAGAGGAAAAGGCCAACAAGCTCAGCTTGACAAGAAATGGCTTCTTTGAGGGACTTAGGGACACAAGCAGGTCCACCTCCCACGGCCCACCCAGCCCCCATGTGGGAACAAGTGGGTCCCAGTCAGATCTGGAGAGCCAATCAAGGACCTTCTGCCCCAAGAGGATATATAGGGCTGTGGTGAAACCAGAAAAGAAAGAATGGGGGTTGGGGGGCATGCTCAGGAAAGCTTCAGAGCACTGAGCGGTCATCACAGCAGATCCGTCCAAGCCGACGCCAGCGGGTCCACACAGAAGGGAGCCCGAGTCTTGGGCAGGAGCACATAGGAAAACCGGAGAATTAAGAGAGAAAGCTCTCTGGCCAGAGCAGCAGTAAGCCGGGAGCTGGAGCATGAAGGCAGGGAGGACGCACTGTGGGTGCCCGGAGGAGGGCAGCAGGGAGGGGTGCAGGGAGGAGGGTGAGCTCCTTCTGCAGGGGGGCGTGCTGCAAGCAGGACCCGGCAGCAGTGGGAGGACCCCCACCGCGCCTCCCCCCTCCCGCAGCGGACGCAGGGAGACAGTCCCCACCTGAGACGCCCGCAGGTGCCTGAGTCCTGAAGGGCCACGGGCACCGTGGGGTCGGATGTGGTCTGCAGGTCAGACGGAGGTGCTGAGGCAGGAAGTTGAGCTGGGGCTCTGGGACCCTTCTGGGCGCCCAGAGCTCAGAGACTTCTCCTCATTCCTGCTTTGGAGGCTCAGGGCCAAGGTTGAGGCTCTGCAGCCAGGAGCACGCAGACTGCGCATAGTGTCATCTCCTCCGTGCACACAGCAGAGCATAGATGTGCATCCCTTACGAGCAGATACCCTGAGTAATAATTATCCCAGTGTCCGATCAGCACACAGCAGGTGCCACACACCGGGCCCAGGGCCAGGGGCAGGCATGCATCGGCCCCTTTGATGCCCACAGCAATCCCACGAAGTCAGGGTTACCCTCATTTTGTAGATGAGCGACCCCAGCTCTGGTGTTTAGACAACTTGCTCCAGCGTCCACACCTGCTCCTCCCAGGTTCAGTTCTTCCCTCTCTGCGGCCCCCGGCTCTAGGTCCCCACAGGGAGGGGAGTCGGTCATCAGAAACCCAGACCCAGTCATATTCACCTGCAAGCCCAGCCCCGCATCACACAAATGTGCAGGGACACAGACGCAGATGAGCCCCTGGCAAAACGCTGAGACCCTGAGCGTGTGAGCCCCGTGCACAGAAGGTAAATCCAGCCTCAGCTCAGAGAAGCTCACCCAGGAGCCCCCATGGTCCAGGGAGTGAGCGCCTGAATCCATCTTCCCAACCTCTGCCCAATGAAGGTCTCATTATCTACCTCTCAGGAGAGCCACGAGGAAGCTCAAATTTTAAACTGGCAGCGATGGTATGTTTCCGAAACGGAAGAATGAAACAAACACAAGAGAAGACAGGGCGCTGGGAGCTCATGCAGATGAGGGCGTCCGGGAGAGCAGGACGGGAAGGGCACTGAAGGGTGAAGAAGGCCAGCGAAGGCACTAGGGCGGGGGTGCGCCCTGCCACCTTCCCTGCCGCCCCAGCAGAGCCACACCCGGGGTCACACCCAGGCCAGCAGGTGACAAGCTGACAGCAGCCACTTGGTCACAGGCCCTGCCTCTTGCTTTTCCTCAGCCCCATTTCCTCCAGGATGGGGAGCTCATCAGATCTGGGGTGAGACAGAGGAGGAAGTTGGCGACACGGAGCAAGGACGAGATGTCTTCAATCCAGTGCTTTCGGGAATAGTTGAGCAGGTCGACCGAGGGCTCCCGTGAGCACTCAGAGGAATGAATGCATTACTTCAGTCTCCACGCAGTCGTTTACTGTTGCCTGGCTCGAAGGAGACATCAGGTCCCATTTTTGTTGCTCTGAAAACCATTTTATTCAAAAACCCATGGGTGCAGGCAGCTGGGATCTTGGGAAGTGGGGTGGTCCACACATTCACACCTTCTGTTGTGTTTGTCGAGGTTCCCTGCTGACCAACCTGGGTAGTCCGTTAATTTACGCACACCGTTGCTTCTCCTAAAGCAACCCGCTGTCTCACCTCTTGGGAGACCCCAGGACCCCCGAACCCGGGCTTCTTCTGGGCCCTTCTTTCTTTCTCTCCTTTTGTGAGCACAGTAACTTAATGAGTTAATTATGACTTCGTATGGCTCCATAGAGAGTGTTTCAGTTGAATAACCCACCACCAGATGCTTCTCCTATAATTAGAAGTTGGGTGTGTGCACAGCTCACGTGTTGGAATGCCTTCTCTCAGACATTTCCGGTAGATGAGTGTAATTCATATTAAAAGATTTGGGAACCATTAGAACTGATGGAATTCAAAGAACTAAACCTCCAGATCATCTACACCAAAATGGATACTGTGAATTTGTGTTTCAATTGTACAGACCCTTTAGAATTAAATTTATGAAGGCCATAAAAAAGCAAAGATAAATACTAGATTTTTTCATAGCCTTCAAGTTAATGACAAAGTTCTTCTCTCATAATGTAAAAAATGCACTGATTTGTACTTTCATTGAATTCAATTAACATCCCTCCGTGGGATAATATTTTGAAATAGCATTTAAATTGTTTCCATTGTGAAGTCTGAGTGGTTAAATATCTGTGTATAGCAGCATCTACAATCATGACTTTGGCTGACATTTACGAACGGATATCGAAACCGTGATCAGTCCTGACGTCCCTACGCAATCACCACTCGTGTTCCGGACGGCATTCTTCTGACACTTGACATAGACATTCATCTATATCACGTCTTGGGTCACAGCCTGACACGAAGAGTTGGGCCACATAGACTGTCACCAAGCAGACGGTCAATCTCAGAGACTGTTTTTCACATGGAAAGTTGGAACAGGGCATCTCCGTTCATCGGAGGCAGTGAATGCCCAGCCCTGCCCCCCCCCACCCCCCCCCCCCNCGCCTTGCAGAGAGCCCTCAGGGACTGTCCTTCTCCGCATAACACCCAACAGCAAGACCCAAGCACCCCAGCCTGAGAACATAACCCGCCGTCAGGGGAGATGGAAGACAAAGATGTGAAGGCCAAGGGTCCAGTGGACACCCCCCCGAGAAGGGCAGCCAAAAGGAAAGCCGTTCTACTGATGTGGCCACTGTGGGAGCAGAGAGGTTGCAAATTCATCTGGCCCCACAAAATCAAATAAGAGGTCTTGCTTAAAAACATGGGTAGGATTATCCACAATGTGTTACTCAAGGATCACCAAGAGCAGCCGCCTGACTGAATAAAGCATCTGCCGTGTTGGGGGCTCCATCGCTGGGGTCGGCACAGCACGACTGCATCTGGCAGAGCCAGGAGGCTCACAGGCTCAGAGAACTTGGGGCTGCTCAACGGGGGGTGTTTCCTGTGACCCTGCACACTCAGGTGTAGCCAGGACACCTAATCCCCGGGGCGCCAGGGCAGGGCAGAGGACCGAGTGAAAGGGCTCAGTCAACCTTCAGTCAAGGGTCGAATGTGTAAGTCAAGAGTCCTTATCAGTTTAATCTCAGGAGGAGATTCATGAAGATGTTCATAGATTGAGTGTTGGGTGGGGAGAGAGGGGTGGAAAAGAATCCTTTGATATTCTTAACACTGCAGGATGATAATCGATACAACCTGCCGTCGACTAGGAAATGCCGTGCCATTACCATGCCGTCAGGACCACACAGCCAGAGTGAAATGGTTCCTTCTTCTGCTCCCCCTGGAAACCAGGCGACAGCTTTGGAAACCAACATGCCAAGTGCCCACACACAAGGTCCGTGAGGCCCCAAGTTTCCAGAGGCCCAGGGTGGGCACGTGAGCAGTGATTCTAGCAGGTTCTCTGAACCGTTTCCCGTATAGGACGGGGCCCTGGGTCCTAAGAGAGGGTCATTTGGAACCACCCGCAACTTCCCTCTCCCCTACTACCTGGTCTCAGTGTCATAAAAGGCACCGAGAATTCCACAATATTTCAAGAAATAACAGTCTAGCTCTGTTCCAACTACACAGGAAACTATTATCTGGGACCTCGTGAGATTTACACTGGTTCCCAGTTCACAGCGGGCTTGCTCAAGTTCTCTTCTCAGAATAACCCTATAAACTCCAAGACTGCCCGTTGAGTTCAGTGTCTCAGGCTTTGCCCAGAGTCACACGGCAGGTGTGAGTGTGCACACACATGCACACGCATGTGCACACACATGTATACACACTCCGGGCTTGGCCTCCTGAGTAGCCAGAACGATTCCTTCAAAACTTAAGTCAGATCATGTCACTTCTCTGTTCTGAACTGTCTTATTTGAGAGTAAAACCGAAGTCCTTGCAATGACCTATGGGGTCCCACATGTGCTGGGCCCTCAGGACCTCTCTGCCTCGTTCTCGGCTGCACCGCACCAGCCTCCCTGCCGGCCATCGAACATACCAGTCTCTTCGCTCAAAGCCCTTAAGTTTCCTGTTTTTTCTGGAATGTCTTCTCTCAGTTATCGATTTGGCTTGGTCTCTCACCTCCTTCAAGTCTTTGTTCAATGTCAGCATGAGTCTCCTGATAATCCTATTTAAAAATTTCCCTGTAAGTAATCACTCATATCCCTTCCCTGTCTTGTTTTACTCATAGAACTTGCCACCTTATTAAAGTAGACAATTTATTATGTTTTCTGTCTGTTTACCCTGTCTTGAATACAATTCCATGAGGGCATGATTTGGTTACACAAACATGCACATGCATACATGCACAGGTGTGCACACACATGTGCACACCCCACACATACATATATACATGTTACACACGCATGCACACATACGTATGCACAATACACCCACAGCGTACACCCATGCACACATGCACGCATGCACACATAAACACAGACACACAGACACGCAGTTAGCTCCTGGAAGAGTGATGCTTAGCAATAATGTTCACAAATGAACGTCTGTTGAATGAATGAATGAAAAGACATAATTTATAACAAAAAGCAAGATCATGTGCATATAAAGTTGTGTAACTTCCTATCTTTGTTTAATACCATATCAGGAGAATTTTCTCATGTCCTTAAATATTCTTCAAAAATAAAGCTTTCAGTGTCTGTGAGCTGTTCCATCATACAGGTGCACATCACTCAACCACTTCCCTACTTTGGGGAGTTTGGATTCCTTCCCACATATAAGTCATTCTGCAACCAAACACATTCATTCCTTTACTATGTATTTATGGAGTGTCTGCTATGTGCTGTGCAAGGTGTTGGGGATGCAAGAGCAGCCAAGACCCGGTCTTATCATGGAGCCCGCAGGCAGTGGAAGAAAGAGAAGCAGGGACTGAAGCGTGCGTGAAAGACACAAACACAGCGTGAACGCCCCGGACGCAGTCAGAATTGTTAACATCCGCAGGTCACTGAGCTCTGCTCATTCTTTAGGTTTTTTCTCTTAACTTCTCAGAGAGAACCTTTCCTATTTACCCAGCTTGAAGTTCACCAACCTTTATTCCGCCAACTCCAGTCTGCCATTAAGCACAGACGGTGAAATGTTTATTTCAGATACTGTACTTTTCAGTTCTCGGTGTTCTATTGTTTTACGTCCTCTCTTGCAAACTGGATCCAGTATAGCTACTGCTGTGGTAAAAATCTAAATAGGTTGCTGATTTGCCAGTAGATTACTTGGCTGCTGTTGGCAGGCATAGTAAGTAAGAGAGGAGAGTAATATTCGGTTGGAGAGGCACTCCCCATTGTCCACTGAAGGTGAGAATGAGGATGGGGGGACGGGGACCCGCATGAAGACAGCACTGGTGCTGCTGTCACTCGGGACAGTCACCTCTCATAAAAAGTACTCTTTTCATGCTCTCTGGCATGAAAGCAGGCAGGGACCATAATGATGTCTACGGATACATGGATTGTAATCTATGGATTAAGTGAGGGTCATGCCTAGTAAATGTCCGCAGCTCAATTGATCAAGAATGAGGCTTCCGTCATCAGCACATTTCAATCCCGTGCGAGGACCCCATCCTGGGGCTATTCCAATAATGGCCTCAGATGTTAATGCTTCTTATGATAATGATGCTGACGGAATTTCTCAAACATAAGATAGGACCTGCATTGTACATATTTCTGGAATAAACCAGAAATATACCAGCCAAGAGGATTCACTGACAATGGCTTAGCTTGCGATTCGGATGTTCATACAAATACTTCTAGAAACCATAAAGACAACAAAGCCATGATGAGAAGACATGAAACACACAGAAACTTGCAAACTGAAAAGCAAGAGAGAGTGTGTTACTGCCCATCAAACAGTGACTTAAGAATAATATTGAAGCCGTCTACAGTTCTTCAGCCATTCTCTGGGCTTCCCGTTAAAAACTAGCTTTCTAATTCGAAAAGGTTGTGGTTATTCTTGTAACAGTAATCCAGACCCTATGCTGAGGCTTCAGCCCTCACTCAGGGAATTCAGGATTGACTTAGGAAGAACTTCTTACCCCAAAGTCCGAGCAGAACGATGCCTGCACTGCACTCCCCACATGCCCACCACGGCCATCCAGGCTCACCGGTATCTAGAGGAGGCACCGTGACACCAGAAGTTTCTACGGTTCCGGGTCAGATTGTCAGATTGTCAGATTGTCACAGCCCTGATG
>NW_027527429.1:2244428-2252378 GCF_008692635.1 Crocuta crocuta
CCCCCCCCCCCCAGACTATCTATTCTCTCCTTCCAGATAATTCTACACAGAGCTGCCTCAACACTCTGCCTCTGTCCACCTGGATCATTAAACGTCTTAAATGGCATCTCTGTCTTTATTAAGATAAAACCAAAACAGTGTGGGTGGTTTTAAAGTATGAGAAGGGAGACACATGTGATTTCCAAGGGGCTCATATTCATTGGCCCTCAAGCCTTCCCACAAAGAATGAAAATGCCTTTCAGGATATGAATGCATTCGAATTCCCCCAAAAGAAAAGGCTGCTTAAGAGGACCATTTCCCTTTTCTATTGTTTAAAGAGCAGAATATGTTTCTTTTTATCCTAATATAACAGTTAATGCAATAGTATAATAAAAAGCAGATATGGAATTTCTTCTGTAAGAGAATTTCAAAGGGACACAATCTCCTTTTGAAAAGCTGTGATGATGACTTTAAGTGAAACCTGCAAGCTGGTGGTTAAACCCGGTGACTTGGCCATCCCCCCCGCCCCCCAGCCAGCTCAGCAGCTAGTCATCCATCAGTGGGACGCGCCATGCGGACCTCAGGGCCACCTTTGTCATTCGGAGAGCTATGAGAAAAGCCGCCTGTAAGGGTTTGAGTGTTACTATGTGAGAAAGAACTCGGCCAGGGCCGTCCCCCTGACTTCTTTCAGGCCTCCAGAAATTAGTTCCAGTCTTTCCTGGAGGTGGAGGAAATTTCTCTGATAAAAATTCATTGATGTTTTCAGTTTTCATCATCTTTGTAAGAAACTGCACTGCAACATTTATGAAGCCCTAATGTAATGGAATGTCATGTTCTTTACTTCACAGCGTGGGTCTGAGGAGAGAACAGCCTTGGTCCTTTGATAATGAAAAGCAGAGGTTTTAACGTTGAAGAAAATTAGCAAAAAGCAGAATGAGATGGTATATTAGTCTTAATGGTATAGAGAAGCAATTAGTTTTTACAAGAAAAATAAAATGACCAGTGGTTCTGAGACTTGAAGAACACATGAATTCCTTTAAGGAAAAGCAATTTTTACAGGTGCCCTGCATTTCCTTAAATGGTTTGTATCACAATGCCACGCGAATATGCATAAACATACACCAAAGTGTTGATCCTTAATAATGGCTCTTACGTGACAAAAAAGGAAAAGAAATACGTATAATAAGAATGAATAAAATAACAACCACTGAGTCCCCACATAGAGCAGCAACTTAATGAATGGATGCTTGCCGGGCTGAGAGCCACCTGCCTCTTCCAAAAACGAGGTGGTACTAAGTGCCATGGCCGTTCCTGTGAGTCTGCACCCCCGCGTGTCCGTGTGCCTCGTGCAAAGCTGCTTCTCTCAATTGTGCTCACAACCCTGGAACCCTCTGGTGTGAATGCATTGTTCACTCATGGGCCGCCTTTGTTTTTTCTCTTGATCTTGGGCCATTAAACAACTACTCCCTCCACCAGCATCACGAGTGCCAAGTTGGTGCTGAAATCATGTGGTTCCGTCGTTTGTAAGTTGGCCATCGGTTGATTCAGAATATGAAGGCAGGTTTTTTTAATTTTTTTAATGTTTATTCATTTTTGAGAGACAGAGCGCAAGCAGGGGAGGGGCAGAGAGAGAGGGAGACACAGGACCCAAAGCAGGCTCCAGGCTCCGAGCTGTCAGCACAGAGCCCGACACGGGGTTCGAACCCACGACCGTGAGATCATGACCTGAGCTGAAGTCGGACGCTCAACCGACTGAGCCCCCCAGGCGCCCCTGAAGGAAGTTTTTAAAGCCTGCTAGAGGATACTGCTCCCGACCCCAGCTTGATCAACGCAGATGTCACTGCTAGGACATCATGACTGCAGGACGTGCCTCAAATGTCAGTGTGACCACAAAGTCTAATAGTGCATGTGCATATGCACTCGCACACACATACACACAATGCAAAGTCTAATAGTGGATGTGCATATGCACTCGCATGCACATACACACACACGCAGAGTCTAATAGTACATGTGCACATGCACTCGCACGCACATACATGCAGAGTCTAATAGTGCATGTGCACGTGCACTCGCACGCACATACACATACACACACACCCCATGTGAGGTCAATCTTGTATGCTTCCAAGGCTCCTGGCCCCTGGCCCCTGGGACAGCACTTCTCAGTACCGACTGGTCTGCCCTATATCTGTCTCCCCCAACCCTCCTCCGTTCTGTGAGCTTGAGCTCTTCTTAACCTCAAGGAAAAGAGCCCTGTTTCCCTGTCTTCATCTTACTACAGCCAGGAACTGACAGTCCCTTAGTAAATGATAAAAGAATAAGCCACCATGTGACAGTTAATCTTCTGCATCAGCTTGGCTAAGGGAAGCCCAGAGAGTGGAGAAAATGCTCTTTCTGAGTGCGTCTGTGAATGTGTTTCTGAAAGAGATTAGTAGTTGATTCAGTAGACCAAGTGCAGAAGATCTGTCCTCATTGGTGTGGACAGGCATCATCCCATCCACCGAGGGTCTGAACAGAACACGATGGGACCTCCATCTTCTCCAGCCGCAGACACAGGAACACATGGAAGCTTCCGGTCCAGCCTTCAGATGCTGGGACCTCGCCGGCACCCTGCCCCACTCCGCACCCCACCAGTTCGCAGGCCTTTGCACTTGGACTGGATCACACCACCAGCTTTCTTGAGCTCTAGCCCATAGACAGCATAGCATGGGCCTTCCCGGACTTCGTGATCACATAATCCCAATTCCCACTGTAAACCTCTAATGTATCTGCATATCCTACTGGCTCTGCTTCTGCAGAGAACCCTGACCGATACTCATCAGAAGATATCAGTGCCAGGGCGCCTGGGGGCTCAGTCGGTTGAGCGTCTGACTTCGTCTCAGATCATGATCTCACGTTCGTGGGTTTGAGCCCTGCGTCGGGCTCTGTGCTGGCAGCTCAGAGCCTGGAGCTGCTTCGGATTCTGTGTCTCCCTCTCTCTCTGACCCTCCCCTGCTCACACTGTCTGTCTGTCTGTCTGTCTCTATCAGAAATAAATAAAACATTTTTTAAAAATTTAAAGTTTAAAAAAAGAATATATCAGTGCTTATATATTTGAAACACAACCAGTAAATGAATCAGAAGGCAATAGAACGAGGGGATAGGTTATGGGCGTACGTGAACCCTCTCCTTTCCTCTCAAAGACGGGGAAGATGTGGTCCATAACCCTGGCAGACGATGTGTCAACATTTTCTTTTGTTTCCATAGACATTGCAGGCTGGGTCATTGCAGTCATGCGCTTTGCTGTCGGGCAGAATCTAACTCCACGCATCTCTAATGAATCTGCTTACAAACTGTAGTTTGGGAGCAGGAAGCCTTGCCGCCGCCACGCCATCTCGCCTCAAGGCCAGGGATGGGGATGCCATGTGGAGGTTTCCTGAGGGCGTGTGGCAGGAGCCCGCGCGGGATTCGTCTCACAGAGGCACCTGGTGAGGACGGGCTGCGGAGCCTTCCAGCCTGGGGCGCCTGCGGGGGAACAGTGGCGTGGGTGGGCCTGGCCCCAGGGTTTTGGGGTGGCTTAAACACCGAACACTTGTGCCCAGGGAGACCTGCTGCAAACCATAAAAGAACAAGAAGACGACCTGAGAGAATTTGTAACGTCAGCAACTTTGATAGAGGCCTGAACGGAGAAGGCCTCTCTCAGCAGGATGACGGTGAGGACGGGGTCTGGAATAATAAGAAGCCTGGAGAACAACCATTCCAGACCAGAGACAAAGGTAGTGTCTGGTCTGTCAAGAGAAGCGACGGTGGAAGCCCATCTCCACGGTGCTGAGTCGGTCTATCAGCAAGTCTGGGCTAAAATTTATGACAGGGTCACACACACATTGCCTTTTGGTTACTGATTTACAGCTTAATTGCAGTGTGATTGAACAACACGTCCACGTGACAGGAATTCTCTGAACTTGGCTGAGACTCGCTTTGGGCTTAATATGTGGCCAACGTTTGGAAACGTCCGGTGCGTTCTGAAAGAGCAAGCAATCTCGTCGTTGCACCTACTCCGCTAATAACATTGGTTCAATCTTCTCTACCTTTTCCTAGAGTTCTACTCCTCACCTACCGATTACTGGGGGTGGGAAGTCAAATAGTCATTTAAGTTGGTGATTCTTGTCTCTTTCTCTTAGTTCTTCCAATTTTTATTTTATACATCATAAACCTGTATTATCAGGTCACGCAAGACTAAAAATATTACATTTCCCTGCTAAATTGCACATTTTGTCAATATTTATTGACCCTCTTTTCTTCTAGTAAATATCTTTTCTTTAGCTTTATATGGTCTAATATTAATATAGTTTAAGACAATATCTTTACCTTTCTTTCTTAAAAAAGGACTCTAGAACATTTTAACTCTGATCATCCCCTTCCCAATGTGAATGCTGTTGGTTTCATTAATATACTGCTCTTCTGTTTCCTTTCATCCCACAGCCTACAGATTATTATTATTGTTGTTGTTTTTATGGTCAGTGTTCAGGCTTACCTGTATGCTTAGCATTCCTTGGTGAATCTCAGACCTTCTCTAACTATTCTCCTTCCTGAAGCACGTCCTTTAGAATTACCCTCCAAAAAGTCCAGTAGTTGTGAATTCTCCCCATTTTTGTTAGTCTAAGGAATCTTTAGCACAACTCATTCTTGGAAGATACTCTAGACACAGAAATGTTTTTAGGTAGGCTTCATGCCCAGCATGAAGCCCAACGTGGGCATGAACTCATGACCTTGAGATCAAGACCTGAGCTGAGATCAAGAGTCAGATGTTCAACCAAATGAGTCACCCAGGTGTCCCAAGGACACAGAAGTTTAGATTGGGGATTACTTTCTTTAAATATTCTGAAAATGTTATTTCAGTGTCTTCTGGCTTCTTTTGTTGTTGAAATGTCAACATTCAACAAGTGGGGAGCACAAACTGTTGCTCTTGAGCTGATCTGTTTTCTCTCTCCATCTTTAGATGCTCTCTTTGTCTCCGGTGTCCCTGAATTCACTGTGATGCTGCTAGAGCGGTTTTCTTTTTATTTATTGTGCTTGATGATCACTAGTTTCTTCACCTGAGAATCAGCACCCTTCACCAGTTATGGAAAAATCTCAGCAATGATCTCTCCAATGTGGCCCTTCTTTCATTGTCTCCATATTCTCTTTCATAATTTTCACCTCTTTTAGATTTTGCATTCTATGGAAATCATTCAGATTCATCTTCTAATTCACTTAGTCTCTCTTCAGCAGTATCTAATCTGGTGTTTACCCTATCTATTGAGTTTGATTTCAGTTTTATTTAGAATATTTACTAGTTTTATTGGTTTTATTTTGTATTAACTTGTTTGTTGCTTTGGTAGTTTCTTAACATAGTACTTTTAACATTTTCTTTTACTTCTTGAAACAGATAAAATAAATGTATTTTATGATCCAGCATCTGATAATTGTGACATCTTTAATCTTTGTGGATCATATTCTGCAGTTTGTAATTTCTGCTGACTCTTACTCTTGGTGGCTCGTTTCTTTGTATGAACTGTGCTATTTGAAAGTGAATTCATGCTCCATAGGATTTTACCTGTTGAGGCCTGGGTTTAGAATTCATCCACCCAAATTTGCATATTCTAGATGCCCAGGGAATTGACCCATCTGAGACTTATTTAAACTAAATTTTTAGCTCTTTTTCCCCACACAAGGAGTATCATAGTGTGAACTTCATCCCAAACTCTTGTGAGTATTGGCTTTAACTTAGAAATTCTTGAAGAATACTTTTCCTTTACTTGGATCCACTCAGAGTAAGGCCATCTCTTCAGCTGGGCAAGCTGTTTTGTTTTTTCACCAAGTTTTACCCTTGAAGTAGCACTCTTTAGGGATTCTGACTTTGAGGTTTACTCATTTGACTCCAAGCCAGGCTCCGTCCCCTGGGTGTGTGCTCTGGCCCTAGGCAAGTGCCTTATCAAATCCAGGCCATGAGCCACCAGGGATAGGCTGATATCCCTTATCTCCAGCAACTGGTCTATCCCATTTCTACACTTGTTTCAAGCTCGGACAACATCCTCTCTGTCTCCACTAACCCAGCCATGTGTACAAAAAGCTGTTTTCTTTCATACTTTATCCAGTGTATTGGGCATTCCATTGTGGGGATCTCTCCAGACAAGGTAAGGAACAGAAGAATCACTGCTTCTGTGTTTAAGCCTTACTCCAGGGCAGAGACTGGCACTGCAGACTATTTTTCCATTCTGAACATTTCTTTGATTTCTCTTTCCTCATTTTCCTTTTCATCAGGAAAGATTGCCCCCATTTAATCACCTCATTAACCAAGCTGGAAACCTGGGAGTCCCCGAACTTTTCCTCACCCCTCGCATACAGCTGGAGCTGGAATCACATCGAGCTTTCCTCCTGTCCGCCCCCATGCTTCCTCCATCTCTGCTCTCACAGCTTCACCTTCTGTTGCTGGATGAGCTACAACTGCATCCTAACTGTGCCCTCACTTCCAGCTCAGGAGAAGCATTTGATGTGTCTCTTCTGCCAGCACCTCCTCTTTTGCAGGACAATGGTGTCCAAATATCAAGCTGTCAGAGAATGGCCGCCCCCTGTGAGCCAATAGGTGAGCCCCAGCTTCTGGGGTGCTGGGGGCCGCTGAGCCCCACTGACCTCATTGGCAGCGGTCAGGGGCAGTCCTTGATTTCCATGAATTAATTCATTTCTTTCTTTTGTTTAATTTTTTTTACTTTTATTTATTTTGGAGAGGCAGAAAGAGACAAGAGTGTGAACAAGTGGGGGAAGGGGGTGCAGAGAGAGAGGGAGACACAGAACCCGAAGCAGCTCCAGGCTCTGGACAGTCAGCACAGAGCCCAACGTGGGACTCAAACTCACGAACAGAGAGATCATGACCTGAGCCCAAGTCAGAGGTTTAACCGACTGAGCCACTCAGGTGCCCGGAATTAATTCATTTCTACATGACCTTCAGTTTGACGAATGTGTATTCGTGTCTCTAACCACAGACTTAAAAAAATATTTTGCTCACTTATGTCTTTATCTCCTCCTCTTTGATGCATAAGCATGTGATGAGCACCTTTGATGCACAGCCTTGGGTTGGGGCTTGATGAGGCTCCTGAACCAGAAGTTCCCCAGTTTCAAGGCTGGGAGCTGTGAGAATTGAAGAAGTGAAGCCGATACTATAAATGAACAGCACCTCCAAGTAAAATTACAAATGGCCCCGGGAAGGATTTTACAGCGTGCACTGTTTCATACATAATTCATATCCTTAGTAAACTCTGATTATGTTTTGAAGGGATTTGTTGGGCTTGCAGCCATATTTCACTGCCAGTTTAATAAACACACGTTACACGCCGTGGGTGTCAGACTGAGCCCGGATGCTGGCGTGGGCAGCGTGGTTTGGCCCCCGGCCCTGCCCCTGTCCTTTTATATCAGTTTGGACACTTAATTAAACCTCATTTTCCTCACTTGGAGAATGTGGAAATCAGTGCCTCTTTCAAAGAGAGGCTGTAAGTAGCACAGGAGAGGACAAGTGTAGACACNAGCTGTCAGCACAGAGCTCGACGCGGCCCGAACCCACAAGTGTGATCATGACCTGAGCGGAAGTCCGATGCTCAAACGACTGAGCCACCCACGCTCCCCAAGATAGATCTTTTTTTCTAAGTACATCCATTCAAGGTCCAAATATCTAAAATAAAATTGCAAGATGGAGGGGGAAAAACATGCCCTGTAGGCATCTAATCCTCACTCACAAGGCAAACGTCTGCATTACCAGTGTTTTCTCATTGTTTGATATTATGCTGCAGCCTGGGGTACATGCCGGCCACGAAGTCGCCGTGGAAAGAAATGTATTCAGTGTCCCTGGCGTCATCAGGCAAAGCCTGGCATCCTGTGTGTGTGTGCGTGTGCGCGCGCGTGTGCACGTGAGTGCCTGCCCTCGCACGCGTGTTTGCTCTCTCCTCCCCCCCCCCC
>NW_027527429.1:2252398-2252578 GCF_008692635.1 Crocuta crocuta
GGCGGAGGCTTCGTGCCTCACCTCCTGGGGCGCCGGCTCTCCTTCCTTCGTTCCCAACATCGTTTTATAAGATTTAACCAAAAGACAATCCAGGGAAGAGGCATATATTTAAAAGGTAAAAAGGACAGTCACGCCCGGAGAGTTCAGAACAGGGGCCGGACAGCAGCAGTGGGCGGTCCC
>NW_027527429.1:2254339-2264489 GCF_008692635.1 Crocuta crocuta
GGGGAGTCGAGGAATTCAGCCTGCCTGGGAGCAGAGCCAAAGAGGGGTGGGCAGTGGGAGGGGGGCCATCCTGTCATCCAGGGGCCCTGGGGAAGGGGTGGGGGACAGGAGGGGACCCGCCCTGCGTTTAGAGGAATCGGTGGCCCACAGGCCGGGGCCCAGGCTGGAGGGCAGGCCAGGGTTTGGGGCAGCGAGGTCACAGCCGGCCGGCACGGCCAGATGCATTGGTGGGGAGGGGGCGAGTGCTTCGTGGGGACCCAGGAAGAGGCTGGACAGCGCTTGGAGGAGGGCGAGGCTGGAGAGTGAGGGCGGCGGGATCGCGGGGCTGGCCGGGCAGGGTGNGCCCCCTGACGCTGGTGCGATGGTTGCGCGTGCAGACGTCGTGCGGGCCGCCGGGCCTCATGGTGAGGGCGCGGAGCGTCGCTGGACCAGGCCGGGGGGTGGGAAGGGCCTGCCGTGGTCACGGTCTTAGTTCATCAGGAAGTCGTATCTTCCTCCCCGCGGAAGACCACTGCAGGGCTGAGTCCCTGGGCCAGGCGGGCTCCTCGATCCTCTCTACGGGACCCGGGCGAACTAGCGCCTTGCTGCCGGCTCCGCTCTCCTCGCTGGCTCCCAGGGGCCGCTAGCCCGGAGCTCTTGCTGGTGTCTGTGTCCCTCGCTCCACCCAGGCTGTGCCGCGATCTCAGCTGTGAGCCTCAGACGTGCCCAAGGGACGGTTCCCTTGAACAGAATCCTGGCGGAGGCTGGGGCTCGGAGTCGGAGAAGGTCTGTGGGTGCGGTGACCGCAGACAGCCCCTCCCCTGTGGGCGGCCCCAGCACCTGAGAAGCCCGTGAGCTCACAGTCCGTGCGGGAGGGGGAGGGTGGGCAGTGCCACGTGGTTAGGACTCTGAGGCGGAGGTGGGGGAGCGCTCAGCAGGGCCAGCGCTGGGAGGCAGGGAGGCCGAGAGGGAGGCTATTTCCTTGCTGAGGGAGGAGACTGGAGCCCCCAGTAGGTGGGGGCGGGGGGAAGGAGACAGGGGTCACAGAGCGCAGAAGGAAAGTGACAAAGGCCGTGGTGGCCAAGTGGGCTGTGAGCGTTGGCTTGGAAGGTTCAAGAGGCCCCAAGGCCAGAGCCCTGGGTCCCAGAGGGCGTTGGGCTGAGAGCCCAGAAGGGTCTGCTGGAGGTGAGGAGGCAGCTCGCACAACAATCTTCAGGACACGTGTGGACAGGAGCGTGCGAGTATCTCCTCCCCACGTACCGGGTGGTGCTGGTCTCTGAAGTTCGCGGACATCTTCCAGAAAGGCCTTTGTAATGACAAGGCAGGTGTGTTTTTCCCTATTGATTTCAGCCCTGAGCTCACCGGTGTGTGACCGTCTGGAAGCCCGGGACACGACCCGGCCACACCGCGCTGCGCCCGCGTCCCGGGAAGCGTGCGTGTCATGGGCCCTCGTGAGCCTCCTCGAATGAGTTCATGATGAGCCGTGTCCTCGTATCCAGACTGAAGGGGGACTTCCAAGCGCCGGACTCCCTGCCTGCTTGTCACTTTGTTTCTTGGTGTCCATTGTTGCGTCAGCGGCCCCCTAACCCGCCAGCTGCCGCCTGCTCATTTCATTAGCTCGAGTCACTCTCCTCCAGCCCATTAATCAGCCTGTTAAATACAGGACTTAACACCACGCCAGGCCATTTCTCTGTGAGGCCAGCCCGCGGGCCCCTCGTCCCCCCACGGCAGTTGAGGAAATCATTAACGCCTAACAGCGCACGGCCCGGCCCCCTCTTCTCCCTTGCACATGAGCCCGACGGCCTGGGCCAACATCCGCCCCCCGGGGCCCTTCACCTGCGCGCGCCTCTCCCCCTCCCCCACAGAGGCTTTGAGGGTAGGTCTTTTCTTGGTCATTAGCAACAGCTCCACACCCTTCCTCAACCCCTCCCTCGACTTAGTGGCCTGGAGGGCGCCTCCTGCGGCTCTTCAGAGGGTGGCTCTGTCTGTGTGACACACTGGGACTCGCTGCCTGTCCCCAGGGGGGTCTCCAGGTGCTCCTTTCTTCAGATGAGAATCTAAGGCCCCAAGAGCGACAGTGGCTGGCAAGCGCCACGACCCTCCGCTGCTCTCCGGACCCCAGATCTAGACCTTTCCACGGCACCACACCAGCTACCGGCCTGGCTGGGCGAGTGCGCCTGGCCTGTCCCCTCCTGGGCCGCTGCTGGCTTCTCAGTTTTCTCCAAAGGGTCCAGACACACAGCTTGTCGGGTCTCGTTGGCCATGACCAAGGTGGCGGATGGTATTTTTCTGCGGATGCCCCTGGCGGTGCCTCCCACTGCATCGGCTCTTTGGCCCTTGACTTTGTTCCTCTTCCGGTCAGAACGTCAAACAGTTCCTCCCACTTGGGACCTGGACTGGCCCTGGGGCTGCTCTAGCCTTTCCGTCTGCGTGTGGTCATCTGTTCATAGCAATGGGTAGAGCCCAGGCTGGTGACGTGATTTTGAAGCTGGCTAATTAATTTTGCGCTGTTCTGTGGCCTCACCATGTTCTCAGCCTGGCTCAGTTGAACAGTTAGCAACAAGAGTCACAGCCCAGGGCGGATGAGTCAGTGTTGATGCACAACTGACGATGTCCACAGTGCTGGGTCCACACCAGGGTTCCCCATGGAAGCTCTGTCTCTGGAAGTCTCTGGACTTCTTTGCAGCTCCATTCTTCCCCCTGAATTCAGACTCTGCCCTGCCCTTCTTCTGTTTTGTGGGGAGTCCGGGGTTGTGATGGTACATTTCCACCCTCTGGGCTCCCTGGGACCCAGCGCCTAGCATAGCACGCAGCACAGAATATGGTCCATTGTGTGATGGCTGGAGGCCCATTCTTCCTGCTGCCAGATCCTCGAGGCTGAGGCCCTTCCTGGGTAGGCAGAATTCTGTCCTTGGAGGGACAGCAGAGGGGAGAGAAAGGCAGAAAGGCATTTGGGAAGCTAGGGGTCAGGAGATGAGGAGGTTTCTTTCTGCTCTGTCACCAGGACTTGGGGGGACCTTTATCTATGAAGGTTAGGGGTCACAGGGGCCTCTAAGGATCTGGGATTCTCCATGGACTCATTAGTTCATCCACTCAGCAAGATATTTACTAAGCACTGAGTTTGTAGAAGCTGGGATTTCAGTGTTAGAAGGCACCATCCCTGTCCACATTGAGCTTATAATCTAGAGGGAGACCAGCATTAGAGAACGTATTGGATGTGTCATCAAGCTGCAAAGGAAAACAACAGAGGTTAAGAAAGCAGTAAGAGATTGTCCTGGCCTCACCTGGTTAGATGCTGATATGAGAACACAAGAGTGACCTATAGAGTGGACAAGTCTGGGCTCATTCTACAGAATAGGGTAGGAAAGGCAATCCATGGAGGAGAAGCAGCATATGCAAAGGCCCTGAGGTCTGGAGTAAGTGGAGAGTAAGAGAAAGAGAGATGCAGATCAAGTAGACAAGCAGAGTCACATCAGTTAGGATTTTAGATTTTATCCCAAGAACAGCTTAAAGCGCTGCGGGATGTTGCCAGAGGAGGTTGGATAGACATTCTCTGGGCACGGACCACAGACTGGAGGCGGTGCAAGGGGATGTCCGTAGAGCAGCTCAGGGGCCTTCCCAGAGGCCTGGAGGAGCGGTGATGGTGACCAGTGTACCTTAAGAGAAAGGAGGGAGCAATTGACAGCCAGCTTTTCAACTCTGCCCCCCACCTACCCACCACATGATCCTGGACAGACCTTACCTGTCTCAAGCCCCTCCTTGGTAACACGGCAGCAGCCACTGTCCGTTTAGCTCTGTGGAGCAGTGATGAGAGCAGACAGAGCAAGGGGCCCCCTCCTCGGCGGGGATACACTGGGGACTGCAGACCTGGAAGATGCAGAGGGCAGGGTCCACGGGGTGCGAGGCCAACACTCATGGAGGCGGAAGCTGGAGGACTCCAATTTAGAGTCGGGATGGGGAATGGAGCTCAGTTATAGGCATGTTGGGTCAAGTTCTTGTGGGTCCCAGGTAGGATGTGGGGCAGGCGGAGCTCTGACGAGTCAGGCAGGACCCCCTACTGAGGGGCGGTGAGGACGGCTGCTGCCTGAGAGCGACACGCCCCACGCAGGTGTCTGCACCCTGCACTCACACAAAGCCCGCTCTGCTCCTAGAGGGCTCGTCAGCTGCCGAAAACCGGACCCCAGTCACAGAGATCATAACGTCATCGAGCTCGTAAACTTGAGAGATGTCAGCGGAACACTACTTGGCCAAGGGACGTGGGGACTGTGGGTGCTCTCAGGCCTCGCACACAGGGGCCAGCAGGTACGGCGGAATCTTCTCTGTGGAGGCAAGACGGCCTCTTCACCGAAGTTCAACTCTGATGTCACTCTATTTGTTCTGTGTTGGTGGGTAGAGTTTGGCGGCACACTGGCATAAAGGAACACAGAGGAAGACCTCCACTTCCTTTCCTTGGGGTGGGGGGAAATAACTCTCCTATTTTATTCATCAAAGTGATTTAACCAGTTTTGGCGGCTCACAGAGACGATTTGGTTCACAAGTGCTTGGAGCTCTCCCAGCGTCGTCCTCTGGGTTCACCAGCACAAGATGGCGCCCTCCAGGCTGTTCGCCCAACTGGGGAAAGGCATCTTCTCTGTCGCCCATGAAGCTTTTCCAAATGTGGTAAAAGTAGAGCACAGAGTTGGAAACAGAGAGACCTAAGGCCTCACCCCAAGTCTACCTGGAACCCACAGGGTGGCCTTGGACCCACCAGCCTCTGCAGCTTGGCTCCACAAGATAGAAGGACGATGACCTTGGACCCGCTGGGAGGTGGAGAGAGCTCTGCAGGACGGGCCGGGGCCGTGCTCTAGGGTGCCACACAGACTTATTAATTCCTACGTGTTTCTAAGTCCTTTGACGCCAGGACTGAGTTTTCTTTTAGATATATATTTTAATATTTTTAATTGACCGACAGTAAAATTCGCTCGTGGTGGCACATGATACTGTGGGTTTTGACAAGTGCAGAGTCACATAGCCACGACCACTGTCAAGACAGAACAGTTCCATCACCCAGAAAACTGTTAACTAACGCTGCTAACTGCTGCTAAACACTCATTTGTTCTCTGCCCCTATAATTCTGCCATTTCCAGAATGCCATATAAATGGAATCGCACAGTGTACAGCCTCTGGGTCTGGCTGCTTTCGCCTAGCAGAGTGCATTGGGGATATATGCATGTTTTTACTGTGTCGGTAGTTTCTTGCTTTCTATTGCTGAGTAGTATTCCACTGCTTGCATGTACCATGGTTTGTTTCTCCATTCATCAGTTGAAGGACATTTGGGTTGTATCTAGTTTTTGGCTCTCACGATAAAAGCTGCCATGTATATTCACATTCAGGTTTTTGCGTGCTTGTGATGTTCCATTTTCCTTGGGTAAACATCTTGGCGTGGATGGCTAGGCCATGTAGCAAGCGTGCATGTCACTTCATTAGCCCTCGCCACTGGTTCCCAAGCAGCCATGCCGCTTCGCATTCCTACCAGCTGTGCATGAGTGTTTCAGCCGCTTCACAGCCTTGACGACACTTTATACACTTTATGTATCTCGGACTTTTTTAAAAATTTTTGCCATTCTAGTGGATGGGGCGGTGGTGTCCACACACAGGTGCGCGAGGCCCTCAGGGTGGAAGATAAGGAAGGGGGTGGGCAGGGCAAGAGGCAGACCCAGGCCTCCATGCCAACAAGAAGACATAACTGTCAAGGTGAGACGAAAGTGAGAGAACAGGACCTATTATATTTAGTAGTGTATCTGCCTGATTTCATAAACTGTGACATGAGAGTGTCTACTTGAACACTTGCCCCAGGCCCGCAACATGAGTTGATTTTTATTTCAAGAACAAGTTAATGCAGGCTTGGCTAGTTTTGAGAAGACAGAAATTTAGGAGAGAGGAAGGGAACAGAGGAAGGGACTGTTTGGGGTTACTTTGGCTTCGTCCTGCCTGTTCTGAAATGCAGCGGAAACATCATGTCCTGCTCTTTGCCCATCCAGAGGAGCCTGGTGGGCCTCACTCTCCTGTCCACATGGAGCAGACCCTCCCCCTTGCCTTTTAGGAAGCTTCCTCACCCTTGTTTCAAGGGCCTTAAGAGTGCTCTTGGAATCAAAGTAAAAAAAAAATAGAATTTCCAAATATGCAATTTGGCTGCAAGAGTCTGGGTCTAATCAGACCAAGAGGAGCTAGAGCAGAAAGACCTGAGTCTCCCTCCAGTCTCCAGAGGGCTCTGTCTCCAGAAGGACTCCTACCATTCAGCTTAAGTGGGATCCACCGAACAGGCTGCAAATGTGAGTCACCCACCCCAATGCACGCTGCCCAACACAGCCTGATCTGTTCTTGACGTCCCCACAGCAGCCCAGGCAACCTTGTATATTTAAGAGAAGATGGGTCTGCAGAGAAGGACAATGGTAATTGTTGCTCGCTCAGATTTTGAACAATGGTTCCTTTCATGGTTCTCAAGCTGTCCTCCAAATCACCCCTACTATCACCAAGAAACGGACACCTCAGTTAATCTCCAACAAAGCGGCAGGGATTGCAAAACAAAGGGCCTAATTTTCAGTTGCCCCTGACTGCCAAGTGATACTTGAGCGGGTCCGATCTGCAGGGGACGAGGCCAGGAGCGGGTCCTGCCGCTTGCAGACTGGGGCTCCCCTCCTCCTCTGGACGGCAGTGAGCTGGAGATGTGCTGTGGGATGCTGAGTCCAGCAGGCTCCGCATCCTGAGAGGTCTCGCTCTGACAGAAGGGGTCCTGTGAAAACACTGCTTGACAAGAAGGAGTATCTTAGAAGCACACACAGTGCTCAGCTGTGCTTCTGACTTTCCAAGTCCAATGATAACAAAGCTTAGCAATGGAAGTCAGGAAGGAGCCCTGCTCTTCAAAATGCCATCATGTTGTTGCGTCCAGTTGCTATTTCACAGGAACTCCAGAGAGCTGCCCACACATCTGCTGCTTCATATTATTCCATGCAGTTCAGGTCATGGTCTTTAGGAAAACCGTGAAAAAATACACAATAAGAAAGGATGCCTGAAGGAGTTCAGAGAAATAGAGTAACTGTAACTGGAAGTCTTGTCTTTAAGTCCAAAGCAATCAGAAGAAAGGAACTGATAACAATTAGAGCAGAAATCAATGAAAGTGAAAACAGGACATCAATAGAGAAAAATCAACAAAACGAAAATCGGATTCTTTGGAAAGACTGATAAATTTGACAAGTCCTTAGCCAGGCTAACAAAGAAAAAGGAAATAAAAACGCAATCACCAACATCAGACATGAACAAAGGGTCATCTCTGCTGATCTCACGCACGTTGAATGGATAAAGAATTATTATGAGCAACTCTACCCACAAACTTGATACCAGGATGAAATGGATCACTTCCTTGAAAACTACCAAAATCCACACCAGAAGAAATAGACAGTGTGAATAGACCCATAACTACTAACGAAAATTAATCAATAAATAATAATCTTACAAAACACAGCACCAGACCCAGATGATTATACTGGTGAATTCTACCAAACATTAAAGGAAGAAATATTGCCAATTTTCTGCAAACTCTCCCAGAAAACAGAAGCAGAGAGAACAGTTCCAATTCATTCTATGAGGTCAGTAATACCCTCATCCCAAAAGCAGATAAAGAATTAAAAGAAAGAAAAATTGCAGAAGAATATTTCTTATGCATACATGCAAAAATCCTTAACAAAATTTTAGCAAATCAAATTCAACAATGTATCAAAGGAATTATACACCACAATGAAGTAGAATTTACTCCATGTATGCAAATTAGTTCAACATCTAAAAATCAGTTCAAGTAATACCCCACACCAACAAGGTTTGAATGATAAGACCATATAGTTTTAGAGAGAACTTTAGGCAAAGCCAGCATCCATTCATGATAAGAGCTGTTAGCAAACTAAAAATATAGGATAATTCCTTCAACTTGTGATGTGATGTGTATAACTGTTCTTAATGGTGAGAAACTGGATGCTTTACCCCAAAGCAAAGACTGGGGGTAAGACAAGGATGTCTCCCTCCACCACTTCCACTCAAAATTGTACTGGAAGTCTTAGCTAGTGCAGTAAGACAAAAAATAGAAATAAATTGTATACAGATTGTGAAGGAAGAAATAACTTTATCTATGATATTATGGATGACATGATTATCTGTGTAATGTGTCTCAAAGAACCACCACCACCACCATCAACAAAAGCCTCCTGGGAGTGATTATGGTAAAGTCACAGGATACACGGTTAATATGCAATAGTCATTTGCTTTTCTATATACCAGCAGTGAACAAGTGGAATTTGAAACTGATGTAATGTAAATAACTCTGCATAAAAGTGAAATACTTAAATACAAATCTCACAAAACATGTACAAGATCTGTATGGGAGAAACTATAAAACTCAGATAAAAGAAATCAATGGACAGATATCCCATGTTCATGGATTGGAAGACTTATTATTGTTAAGATGTCAGTTCTTATCAACTTGATCTACAGAGTCCATGCAATTCCAGTCAAATCCCCAGCAAGTTATTTTGTGGATATTAACAGGCTGATTCTAAAGTATATATGGAAAGACCCAGGAGAGCCAACCCAATACTGAAGAAGAGGAGCAAATTCGGAGGACTGACATTGCCCATGCTCAATATTTACCATGAAGTGACAGCAATCAAGGCCGTGGTATTGGTGAAAGAATACACGGATAGATCCCTGGAACAGAGAACCTAGAAACAGACCCTCACAAATAGAGTTCACTGAGCCTTGACAAAGATGCAAAGGCAGTTCAATGGAGAAAGCATATTTCTTTCAACAGATAGTTCTGGAACAGTTGGATGCCTATGTGCAAATACGTCAGATAGATGAGGGAGAAAGAGAGAGAGAGAGGCCACATTTCACAAAAAAAAAAGATAGCTCAAAAGGAATCAGAGCTTTATGTAAAATTCAAAACTATATTTTTTATTGTCACATAGAAGAAAAATCTGGGTGACCTTGGGTTTGGTGATGAGCTTTTAGATAGAACACCAAAAGCACAAGCCATGATAGAAAAATTATGTTGGGCTTTATCAAAATTTAAAAACTTCTGCTTTGCTGAAGACACTGTTAATAGAATGAAAAGACAAATGACAGACTGAGAGAAAAATATTTGCAAAACACATATCTGATAAACGACCTGTAGCCAAAAATATTTGCAAAACACATATCTGATAAATGACCTGTAGTGAAGAACTCTTTAAAGAAAGAACTCTTAAAACTCAAAAATAAGAAAACTCACTTTAAAAATGGACAAAATATCTGAACAGGCACCTCATGAAGTAATATGTACAGATGGTAAATTAATATATAAAAAGATGCTCACATCATTTGTCATTAGAAAATTATAAATTAAAACAGCAACGAGATACCACAGCACACCTATTAGAATGGCTCAAATCCAAAAATCTAACAATTCCAAACGCTGGTGAAGATACAGAGCAGAGACAGCTCACATTCGTTATCGGCAGGAAGGCAAAACGGTGCAGCCACTTTGGAAGACAGTTGACAATTTCTTATGAAGCTAAACATAGTCTTACCATACGATCCAGCAATCACACTCCTTGGTATTTACTCAGGTGAATTGAAAACTTATGTACACACACACACACACGCACACACACCTCTAGATGGGTGTTTACAGCAACTTTATTTATATTTTCCCAAAACTGGAAGCCGCCAGATGTTCTTCAGTAGGTGAACAGATCAACAAACTGGTACAGCCGTATAGTGGGATATCACTCAGCAATAAAGATCAATGAGCTTGCAAGCCATGAAAATACAAGGAGGAACCTTAAACGGACGTCACTAAATGAGACTGTCGGCGCCACGACGCTCTGGAGAAGACGAGGCACGTGGCAACGGAAGCTCAGGGGTCGCCGGGAGTTCGCAGGGAGGCGCGGTTGACGTCCAGGCGCTCTGCCGGCAGGGAGACTGATTTTGCAGATACGTGACATTCTGCATTTGTCAAAATCTATCAAATTTCACAACACAGAGTGAATACTAGTGTATATAAATTTTTATTATTATTATTATTTAGGAGCTTGGGGGAATCCCCTCACCCAAAATGCAGACTTGCTATGTTAACCTTCAAAATAAAGCTGCCAGTTACGTCACC
>NW_027527429.1:2264516-2267430 GCF_008692635.1 Crocuta crocuta
GCGTCAGAAGTGAGGCCTAAAGTGAACCGTGGACTCAGAGATGATGTGTCCGTGCAGATTTATTGACTGTAACAAACGTGCCCACTGTGGTTCCCGATATTGATAATGCGGGAAACTGCACGTGTGGGGGCAGCAAATATATGAGAAATCTCTGTACCCTCCTCTCAACTTTGCTGTGAATCTTAGACTGCCCTAAAAAAATAAAATAAAAAATTAAGGTTAATAAACTATAAATTAAAATTTTAAGAGAAAAGGAGGGAAGGAAGGAGAAAAGGAGGGAGGGAGGAAAGAGAAGGGAAGGGACGGAAGGGAGGAGGAACGGGGAGGGAAGGGAAAGGGAGGGGAGAGAAGGGAGGGGAGGGGAGGGAAGGGAAGGGAAGAGGGAAGGGGAGGAGGGAATGAGCGTATGTCAGAGTGACACAGGAGCCAACTGGAAGTGTCCCCAGTGGCCGAAGCAGGAACAATGTGAACAAAAAATAAATAAATAAAGTAAAAATGGATTATAACCCGAAGTATAAAATAAATATCTGTGAGTCCATAATGATATAAGTGACTGTTAAAATTAATGAGTAAGAAGAGACAAATGTACATCATAGTGACTTCAGATAATGATACTTAAGGTATATTTGAAAGTTACTAAGAGTAAATCTTGGAAGTTCTCATCCGAAGAAAACAATTCTGTAACTATGTACAATGACAGATATTAATGAGACTTATTGTGATCATTCAGCAATATATACACATCAAATCGTTGCTGTACACCAAAATTAACATAATTCTGTGTGGCGATTATACTTCAATACAAACTCAACAAATGTGTAAGAGGAGACAAATCACCAGGGAGTGCAGAATTTCAAATAACATCTGTAGATACCTCACTCCGAAGGAGGGGGCGGAGCTCCCTGCCCCTGAAGTGTGCAAAGTGCACGGAGAGCCCTTCAGAGAGGACACTTAGGAAAGGGGAAGAGGAGAAACTTTGCAGTGGAGAAACTGACAAAACACTACTTCAGCCCCGTGAGCAAAGTCGTCATCGCTGGTCATAAATCATGTTGGTAGCGGGCGCCTGGGGGGCTCAGTCCGTTAAGTGTCCGACTTTGGCTCAGGTCATGATCTCACAGTTTGTGGGTTTGAGCCTCGCATTGGGTTCTGTGCTGACAGCTCGGAGCCTGGAGCCTGCCTCAGATTCTGTGTCTCCCTCTCTGCCCCTCCCCCCCCAAAGATAAATAAACATTTAAAAACGATTTTTAAAATCATGTTGGTACATGCACTCTTGATGAAAATGGCATTTTGTGTTTCCAAAACCCCATAATCCCAGTCTATTCATAAGGAAAACATCAGACAAATTCCTCTGATGAAGCAGACTGCAATACACCTGATCAGTATCCCTCAAAACTGCCAGGGCCGTCAAGGACAAGGAAGGTCAGAATTGTTCCAGCCAAGACGACTGAGCCTAGAGACATGACAATATAGGCAGTGTGGTACCCCGGATGAGGTCCTAGACAGAAAAAGGAGATTAGGCAAAAACTAAGAAAATCTGAATAGAGGGTAAAAACTTTAGTTGATAACAATGTGTCAAAAAAATAAAGATATAAAAAAGCAATGTATCCATATTGGCTCACAAATTGTGACAAATGTAGCATAGTAGTGTAAGACGTGAAGCCGGGTAACTGCCTGGAGGTGTATGAACTCTATTAGAAGTTCAAGTTTTCTGTAAATCTAAACTTCTAAAAATCATGTCTATAAGGGTTGTTTTTTGTTTTAAGTTTAAGCAAGAAGCGGAGAGAAAGACAAACTTCATCAGGAGGTTATGGACTTTCTGAGAAGACAGTGGATTGTCCCAGGGCTCGGAATGGCATTTCCAGTGATCTTACTCAGTCCCCGGTAACTTCGGATTAACACCGCAAACCCACGCACCCAGGCAGGCACTACTCTAAAGCCCCAGCGATAAAGAAAAGTCCAGTTCCCTCTCTCTTTCCCCAAAGGCGCGGTGAGCTGGGTCTGGGCTCTCCCCGCCTGTGTCCACCTGAAGAAATCGTGATGCTCATCTTTCTTCGACGGTCTCAAATCCAGGGCTCTGCCATCATTGGCAGCAGACCTCACACCCACATCCCTTGTTCCCACCTCGCGATCACACTTACAAGCCGCTTACTGGCTGTGCGGCCTGTGCGTCTGAAGGTCGCAGCTCGCACTCGGAGCTTTCAGTGCGCGCCGTACCTGCGGGGACACCTGCGGGTCTGGTGTGTCCTTGCCGTTTCATCAAGGATTCACTTCGCAGCTGTTTTTTGGAAACTTGCAGAACTTCAAAGCATAACGTACTTACTGCAGAGGACGCGCGTATTTTTGTCAATGTTCATAGAAGTATAGAGGCATAATTTGTGCTCTCTAAGTGCAGAAATCTCAAGTTCATTCATTCGTCTCGATGAATCTGTACAAATGAATGAAATCCTGTCACTGATACCAGGCTCCAGATATATAGCACCGCCAGCCTTGTGCATGTGTGTGTGTGTGCGCGCACGTGTGTGCATGTGTGCGTGTGCATGTGTGTGACCCGCCAGCTGGAGGTGGAGCGCATGCTTCTCACCCCCTCTGTTCTGAGCTGCGGGCACATTTCTGCTGTGTTTCCAGCTGAGCGTCACCCTCTCCAGCTCGTCTGTGTTCTGCCCGTTGGAGCCTGTTCTAAATGCTTCCTGGCTGCGCCTACATTGGTTCAACGCCACTTTTTTCTCAGAGACACATAACCAACTTCTTGAACTTACATTCTTCCAATAAGGAGGCTGATCATGATTGCTATGCGGCTTATCTTTAAAAAAAAACATTCTATTTCTTGTAGGGGGACCTACCTGACCCCGGTCTCGTCTTCTAGGGAACAGTTCCCACACGGGAGTGGGGGTCACACACAGACTGCTAAGCTCTC
>NW_027527429.1:2267436-2291594 GCF_008692635.1 Crocuta crocuta
CCCCCCCCCCGCCCCCCGTCAGGCTTTCTGATTCAGTACGTCTGGGGTGGGGCCTGGGGTTTTGCATCTTTAATAAGCTCCCAGGTGATTCTGGTGCTGCCTTCGGGGGGACCGCCCTCAGCCGCTGTGTCCCGGAAGCCTGGCTCCTGCCTGGGGGTGGAGCGCCAGGAGCTGCAGGGAAAGCAGGCTGTGCTCAGCCACCCCCCCAAGACCCTCCCTGAGGTCTTCTGTCTGAGATCTTTACTGAGAGAGGAAGGAGTCCTTCCCAGGACTCAGAGCTTCCAGATCTTTCCACCGGCTTGGATGCCTTTCCCCGGATCCAGGGCTCTGGCAGACCTGAACAGCGAGGTCCTGGGATCCCTTACAGAGATGCTCATGGTGTCGTGGTTAAGCCACAGGCTTTGGGGCCAGGAAGATGAGGGCAGGCCACTAAGCAGCTCTCCGAAGGAGGCTGGAATTGAGATGTTTCTCGTGAGGGGCTTGTGTGGGTTTCCACAGCCCAGTGGAGACAAGGTTCAGAGCGTGGCGTCTGGCCCGTGGCGGCCACCACGTGTTAAGTGGCCTTCCCTGGGTGGTGATACTGTGGGTGGGGAGGGTGGCAGTCCTTGGTCGAGCTAAGCTTGAAGCAGCCCCTTCTGGGCCCTGATAAATGGGGGGGGGCGGGTGCTGGGGACCTTGTGGGCCCCACGCTAAGTTCACCCCATAGCTAAGCCTCACGGTGAACAAGAAAGGGTCCCTCTGCCCCCTGGGTCGCCCGTTCCTACAACTCTCCTGACCCTGAATTTCCACAGTCCGTTTACCTGTGCCTCTTTATGTCATGCAGAGTTTCTCGGCCTCAGCGGCATTGACATCGGGGGCCATGCTGCGCCCGGGGGGGCTTGGCAACACGGTTGCCCCTTCCCGGCTGGATGCCAGCAGTACCTTCCCCTCGAGTTGGGACAGGCAAACACCGGGTGTCGTGCGGTGTCACCTGGAGGCAGAGCAGCCTGACAGCCACCGGCTTAGACTGTGGGCTCCGTGTGGAGGCCGGACCTTCCTTCTGCGGCTCCCAGGCCGGGCACACAGTAGGTGCTCGTGAAAGGGAAATGGAGTGCATCTGCGAGGAGGACTGGGGTGAGGGATGAGGAAATCGAGACGCAGCAGGGAGGCTACGTGCCCAGGGTCCCCTGGCTTAGCAATGGGGTCTGGACTTGAACTCCACGCTCTGTCCTGTCTGATTGGCCGTGCGGAGGCCAGCAACACCTCCCATCACACAAGCTTCCTCACTACCCGGGAGACGCCGCCTGCATCTGTCTGGCCCGTGGCCTCGCCGGGTCCCCACCTGGTTTCCTTCCCGCCTCCCCTTCACTGAGCACTGGGTCCTGAGGCCACAGCCTCCAAAGAAACCCTGCTGTTTAAGGTGTGACTTTGGTGCTAAGCCGTGCTTCCCCTGAAGGTCAGACAGTTCTTACTCTGCACCAGGAGCTGCGAGTGGCCACCACCCCTCCAAGGCAGGACACAAAGACCTGCTCAAATATTAAAGAAGTTCAGGAGAAATGGGCGCTAACGACCACACAGCACTAATGTGTGGAAGGAAGCTCTGCCGGGTGGAAAGCCAAAATGAAACAGGACTCAGCTTCTGGAACAAAGGACACATGACTCCAGTAAGTCAAACAGTGAGTTTGCTTTCCCCCTTTTCATCGGCGCACATCGACCAGGCACCCAGGGGCCTCGGTCAGTTAAGTGTCCAGCTCTTGGTTTCAGCTCAGGTCATGTTGTCATGGGTCCATGTGATCAAGCCTCCTATTGGATGCTCACAGCATGGAACCTCTTCGGGATTCTCTCTCTCCCTCTTTCTCTGCCCCTCCCCTGCTCACTCTCTCTCTCTCTCAGAAATAAATAAATAAATAAAAACATTAAAATAAATAAAACATTAAAAAATTAAAAAAAAAAAAAAAGAAAAATCATGTCTGGAGGGCAATAAGAACGACTGGGCTTTGACCCGAGCGTGTCTAACTGGACCGGTCTGGTTCGGTCCAGTGAGGTCACTGGAAACCGACACCGGCTCACCCAAGAGCCTCCAGCTTGCAGGACACGTGGATACCGCAGGTCGCCAGGGAGCAGTTTGCTCAACGGACGTGCAGCGCAGAGAATGTTCCACTTCCGGGTTCATGGGTCATAATTCAAAATCCTTGACCCACTTACAAGCAGGTCAGAACAGCCCCAGTTATAAGCAAGCATTCCTCTTTCCTAAATGAGCGGAATGGGGCAATGGTTGTTGTGTTTTGTAATTTGGGAGCGAGCACGAGTGTGAGCAGGGGAGGGGCAGGCGGAGGGAGGGGAGAGACACACCCCCAGAATCTTAAGCAGGCTCTACACTCAATGCTGAGCCCGACGCGGGCCCCATCCCCAGACCACGAGGTCACAACCTGAGCTGAAATGACGAGTCAGACACTCAACCGACGGAGCCCCCAGGCGCCCCTGGGACAATGACCTCTAAGTGATTCCCAATCCTGGTCCAGGGACGCCCCTGCTGGGTGATGTTTGCTCCCTTGAAGTGAAATGACCTCCCCCTTCTGAGATTTCAGTAAACTCAGACGTTGTCCTGGGTGCCCCCCAGGGAGGAATTTCACCTGTGCCTGTGCTCTGCGTTCTAGAAATACCCTGCACTTGTGAGCAACCCGACATAGGATTTTCAAGTCGACCCTTGGTGGTAAAATTTGCTGAAGAGGAGACAGAAGAGAAAAATGAGTGGCTCTCCTGACCCAGTGTCCCCAGGCCTAAAGGCTCCTGGTGACGCGGCCTCTGTAGGAAGACAGCCCTCGCGCTCTGCACACCATCAGTGCTTCCTGTGTCACTCAGGGGAACACGGGTCACCTGGCGGGTGGCCCTCCCTCTGTGGCCTTGAGCCCCGTGAGGAAGGGGAGGCGGGCGGGGGCTTTGCACCCAGCGGGAGACAGAAGGTGACAGTGGAGCAGCTGCCGAAATGACATGGAACCGGGTCAGGATGCGGAGCCTGGGTTTTGAAGTCACCCTGGAGCCGGAGCTCTGGTTCCTGTCTGTCCCCAACTGTCACATCTTGGCAGGTCACCAGCCCTGCTCAACCTGGCTGATCACCTGTAAACCGATGGTTGTCATGAGAATCAAACGGCACGCCGCTGTCTCTAAAATTAAATACCAGCTGTATACACACCCCTGCAATGAGCCTAAGTATTCTTATGTTCAAAACTGCGGTGAACTGTGGGCGTCTCTCTCCGCGGCTAGAGTTATGCTGTGCAGAACACGATGGTCCTCCCCGCAAGTCCTCTGTGCAACTGCCGTGCGGACACGGTTTGTCAGGCGAAGGGAGAGCGGCCCAGCACCCCGCCCGGGGAGAACCCCACCCACCCTGCTCCCCGCACGCCTCGCTCCGCCTCCCACATGGGATGATTCCCCAACAAGCGTGGTGACCATAAAGGGGCACCGGTCAAAGGATCAGAAACCAGAGGTCGGTATCGGTCGTGCCGCTAACCACCCGTGTGGCTTGGGGTGTCCCTTCCCTGCTCGGGGCCCGCGCTCTCTCGTCCCCACAAAGACAGGGTTGCGTCAGGCTGATGGAACTGTGAGTGCTGATCCCCCTGGATGGAGAAACCCCCAGAATCCTACATTCTGCCCACGAGGTGCGGGACCCAACTCGGCGCTGTGAGGGACACGGGACGTCCCCTTGTGCATGGCCACCATGTTGCCTCCCGCGGGACATCTGCAATTCGTCGAGGGACAGCTCTGCCTTCCTGAGACGCTTTGGGGGCATCTGCCAGGCGGCCAGGTCTGTGCTCCCCGGGCGGGACACGGACACCATGGCGCCTCTCGCCCCGCAGCACAGGCCGGTCCTGGGGCTCACGTGTCCACGCTGACCTTCCTCCTCTCCTAAGAGGTCTCTCTGCCTCCATCCCCAGAAACCTTCCCCATTTGTCAGGCCCGTGTGCTTCCTGCCCCTCTCTCCCCGCTCACCCCCCAAGCAATCCCACCTCACACACTTTCTGCTGAGCCGGACAACTGTCCCTAAGCAGCAGTGACCGCTTGGCCACAGGCTGGCTGAAGCGACATTTGCATTGATTCAACCAGAGGGGAGATGGCTCTGGACAGTTTATTACTTACACAAAGAGCAGAAGCAAGGCCATCTTGGTGTTAGCCTCCCGCAGCCCTAGCTCATGGGATGACACCAAACTGGAGGGACCAGGTGACCGTCATGAGCCGAGGTTGCTGTCGCGGGAGAGCCAATCCTGAAATACACCTAAGCGGCTTTATAGCTGCAGCCTGTACTCCTATGAGGGACTTGGGGGAAGTCCCGGCACCCCCGGAACAGGACAGTGGGTGAGACCCTGTCCTGGGCGGCCTCTCACAAGACAGGAGCCTCCTTCCTGCACGACAGGGAGGTGGGCAAGAATGGCCTCAAGACCGGCTCCTCCAAGACCACCTGGCTTGCCTTCGTCCTGGAAGAATCACGGGCATCCTGCCAAGGATCAGACAACAGTGACGCCTGCCTCCACGGTCTGCACGGGATGTGCAAGGGCCCTGTGGTGCAGCCCCACCGCCTTCTCTCAAGACAAGGGTCTGTCCTCTTGCTGAAGCATAAACCCATGCTTAGCTCTCTGGGTTTTACTACACCTCTCACTGGAAACCCCATTTCATCTGGGGTCTCTTCTCTCTTCTGAATCTGCATCCCGCCCTCCCCGCTGGGTGTATGGTGAAGGAAGAGGAGCTCAGCACCCCGCCTGGGGGAACCCCCACCCCACCTTGCTCTGTGCAGCTTCCCGAAATCTCCCTTCTGCTCTGCCTCTCCCCCACTCCGTCTCTTCACACGCCAGCCGCGACCTTTCCGCTGCAGACCCCTCGCTCCCCTCCCACCCCATCCTCCCCGTTGGAGCCACAGAGCAGTTGTGGACTGAATGTCAGAAGGGCTCCTCCAACTTGTCGTGGCTGAGAAACAGCCGGTTTATCTTCCTCTCGACCCCGCTTCTCTCCCTGTGCGCCCCTCCGAGAACACACTCTGAAAGAGCCAAAAATGCGCCCGCAGCCGAGGCTTTGCTCTCTTCTATTTCTAACATCCAGTTTTATTTGGGGACTACGTCTTAGTAATTCCTAAGCATTTCTTTCCTTTTTAAAATATTTCCCTATATTAGCACCAACCATGGTTTTTGTATCATGATTCATAAACCTCAATACCAGGTTCTTTTGAAAGCTGAGTCCTAAATAGTAAATGTACTTTCTCATTTTGGTCTGATCCCCCCAAATTAATATTTATTGTACGTAGCCTGGGCCCACTTCCATGATTAGCCCAGATGTGTAAATATAGGAACTTGGTTTCTCCTGCTTAGTATTCAGAACCCAGGCCCCAGAAAGATGGAGCCAGGTAAGAATGATTGTATACGGAGTTGTTTTATACACAAAAGGATGACGAGTTTTAAGCCAAACTCTAAAGTAAGGATGGGAGTAGGAGCGCCTGGCGGGCTCAGTCGGTTGAGTGTCCAACCCTTGGTTTCAGCTCAGGTCATGATACCAGGGTCATGGAATTGAGCCCCTGTTTCCCTTTCCCTCCGCCCCCTCCCCCATTCACTCTGTCTCTGTCTCTGTCTCTCTCCCTCAAATAAAAAAATCAAGTCTTCACTCAAAGAAAAATGTTTTAAGTAGGGATGGGAGCAAATAAGGGATATTTTCATCTAGAAACAATTTATAAAAGTTCTAATCCGTAATTGTTTTTTTCCAAAATAGTTTCAGGAAGAGGTAAAATCTCAGTGTGAGCTTCAAGATACTGTGAGGAACTTTCCTTTCTGGTCATGATGCACTAACTAGAAAAAGACTTCGCCTCCCAGTAGAAAATTGGACAAACATATAAAAACACTTTCTTAAGAAGACATTGGGCTCGGAGCTGTAATCTCTGAGGGAAGGGGATACACGTGAGCAGTGAGCCTTATGATTACTCTAAATTTGTATCTGGAGGCATGTCCCGAACTGTAGCGCAGCCTGGAAGTCTTGCTCCATTGAGGAGCGAGATACCAGTGTTCAGAATGCTGAGTGACTAGAATCTTCGGGGCAGAGAGCCAGAGAGAAAGCAGCTACACAGAGGAGGAGCCACAAATCTCAAAAGTGTCTCCTTAGGCTTCTTGCTCCACACTAGCTGCTTCTGTATACAGTGAAGCTCCATAATGTAGGCAGAAATTCTCGGGAATTATAAGCAGAACAGTCCCCAGAACTCACACAGCATTCAGGATATATGAGTTCTGATCAGCCAAAGTGGGTAGAACTGGGGAGTAAAGGCTCACTGAGATCTGCCTAACCAAAGTTATAAACAAGCCTCAGGATGATTAGGAGGATTCACAAGCAACTCAAATGCCCGACAAAACAACCTTCATTCTTTAAACGGAGAGAACACAACCCAGCAGTCAGAAACACATACACGATGTCCAGCAACTGACCAAAAATTACTGAACACGTTAAGAAGCAGAGACATGCAGTCTCTCTCCAGGAGAAAGATAAGTCAAGAGAAACAGACAGGGAGATGATAGAGATTATGGAATTAGAAGAGAAGGGATTTTCTAGTAGCTGCTGCAGGTATGCCCATGCTGCTCAGAGATCTAAAGTAAAATATGAGAAGAGAAATCTAAGAAATACAAATAAATAAGTAAATAAAAATTTATAGCTACAAAAAAGACAACGTTGTAAAAGAAATTTTTACTTAATGGGATTATCAGTAGATTCAACATTTCAGAAATTGGATTGATAAACCTGAATACATTACCATAGAAATTATCCAATTAAAGCATCAGGGATAAGAAGACCCAAAGCAAATGAACAGAGCCTCAGAAACTTGAGTCCAATGTCAATCCATCTAGCATATGACTATCAGAAGGAAAGGAGAGGAGAGGAAAAATAATGTCTGAAGATATAATGGTTAAAATTTTTCCAAATTTGTTATAAATTATAAACATAAATTATAAATCCATGTATCAAAACAGTAACAACAAACCCCAATCAGGAGAAATAAATGTATAATGATGTGTGTCTATCATTACAGAATCACAGAGTCTCATCACTACCCTAACACCTTCTGTGCTCCATCAATTGATCCCTCCCTTTCCTCCACCCCCGACTCATCTTTTTATTGTCTGCATCATTTCACCTCTTCCAGAATGTCACATAGTATGTATTCTTTTCAGATTTCCATCTTATCACTTAGTAATCTATCACTTGGTAATATGCATTTTAGATTCCTCTATGTCTTTTCATGGCTTGTTAGCTCATTTCCTCTTAGTGATGAATAAAATTCCATTGTCTGGGTGCACCGCTATCTACTTATCCATTCTCCTCCCAAAGGACATCTGGGTTGCCTCCAAGCTTCAGCCATTATGTACAGAGTTGCTATAAATACCCATGTGCGGGTTTTTGTGTGAACACAAGTTTTCAGCTCCTTTGGGTAAACGCCAAGGTGTGCAATTTCTGCATCATATGGTAAGAGTCTGTTTAGTTTTCTAAGAAGATGCTGAGCTGTCCCCCAAAGTGGCCGCTCTCCTCTGCATCCCCACCAACAGTGAGCGAGAGCTCCTGCTCTTCCACACCCGACGGTGCCAGGGTTGTGGATTGGGGCCCTTAGAGTAGGTGCGTAGAGGTAGCGTACTGTTTTCGTTTGCATTTCCTGATGACATGATGTGGACATCTTTTCCTATGTTTATTTGCCATCTATATGTCTTCTTTGGGGAGGTGTCTGTCAGGGTCTTTGGTCCAGTTTTTAATCGGGTTGTTTATTTTGCTGTTGTTGAGTTTCAAGGGGTCCTTGTGTGTGTCGGATAGTAGTCCTTTATCAGATGTGTCTTTGGAGGATATTTTCTTCCAGGCTGTGGTTTGTCTTCTCGTTCTCTTGACATCGTGTTTTGGAAAGCAGACGCTTTTGGTTGTAATGAGATCTAGCTTGTCAATTATTTCCTTCATGGATTATGTCTTTGTTGTTGTGTCTCAGCAGTCATCTCCATACCCAAGGTGTGTAGCTTTTCTCCTATCTTATCTTCTAGGAGTTTTCTATTTTGGGGTTTCACATCTAAATGGAGGGTATGTGGTCTATTTTGAGTTAATTTTTGTGAAGGGTGTAAGGTCTGTGTCTAATTGATGTTTTCGCACGTGAAGGTCCTGTTGTTCCAATGTCACTTGTGAAAAGATTGTCGGCTCCATCATGTTGCCTTTGTTCCTTTGTCAAAGATCAGTTGACCATATTTATGGGGTTCTGTTTCTGACCTCTTTGTTATGATCCATTGGTCTGTTTGTCTGTTCTTTTGCCAATACCACACTGTCCTGATTACTGTAGCTTTATAGTAAGTCTTAAAGTCACGTAGTATCAGTTCTCCAATCTTGTTCTTCTCCAACAATATTGTGTCAGCTATTGTAGGTCTCTTGCCTCTCGCTGTAAACTTTAAAATTAGCTTGTCAATATCCACAGACTAACTCACTGGGATTTTGATCGCATTGAATCTATAGACCAATATGGGGAGAACTGATATCTTGCTAATATCGAGTCATCCGGATCCATTAACATGAAACTTGTTCCATTCCTTCAGGTCTTTGAATTCATTAATCAGTTTTGTAGGTTTTCTCATATAGAGTTCATACACCTTTTGTTAGATTTAAACCTAAGGATTCCATGGGGGGGGGTAGGGTGCTAATATAAATGATATTGTGTTTTTAATTTCATATTCCACTTGTTCATTGTTGGCGTATAGGAAAGCAGTTGACTTTTCTGTATTAATTTGCCTCCTGCAACGTTGCTATAAGCACTTAGCTCCAGGAGGTTTTCATCGATTGGATTTTCCACTTGAACAATCATATCATCTGTGAACCAAGAGAGTCTCATTTCCTCTCCACAGGAACAAGTCTATGTACCATTTATTCCTATGTACCATTTATTCCTTCTGTTTTTGTGTTTGTGTTTGGTCTTACTACATTAGCTCAGACGTCCAGCACAATGTTGAAAAGGAGTTGTGAGAGGGGAGATCCTTGCCTTGTTCCCAGTTTTAGTGGGAAAACTTTTTGTTTCTCGCCATTAAGTATAGTATTAACTGTAGCTTTTTATAGATATTCTTTATCAAGTTGAGGAATTTCCCTTCTATTCCTAGTTTACTGAGAGTTTTATTATGAGTGGGTGTTGAATTTTGTCCAAAGCCTCTTCTGGATCTATTGATAATGTCTTCTGGATCTATTGATAATGATCATGTGATTTTTCTTTTATAAACCGCTGATGTGATGGACCACAGTAATCGATTTTTGAATGTTATTCAATTGTGTAATCATAGTTGCTTCTTTTCTCTTTTGTTCATCTCTAATTCTTAATGATCAATACCTACCTCTCGTCCCATTCAGGACCTTCCATGTGAGATTTCTTAATCTTGATTTATCTTCTGGTAGCCTAGTGTAGCTTTGACATAATTCTCAGGAGTGAGGTTTACTGGTGTCCAGTCTGCCTCTTTGCCTCCCAGAGAACTGTCTTATGCTTGTTTTCATGCACAAAGCTTGCCGTGCACGGCCCTGTTCGGTTCTGATAGCTGAGAGGTGTTATCCGGCTCTGACAGACTGAGATGGGGACACGCATAGTACTATCAAGGTCTCTAAATGTGTTTCTGAATCTTGTTCTGTGAGTCTTTTGTTTGTTAGTTGGTTGAGACAGATGTAGGGGCAGCAATCCTACACCCCTTTGCGGGCCTTATGGCCTCTCATGCTTAGCCTCCTGCTTCTTGGGTGAGCCCATCGCCCTCTGAGCAGGAAGAGACACCACCCACTGGCTCTCCTGCCCCTTCACAATGTTGGCTTGGGTGATGGAAGCTGGTGTCTCATCCAGCTGAAGTGGGGGGAAGGGATCAATGTGAACGAGGAGGGTAGTGACTCACCTACTGTTTAGTCACCTCTGCTTAGAACCCACAGTCGGGACAGGGCAGTGGGTCATCAGTACCTCACCCCGCTTTCCTCCACTGGAATGTGATGCTCTAGTGCAGAGGGAAGAGAATGCATCATCCTGGGTGGAGCTACTCAACGCCACCCTACCCTCCGATGGGCTTTATCGGCAGCTATTTCCAGAGACTTCTGTGTTCGTTGGATTTTGCACACTTTGTCAGCTCTGTTCACTGGGGCAGGGAGCACACTGATTGGTAACTTGGAAGTATTCCCGTTTGCTTTTTACTTAGAAACGTTTGCCAAGTGGCTGCAGATGCTGGCTGTCACGGATTTCGTAGAGAACTTATTCTCTCCCGAGACCTCCTCTAGCCGGAGTGGCCCGGTGTGATTCATCCCTCTCGCTTTTTTGAAGAGACTGGGGCCAAGCCACCAACCAATCCTGCCCAACACACCCTACATTTTCAGAGCCAAACTCAGGTGGCTTTTCCAGGATTCTTTCCCTTTACAACACAGCCTGCTCTGGGCGTGTAGATTATGCCTTCCCCTTAGGCTTGGGAATGGCATCTAAGAAAGAGCTTCCTTCCTAAAGGGATTAAGATCCCAAATGTTTGGAAATATGCAGCAAGCTAACATCTTCTGCACATAACTGCCATCTTCGGGATGCGGGCTGGGCTCAGCCGGATGTGTGAGGAGGGGGCTGAGTAAGCTGCCCCCTTTGTACCGCATGTGTCTGCCCGCCATGGGCCTCCCGCCAGAGCCCGTGCCTCTGCTTTTCCTCAGACACGCACATGGGCCCCTGGAGGACGGGGGCGGGCAGCCCAGGCACACATCAAACAGAAGATGCTTCTCTGCTTAGCGCCAAACACAGAGGGGGGAGGTTTCTCCCTTAGAAAATTCAATCTATCTTCTTACACATTAGGTTTTGAGAGTTTCAGCTCTTGCCCAATTTTACCAAATCTTTAGCCCAATTAAGCAAAACCCATGCAGCCCAGCTCTTTAGAATTGGATCTACAGGCCTGAAAGCCTTGCTGTTTCTGCTTTTCTAGAAACTGGGGCATCCCAAAGCCTGAGATGGTGGCCTACCCACTACACAACATGTGGAAATGTGTACAAATCAATTTTTAAATTAAACGTTGCTTGGGAGTAGAAACTTTTCAATGTTGAGGCTACTGGGAAAACTCTGTGTGTGTGTGTGTGTGTGTGTGTGTGTGTGTGTTGGGGACTCAGAACGAGCCCTGGGTGTGCAATGCTGAAGGGAAGAACATCAGAAGCTATACAAGCGAATTTGCTTTTAAATGATCGCATCTGACATGTTTAAATACAGTAGATATCGAAACTGCTCCCCAGATGAAATTCCGGCCAGATTTTTAAAAATACTTTGGGGATAACATTTTCTTAGGACTTCCCTCCCAGAAACGTTCTCGACCTTCCCAAGTGGGAGTACATCCGTCGCTGAGCATAATTGTGAAGAACCACCCCTTCCCCTGCTCTGAAGAGGAGCAGTCCCGCTGCACGCACTGCTATGGCTGCTTGGAACCCTGCGCCCTCCCCATGCCCACCCATCCACCTTTCCCGTCCAGCACCAGGGACCCAGTGAGGGGTCAGCCTGTGCTCTGGCCACCCCCAAGCCCCCTCCCCAGCCACTCTCACCCTGCACTAAAAACACAGCTTGAAATGTCATTCTCCCCCCTGGGCACAAGGCTGTGCCTGCCTTGTCCGCCCCTCCTTCCTCAAGGTCCGGCCAGCTTTGCACAAGGGCGTGGTTAAGACAGAGATGGTTAAGGGGCACCTGGGGCTCAGTCGGTTAAGCATCTAACTTCGGCTCAGGTCATGATCTCACGGTTCGTGGGTTCAAGCCCCATGTCGGGGTCTGTGCTGACAGCTCAGACCCTGGAGCTGCTTCAGATTCTGTGTCTCCCTCTCTCTCTGCCCCTCCCCTGCTCATTCTTTCTCTCTCTCTCTCTCCCTCTCTCTCTGCTCTTCCCACTCATGCTCTGTCTCTCTCAAAAATAAATAAACATTAAAAAAAATTGTTTTAAAGACAGAGACAGTTAAGGCAGGCGTGAGGGGAAGGAGGGAGGAAGTGAGAAAGGACAGGGACCTTAGGAAGACAGAGGTTTCTGTTCCGGAAAGACATGTGACTCCTGTGTCACAGGCAAAATGTCTCCCGGCCCTCGATGTGGAGAGCTTCGCGTGGTCCCCGTGATTCTCTGGGACGCCCTCCTTCCACCCCTGTTGGGGCTGCTCCTCACCCCAGGGGTCTCACGCTGTTTCCTCGCCTGCTGCTCCCATGGTGACAAGGGTCGTGCGGCGTTAACCACAGCACCCAGACGTGGGAACAGCCCAGCGCCCGTCAGCAGCGAACGGGTGGGAGATGTGCTTACGTATACAGTGGGAGATCGTTCAGCCACAAAAATGAAGAAAATCCTGCCACTTGCAACAACATGGATGGACCTGGAGGGCATGATGCTAAGTGAAATGAGTCAGAGATAAATACCATATGATCTCATTTCTATGTGAAACCAAAAACAAAGAAACAAACAAACTCGTAGACACAGAGAACACATTGGTGGTTTCCAGGGGATGATGGGTGACATGGGTGGAGGTGGTCAAAAGATGCAAACTTCCAGCTCGAAGAGAAATGAGTCCTGGGCATGTAAAGTACAACATGGTGACTGGGTGTATTCTATGTTTGAGGGTCGCTAAGAAAGTAGATTTGAAGTTCTCACTGCAAGAGAAAATTATAACTATGTGAGGTGATGGGTGTTAAGTGAAGGTGCTGTGGTGATCATTGCACAGTACATACGTAATACATCGTAGGCCGCCCACTGAAACTGACACAATGCTACACGTCAGTTATATGTCAATCAAGCTGAAATAAATAATCTGAAGATGAGCAACCTTCAGTGGAAAAGAGAGATAATGAAACTAATATTTAATCAAAAGTGCTTATCCATAATAAAATAAAATAATACACTAATTTCTGAATCATATATACATATATATATATATCTGATCCATGTAGCCGTGTTGCAAGAACCACGCTTTGTTTGAATTTGATAGCCTTCAGAGGACCCGGGAGAATAAACACAGACCAGGACCGCCGATGACTTGTTGCAGAAGTGGCTGGTGACCCATGTGGACAGAAGGCAGATTGCAGGGCATACGCTATCAGTATTACGTGACTCCATCTCTTTTAAAACTGAAGTTGACGGCAAAGATAAAAATTGAGATGGCCAGTTTGATTGTATACACTGAAGTATGCAGATTAAGTCCCGTTGTAATAGAAATGTGTTATAAGGAAGGTACTTGGAAGCCCAGAAGACTGACTGGTGCCGCCGGAGAACTAAACCCCAGCAGGACAAAGGGCTCGTCTGTTCCCGTAGGAGAGATCTGGCCCCTTCCTTCTTGTTCCGACACATCAAATCATGTGCTCCACGTGCAAGCTAAAAATCCATCTATAATTAGCTCGGCCTACGAGTGAATAAAAGGCATTCCAGAGGAAAGGTCTTCAACAAAATAACATTAAAATGGCCATATGTTTGACTTGGCTTCAAGTTGCAAAATATCACAACATTGTATGCTATTAATGTCGTAAACTTAAATGGGTCCCTCCAGTGATCCAAAAGCTAAAGAGGCTAAAGCATGTTCAATAAAAAGGAGGCAAATGCATGAGACACAAGGAAAGAGATACTCAAAATGTTTATTTTTACAAACAATTCAGGTGACTCTGCTGTCCACATCGGAACTTTCCTGTTTATAAACACGGGACTGATTTTCAGAAAGTCTTGGGCTTCCTGATGCATGCTGGCTGGGGCTGCACAACAGACATCTGGTGGACAGAGAGGCTAAGTGTATATTCTTTCATGGTTTGTCATCTCCTGGTCATTCTGTTTTCTTCCTGCAAAACCAATGGGTAGAGAGCCCCACAGAGTGGGGGCTGACCCACCCCCTATGTCAACAACTTCCTCTCTTCAACGAAACGTGGAGTGCAGTGCCAAGGACCCACATGTACAGTCCCTTCATGGGCTCCCCACATCTATCTGGTATGTTTAATCCCTTCATTTTGTACAATCATAAAATAAACACAAGTTTACCGTAAAAAAATTGGAAAATACCAAATAGCATGAAAGTTATCCCAAAATTCCTCTTCCAGGAATGATAGAATAGGTAATTCCTGCCAACCCTTCAGCTGAGGGGGGAAAAAAACTAGAAAACCTGGACCAAAAAAAAAATCTGTTGGAAGACATCAGACAGCTAATAACATGAAGAAACATACGGCAAAGCTCCAGGAAAAGAAGGAAACTCAGCCCAGATTTTCCCCAGGGCCATATATCTATTCCAGAAAAAAAGGTTGAGAGGCTGAGCAGTGCTTTTGAGTCACAGGGATAAGGGGAAAACTGGAGTCTGCCAAGGAGAGAGGTTGGGGAATATCTGAGGATTATAGATATATGAGTGAACCAGAAATAAATAATTCTTCCAAGGACAGCACCCAGCTTCCTCGAAAATCTTGATCAGTTAAGGTCATCGGGATTACTAACCCCTCTAACCACCTTCCAGAAACAAATGTAAATTCCCTCTGGAGAAGCCAACCGTCGTTCCCCGGCTCTGTGACCTCCACGGCTTTCCAGACACCATAGCTGGCACTCAGCTGAAAAACAATAACCAGGCTTATGAGATGACAAGGAGAAAAAGAAAAGAAGAGATCAAACCAAGGGAAACAAATGGACCCAGAGGGATTCGGAGGAAGCCATTATGAGACCTGACCTTTAAAATAATTATCACTAATATGTGTAAGTGAATAAAAGACAAGATGGAAATGTTTTTCAAAGAACTTGAAGTTTTTAAAAGTGGAAATTGTGAAAGTAGTAAAAACCAATGCCGGGACACAGGGGATGAATTTAATGGAAGGTTAGACACAGCTGAAGAAAGAATTAGAGACCCTGAGAGCAGAAGAGAGTATGCAAGTGGACTCACAGAGAGGCACAAAAAAAAAAAAAAGAAAAAAAAGAAAACCGGCGTGACTCGGTTTCCAGAGGGGGGAAAGAGAAAAGATATGCCAGAACCTCAGCAAGCACAGAACGCACTGACTTGCCCAGGGTTTCCATAATGTCCGGAAACAGAAAAAGGTATATGATGTTTTCAAGAACATCTTCAATCTGCATAGTTGTCGGTATATGATCTCCATTCCCAGACGTATGAACACCCTGTGGAATGAAGACCACCGACAACAGAAAGCAGTGGGGGTAGGAGTCAAAGCGGTGTGTGAGGTTAATATGATTCGACAAGGGGCAAAACAGGGAGATGAAGAGAAAAGTAGAATAGGGTCTTTGATCGACTTATAGATGGTAATGGGTGGGGGTCAAATGATATAATTCACACTGGGAAACCAAGTGGTGGAAGCCTAAATAAACAAAACAGGAAGTCTAAGGACATTATATGAAGGGACACAATGCATAAATACAAGTATTATGTGAATACAAATATTTAAATATCTACAAAACTATGTAAAAGTACAAACCTTCCTATGTACTAAATGAAAAGCAAAAAGACAAAAAATAAAACAGGCAACGTGGAAAAAGAGTTGAAGCAGCTATACCGTACTTACGTGGGGCATATACACTAAAGAATACGACAGAGCCAGAGCGTTCTGAGTTCGGTCAGTGCAGTAAATTAACCGGGCAAAACTCACTGATTAGAAGGAAAATATCTGAAGAGTCACTTAAAAAGCCAAGCCTCACTCCATGCTACGGGTGAGAGACGTGTGCCTCACAGAACGTGATTTAGGAAAGGCAATAATGAAAGAAAACACGGGAACAGAAAGAAAGCAGGGTTTGGGCTCTTGATACATGACAAAGTAGAATTTAGGCAAAAACAGTATCGAGTGGGGCAAGAGTGACGGCCTCAGTGCTAAAGCTGTAACTGGGAGATGAAATCATTCCTACATCCCAAAGGATGTAGAGCGCTCATCCTAGTAACTGCAGGCGAGGCAAGGAGAAAGCCAGGCTAATAGTCGGAGGCTTCAGCGTCCTGCTCTCGGCTAAAGCTGGGTTAGGAGAACAAACAGATTATAAAGGAAACAGAAAACCTCCGTGATACCCCAACGAGGTGCACACGCGTCCCTGATCTCATAGCAAACCAGCATGTGCACTCGAAACATTCTTGAAAAGCCACTCTCAGGCCACAAAGCAAAGCTCAGGAAATCCCAGAAAATAGAATTAATGCAAACAATATTTTCTGTCCATAATGAAATGAAACTCAAAATTAATAACAAAAAGTCCTTCCCACCGGACAATTAAAAAAACCTGTCAATTAAAAACTCTAGGGTCAAGGGCTGAAAACAAACCTAAACTGTAGAATTTCTTAAAAGAACAATGATCATGGAAAAGCCACAGTGAAATCAACAGGATAAAATTTAAGCAGTAATCAGAAGGAAGTTTATAGTTTATGCCTAAATCACTGGAAGATGAAAACTAAAAGGAAATATTCCGCTCAATACACCAGAGAAGGGGAAAGAAAGTAATTTCTTCTTTCTAACTCAGCCTTCGACCTGGCGCCCATCCCTTTCCCATCGCCCTCAGAACGGAGAATCAGAGACAGCGCGCATCCACACGAGTGGAGAACACCTCATGGCAGCCCTTGCCCGTGGCTGGGCTGCATCCCCCACCCTCCATCATCATGCAGCCAGGTGACCCTGCTCGTCCCGCAGAAGGTCCCACGGTCCCACCGTCGCCCGCAGAGACGCCAGCACCGCTGGGCTCAGGGGCCGTGTGCCCCACTGACGTGGGAGCCTGAGTAACCTCGCCTCGGACCGGAACCCCACTTTACAGCGAGGCGGTGGGAGGCCACGGAGCCCCGGGCCCACCGTGCGCTGCACCGCCAGAAGCTGCCAGCCTGAGCCGGGGAACCATCTGCTGAAGGCGCAGTGGAGATGGACTCGGAAACTGCCAGGATGTGGTAGACACCCTCCATCACGTCCGTTACATGTCGCCCTGTGGGCAGTGGGTGCCTCGCCTGCGCCCAGGGACCAGGAGAGCCCGTTCAGGACTGCGTGCCTCCACCCCTGCGGGTCTGAGGATGGCCGTGGGGAGAGAGAGAGAGACAGCCAGAGACGGAGAGACAGAGATAGACAGAGATAGAGACAAAGATATGAGGCAGGACAGAGAGACAGACACAGAGAGAAAGAGATAGACAGAGACAGAGAGACAGAGATACAAGACAAGACAGAGAGACAGAGACAAAGAGGCAGAGATAGAGAGAGACAGACACAGAGGGGGACAGAGTTACAAGAGAGACACAGACAAACACAGCAAAACAGAGACAGAGAGACAGAGACACAGAAACAGAGAGAGAGAGAGAGAGATACAGAGACAGACAGAGACAGAGAGAAAGCAGAGGCAGGGAAAGAAGGAAGGTGATTTGACGGAAATGTTAATTACCAAATACTGGAAAGGGTAGGAGGCTGTTCAATGTCTTACTCTTTCAACCTGTCTGAGGATCTGAAATTTTTCAGAGGTTGGGAATCAAAAGCAGTGAGAGGAGCCCTGAGACGAGGTGATGGCTCAGGCGTGCGCGGGGAAGGCTCTGGCTGCCGGGCACCGGGGGCCGTGGTGCGGAGGCCGATGGTGTGAGGATGGGACTGGAGGCGGATCCGGGGAGATGGAAGCCAGGAGGGGAGACCTGATAACGGGGTCTGAAGACGAGGGTCTCGCCAGCCTTCCCGGAAGACTGGGACGCTCCCCAGCTCGAGTCTGCCCCGAGGTCCCTCAGTGTCCGGCCTCAGAACCGGCCGATCCTAACAGTGCCTCGCCCCGGGCCTGCCCTGCCCAGCCGGCCACACTGTCCCAGGGCCAGCAGACGGCCCAGAGCGCCGAGTCCCCCCGTCACCCTGTGTGGCCGTGGGGGCCGCGTAAGGCAGGTCCAAGCCAGACGCCGGAGTCCTGAGGAGCAGCTGCACGTGTGGCCTCTGTCCCGCCAGCAGCAGGGAGGGTCAGGGGATTTCAGCAGAATGAGATCGCCGGCTGTCGCCTTAACGGTCATTTGGAGGGAGGACTCTGGAGGCTGGGAGGTGACTCTGGAGGCTCCGGGGCCCCCGTGCCGGGTGAGGTGATGAAGCAGGAGGGAGGTGTGGCTGGAGAGTAGCAGGACTGTCCCCGGGATGCCCGATGTGAGCGGCCCTGTGGGCTGCGAATGGGGGGGGCCGGGGGGAGGGGAAGACTCGTCCTTCCTGACGGAGGGAAGTCGTGTGGGAGAAGACGGTGAACTGGGGGTGAGCGCCCGCTGGGAAGCGGACTCGGAGAACCGCCAGCAGGTGGCTGGTCAGCGGGTCTGGATCCCGGGAAAGAGGCGGGGCTGGAGGACCCTGTCTCCAGAGAGCTGCACGCGCTCCCTGCGCTCGTGACGCCCCGTCCGCGGCAGCACCAGGCCCCCCACCCTGCAGAGGGACACGCGAGCGTCCCCAGCGGCTCTCTTCCTGGGAGCTCTCTCTCTTCTCTCTCTCCTCCCAGAGCGGTTTTCATGCAGATCCTTGAAGATTCTTTTTCACTTTGTACGTTCCTGTGAATTTCTTTCATTTTTATAGGAACAGGATCCAATTGGAGGCAGACTTTGAAGAACATACACGGGAGGCCCCTGCATGTAATTCTCCTGGCCCTTCCCGCTGGCCACGGTCGGCCCTCAGGTGTCCCCAGCCCCGTATCAAAGCTCAGCGGCACCTTACTTACCGTTAACCGTTTGGTGAGTGTGAATCACTTAGCGTACCACTGTCAGCCGCCGTGGAGTTCAGGGTCAAGTCCTCCTTCCTCCTGGGATCCCATGTCCCTCCGGGGCCCACGAGCCCATGTGACTGATGTCATTCTGGAGGGGAGCGCGGGGATGGACGCGGGCACGGGGCTGCCCGCGGGGAGCGGTACGCGGTGCTCGCGCAGGCCTGGAGGAGTCAGACGTCCAGGCGAGCGGAGCAGGGCCACGCGGTGACAGGGCCGAGCAGAGGGCGGACGCAGCCCCCTTGACCCTGCACCGCGGCCCCTCTGCCTGGCAGCCCCAGGGCGGCCCACTGGAGGCCCACACGCCCGAAGAACGCCCCGAACGATCAGTCACAGATGGTGATAAAACCTTACATATTGTTTTTTTATGTATTACCAGGATCCGGGTCCAAAGGTGAAGGGAGACGGTAGGAGGCTCAGCTGGGCAGGCACCGCAGTGCCCTTCCTGCCACCCTCCTGTGCAGGGGGTGCGCGACTGTGCGCACCGGAGGCCCGCGGAGCTCGGGGAGGGCGTGGGCCGGCCGGACGCCCAACCTGGTGGATGAGGACGTGTGGCCCCCGGGGAGGCTCTGTCGGGGGACTGCCCTTGGGTGGCCTTACCTGGAGGCGAGGTTCCTGTCGGACTCCCTAGACAGGCTGGCAGGAGAAATCACTGGAAGCAAGAGCGGGAAGAGGAAAGGGGCCTGTGGGAGCTGGGGACACGGGCGCCCCGTGCTCACACCGCGCTGACGGCCGCCCCGCCCGGCACGGGAGCGCTGGGATTTCAGGGCCTGCCCGTGCGTGTAGCATGTGCGCTGCGTGTGCCCTGAGCGGCGTGTGTCTGCGTGGACATACACGCTATTGTGTCTGTATGTGCGTGTACACGCTACACGTGTGTGTACATGCTGAGCGGCAGAGGGCAGGGAGGTCAGGGAGGCCGGGGCCTCTGCGGGTTCTCCCCGCCTCCCCTCTGACCCAGGCCCGCCCCCCTCCCTGGGCGAGGTCACGTTCAGGGAGGACTTGCCGTCTCTGGGGGGAGAAAGAGGCAGAGACACCGGTATGGAGACGTCACGCTGGCCGGCGGAGCCACCGGCGAACGAAGGGCCTCTGAAGTCCCCGACGGCGCGTCGTCCNGCCGGCAGAGCCCCAGGCAGACGCAGCCCCTGCAAACGAACACCCGCGGTGCTGACTGTTTGCAGGCAGGGCTCTGACTTCGTCTCTCCTCCCCTTTTCTGCGGGTTGAAAAGTTAGACGAGGAAGTGCAGCCCTTCGGGCATCAGAGCTGATATTGCAAAGCAGGCCGCCCCCGTACGGCCCCCACCCCGGAGGCGCGTGCAGCCCCGCCCCTCTCTGGTCCGGCGCGCCTCGGAGCTCAGAGATCCTACCCTCTGGTCCTTTTCGATGGCAAACCTACCCGGAAGAGTCAGACCTTCTAATGGGATGCATTTGAGGGCGCTGTTCAGAGCCGGGCAGCTGAGACTCCGCGTCTGTTGGACCCGCTGCTCAGGCGCACTCATGTCGGCCATTGATGACCTTTGCCGGAGGTCGGCCTAGCCCGGCTGCTTGCGGGTCTAAGGCGTTAGCTTCTGGTGGTCCTTAGCGCTGCCTTGGTGTGACCGGCACGTGGAGAAAGGAAATGGTTTCCACGTGGTCACTGGATGGACAGGAAACGCCCACCTGCACCCACACCCGGACCTCTGCCCTGGGCTGGGAATGAGCGTCAGGGGCCCGCAGGCAGGATGCGGTAGGGGACTTCCAGCCTCGATCACCCCTACTTGCCGGCCGAGGCCCGGAACCCTCACCGTGTGGGCTGGAGGAGGCCAGCTCAGGGGAGGCGCCTGCCCGTAGGCACAGCCGGGCCTTTCTGCGGCGAGGGCTCTGTGACGGTCAGGGGGTGCGTCCCGGATGAGGGAGCTGTCTTCTGAGGGACCCCCTCTTCGCCAGCTCATGCGTGGGCCTAGGTGCGGTGAACGCTCTCCTGGGCCCATCGCGGCCGTCCAGGCTCCGGACCCCGAGGAAGAAGAAGCCTCTTGGTTTTCCTCTGCATGAGCTGCCGGGGCTGGGAGGGGAGGGCAGTGTGCTCAGGCTCCTGACCCAGACGTTACAGACCAGGCGCTGCCAACCACAGACCTTCATTCCCCACGGTTCTGGTCGCCGGGAGTCCAAGACCAAGGTTGCATCTGGTGTGCACCCGCTTCCTGGTTCGGAGATGTCCGTCTTTCCTCTGCGTCCTGACGTGGTGGAAGGGGGCAGGGAGCCCTCCGAAGCCACTTTTCTTTCTTTTCTTTTTTTTTTTAATTTTAAATAGTTTATTGTCAAGTTGGTCTCCATATAACACCCAGTGCTCATCCCCACGAGTGCTCTTGAAGCCACTTTTCTAAGGGCACTCACCCCATTCACGGGGCCCCACCTCCTAACCCCATCACAGTGGAGGTTAGGGTTTGAACATGAGTTTGGGGGACAGACATGTGGCCCATAGCGAGGCCAACGTGAACTTCACCCACCGACACTGTTGAGCCTGCAGGGGGCTCAAGGCAGGGCCTCTGAGCCTCACCCCAGTGCCCGGGGTCGGGGGTGCACACACAGGAAACCCACCCCTGGAAGACTGATATGGGGTCACAGCTCTGAGAGTGGGTGCAGAGGGGCTCCTCGACACCCAGCTGAGGGCCGAGGGGCCGGGGGCTTAGAGGAACTGCAGCAGCAAGAGCAAGGACAGGGGTCTGCGCCCCGGGGACAGGGAAGCCCAGAGGCCATGCCGACCCCCGCGTGCGAGCTGCCTGCTCCGGATTCTGTGTCTCCCCCTCTCTGCCCCTCCCCCGCTCGTGCTCTGCCTCTCAAAAATAAATAAACATTAAAAAAATTAAAAATACTAAAAAGATGATTTCCTCTCAGCACACAGTCCCTTGGTCAGGTTCAGAGATGTGGAGGGACAGTCACCGTGTGACACGGGGTACCTTGGGGGCAAGGCTCAGAGTCGGGGACGACCCGTCATATCCTCTTCCGTTGCTGTGGCCGCGGCCCTGGTCAAAGTGACCGGGCACCAGAAGTGCTGTGCCTTCCACATCGTGAGTCACACTCGTGTTCACGGGCGGCCGGGAACGACCCAACAGAGTCCCTTCTCCTCCGTTTGGCCACAGGCAGCGAGGCTTTATTCCCGCCAGGTGACCGCTGCCCCCTCCCCTCGGGGGGGGGGAGGGGGCAGCTCTGGCAACTCGAGCGTGGCTCGTATCCTGTGTTCCTGTGCTGGAGTCGGTGCGGTGCCCGGGGCTGCACCGGGGGCTTCCGCTCAGCCTCGTGGCACATTCCAGAACAAGCCTGATGACACAGATGGTTCCCCTCAGCTTGCAGAGCAGAGAGGCTTGGATTAACGTTTTTTTAACTTACTTCAAATGCCTCTATTATAAGAATTAAGCAATTTTTGTTTTCCGGTTCTAGAATAATCTTCAAAGTTTGAGACTGGATGTGTCTCAGTTAAGAACACGTTTTTTTCTTTGTTATAGTTTTGTAGTCCGTTCAACATCTGAGAAAAAAAAAAGCCAACTGACAAAATCCCAAATATCTGTCCTCCCAAAGGACCGGGACCCAGCAGTGTGGCTCCGGCCTAGCCACCCTGTTCCAGAAGAGCGACCGTCGGAGCCCACCCTCCTCGGCCACACTCCTCAGCAGCCATCGAGAGCTGGGTTCCCAGGGGATCCGCCACAGCGTGGAACCGAGGTGCCTCCCCTGCGGGGGGAGCTTGGGTCCCGACATGCTTCAGAGGAAGCACAGAATGTGTCCAAAAGCAGAAATAGGCTCCTTCCCAGAATCGAGTTTCCAGGCCACAGGCCAATGATGTGATATGAACGGCGTGGACGCTAGAACACGTGAGTCCCAGGAAGCAGGAAAGGTCCTGTCTCGTACGAGACCTTTGGTGAGGGCTCCGCCAGCACCCCCGGGCCATCGAGGGCGGCCCCGCAGGGGTCGGCGTGCAGGCAGCATCAGACCCCCGGCTCGGGGGCCTTCTCTTCTCGGCCACTACACCGACCCTTCCACACCAGGCCCCTTTGAGAAGACATCACGGGCGACACGCTCAGGGCTGGCTGGGGTCCGGGTACTAGGTGTGGGGGCGACTATATGGCTTCTGGGCAACGCAGGACCTCACGCGTGTGGGCGTTTGCATGTCTTACCCAGAACATCTTATATACGAAACATAAAATGAAACCTAGCCACGAGCAGATAACGCTGCCGGCGCTGCGGGGGGACCGTGGGGGAGGGAGGCGGTATCAGGGATGGAGAGAGGGAGCCGGGGAGCTGAGGCCGAGCAGGCCAGCAGCATCCGTGATCCCTCCCTCGGGCCCAGAATCAAACGGCAGTTCGGCTGGGAAGGAAGGGTCTCCTAGGAGGAAAAGCAGCCCGTAGCTGAGACCCGGGAAAATCCACATTCTACCGGAGCCAAGGGGGCGGGGGGGTGGGGAGGGGGCAGATAGGGACGTCACGAGAGGGTCAGCACGTGTGACGAGGAACCAAAACCTTCCTGATAAACACCAGGCACAGAAGCCAGGATGGACAGCAGAGGACTCTGGATGGAGCCTGTGCAGCGTTTGTGTGCAGTGTGTGTGTGCAGCATGTCATGTGCAGTGTGTGTGCGCGGCATGTTGTGTGCAGCGTGTGTGCAACGTGTGTGTGCAGTGTGCGTGTGCAGTGTGTGTGCAGCGTGTCACATGCAACGTGTCATGTACAGTGTGTGTGCAGAGTGTCATGTGCACTGTGTGTGTGGTGTGGGATGTGCAGTGTGTGTATAGAGTATGTGTGCAGTGTGTGTATAGCATGCAGTGTGCAGTGTGTGTGTGCAGTGTTTAGGTGCAGCATACATGTGCACTGTGTGTGTGCAGTGTGTTGTGTGTTGTATGCAGCATTGTGCAGCATGTGTGTGCAGTATGTTGTGTGCAGTGTGTGTGCAATGTGTGTAGCATGTAGTGTGCAGTGTGCGGGTAGAGTGTACATGTGCAGTGTGCATGTGCATTGTGTATGTAGCACACCGTCTGCAGTGTTGTACAATGTGCAGTGTGGAGTACATACAGCATGCAGTGCGTGTGCACACATGTGTGCAGCATTTAGCATGCAGTGTGCACGCAGCATGCAGCGTGTGGCTCGCAGGGCAGGGGAGGGTCCCACCCCTCAGCTCCGGCAGAGGGGCCGGCACCGAGCTGGGGGGCCCCAGGTCTCCGGCGGCGAAAGCAGAGCAAACAAACGTGCAGAGCGCATCTCGTGACCAGGCCGCGCCGGCGGGAGCCCCGCTGACGCAGCGGAGGAAGACACGCAGTCAGCCGCGCTGCAAAGTGCTCCCAGACTGAAGGCTGGAAACACAGCACATAAAAGCACTTTGCTGTTAGGACTGGAATTACCTTTAAAGGCTGATGCGCGCACTTCTGACTCCCTCCCCCGGACCCCCTCCGCCCCGCCCCTCCCTCTGCTCTCTGCTCTGTTCCCCCAGCATCTGCTGCCGGGCCTGATGGCTGCACGGAAACCAAATCCCGGGCCTGT
>NW_027527429.1:2291635-2301260 GCF_008692635.1 Crocuta crocuta
GTCCGCTGGCGCGGGGCGCAGGGCGCGGGTGAGGCCGTTGGAGAGGAGCACCAGCCGCGAACGGGAACAAACCCGGACTCCCCGGAGCTCTAAAAGCGGGGCTGTAAAACCTGAGGTGCTCCGAGGGTCCCCCAACGCTTTTGAAGCCGTGCCCCCTCCTGGCTGTCACCGGGGCCGGAGACGGGGAGACAGGCAGCACAGGGCCGGGACTGGGGCCCCCCGACCCCCAACAACCTGCCCCAACACTGGGCCCGCTGCCCTAACACGACGGCAGACCCCATCCACAGGGGTGCCCTGGCGCCTGGCCCCGTCCCCGAACGTGGGGCCGTTGCGGATGCCGTATGTGTACCGCGTCCTGCGTTTTCTTGATTCTTCGCGTGAGCCGCTGCGCGCAGGGGACACGAACGCGCGAGTGGGCACGGCGTCCACAGCGCAGACGCGCCAACGGCTCCGAGGCCGACCCGCCACCAAGTGCGGATGCTGCGGCCACGCTGCGCACCCCATCCGGCCCTTCCCCACACCGACGCCTCCTTCCACACCGAGGGTGCCCACCTTCGAAGCCGTGTTGGTGTGCGTGAGGGCGTCACCCAGGCCAGCTTTACAGACACCTTCGTTCCCGAGAAAGCCCCCCAGAGCCACCGTCACATGACACTGTCCTGGGGCAGGCCGGGTCCTTCCGGGCTGGTCTCTCCTCCTCAGAGTCCCCTTCCCTGCCCTCCTCCGGGGCCGTTTGCTCACAAGCAAATCCGCAGGGGCCTCGACCGACAGGGAAGGGGCCATCTGCACCGCACGGGGCGAGGGTCTGCTGCTTGGCCTGTGTGGCAAGTAGTGGAACTAGCTGTGTGTCCTTGAGCAGGACACTCAGCCTCTCTGCACCTCAGTTTCCACACCTACAAAATGGGGAGATCAGTCCCTGCGCCCAGGGGAGGTTGGCAGGATTATCTGGTTGACACATCCCGCCTCGTACCAAACACTGTGGCAGCACATCCTTGTGTTGCTTTATGTTCTTTTGTAGGTTGGACGTTGTGTGGAGAGTGGTATGAAATCATGTGTGAAATAGTTCTTAATTTAAACAACTTTTTAAGTCCATCTTACAGGTTTGCCGGGGCCTGTTGTAATTTCCTGCTGGTGCCGCTGTCACAGATCACTGCGACTTAGTGGCTAAAACAGCCCACGCTGACGTCCTGGCGGTTCGGAAGTCAGAAACTCGAACCGAGTTTTGCGGACAAAATCAAGGCCCACGGCCAGAAGCTGCCGTGCTCCTCGGCTCACATCGCACAGCACAGCCTCTCTTGTCCCCCGCCTCCACTGTCACACGGCGCTGTCCCCCTCAGACCTCCTCACCACGCTTACGCGGACCCCGTGACCAGACTGTGCCTTTGGAAAACCAGGGCAGCCTCCCGCCTCCGCACCTTACCTGTGAAGAGCCTAAGTAACATCATTTTGAAATTAAGGCCTCCGTTAAGAGCACCCTCGGGCTGCACGGAGCCCCAGTTCCTCAGGTTGCTCAAGGCTGAAGCCATCCTCGGACCGCCCTCCGTCAGCTCATCAGAAAACATTCCCGTGGTCTGAGTCAGGGCTGGGAGCCGCAGACACTTATTCTGCACAAACTAGCCAATCACTCACCGCTTGCCTGAACCCCATGTGGGCCCTTTGAACTCACCTCATAATTGGTCATTTTCAAAGGATTCTCAAAAGTCATGATTGGGTCCCACCGACAGTAACGGACGCCTCACAGATACTGAATGGCCAAAGCTGTTACCATGGGTGCTGCTGTACAATTGTCATTGGCGCTTATGTGATGAGGCCATATGTACAACGTGTGCACCGTAACACCCCCGTCCCTGACCCCGTAAAAACCCTGTTCGCTATTGTTCGGGGCTTCACCTTCTGCCATTACACCTGTAGACGGGTGAGCCCCTGCTCGAGCTTGTAATAAAGACCCTTTGTACTTGCGTCGGTGTCGGCTCCTTGGGGGTCTCAGGGACTCGCGAATCGGGCACAACATTTGGGGGCTCGTCTGGGATGCCCCAAGACCCCCAGGACCCCTGAACCGGAGGGTCATCCAGCTGATAAGAATCTCTTTCTGTTGTGTTTACCAGTGTAACTCTGGTCTCGAGACAAATCTGTATTAGGCGACCAAAACTGGTCAAGGCGGACACGCTGGGGTCCATGGTCGTGGGAGACCTGGAAGATGTTCTGGGCTCCTTCTGTATCAGAGGGGAAGAAGTGTCCAGCAGACTGCCCCTAACCTGTGTTCTGTATTGGTTCAGAGGAACGAGGCAGGTTGTGCCCACGATCCAACCGAAAGCCTTTATCCCAGTTCCGGTTTCAGTTTCAGTTTCTTTGCCACAGCGTGAGCAGCAAACTTTGTTATCTGTGTCTCTGTGTGTGTGTCTGTGCACGGCGTGCGCAGCAAACTTTGTTATCTGTGTCTGTGTGTGTGTGTGTGTGCGCAGCGAACTTTGTTATCTGTGTCTCTGTGTGTGTGTCTATGCGCGGCGTGCGCAGCGAACTTTGTTATCTGTGTCTCTGTGTGTGTCTGTGTGCAGCGCACTTTGTTATCTGTGTCTGTGTGTGTGTGTCTATGCGCGGCGTGCGCAGCGAACTTCGTTATCTGTGTCTCTGTGTGTGTGTCTGTGTGCGGCGCACTTTGTTATCTGTGTCTCTGTGTGTGTGCCTGTGGCTGTCGGTTGTGTCTGTTTTATTAGTGGGCCACTGAGACTGACGAGATGGGTCAGACACCCTCTACGCCCCTAGACCTGTTGCTCGCTCATTTCAAGGAAGTTAGAGCTCGAGAGCTTCTCTCCATAGAAATTAAAAAGGAAAAGTTTCAGACTCTTTGCACCTCGGAATGGCCAGGCCTGAATGTCGGTTGGCCTCCGGAGGGAACTTTTAACCAGGAAACCATCCGCCGAGTAGAACAGCAGGTCCCTCGGCCCCTCACGGGCCAGCAGAACCAGGTTCCACACATTGTAGTCTGGGCCGACTCGATGGATGACCCCCCTCCATGGCTTAAACATTTTTACCTCCCCAGGGGCTGCCTCTGCATCGGCCCCTGTTTTAGTTACTTCTGAGACACGGGTGCCGCCCCAAAAGACTAAGTGCCAACAACCTGAGTCTAAACCCTCGGCTTCTCTTTATCCCATTTTGCAAATATTGGTGCTAGGCTGGAGATACTAGATTAAAAGTTTCTTGCCTCCACAGAAACCTGAGGTCCTGGCTATGGCTGAAAAGCACCTGCCCTCTCAGGCTTCGGAGCCGCCGAAAAATGAAACTAAACCCTCTGCGCCGCTCTACCCTTTCTTACAGGATGGAACGAAGGAAAAATTAACTTTTTCCTCTTCCTTATCAATCCCCTCCACAGGGCTCAGCAGGAGGGGCAAGGGTGCCACCCAAACCACCGGCACCCTCTGTCCCGCCGGCCCCAGCGGCCCACCCAAGGGACCTGAAGCCGCCGTGGAATGACGCCGGAGAGACCGGACTCTACTGTCCTGCCCCTGAGGGCCACGGGCCCCCCTGATGATCGGGGCAACCAGCCCACCATTACTGGCCCTTCGCCACGAGTGATCTGTGCAATTAGAAATCTCAAAATGCTCTGTTCTTGGAGAATCCCCGCGCCCTTATTAACCCATTAGAAACTGTTCTGTTCACTCATCAGCCACCTGGGATGATTGCCAGCAATTATTGCGGGTCCTGTTCACTGCTGAGGAGCGGAAAAGAATCCAATCGGAAGCCAGAACATTGGTTCCTGGGCCCACTGGAGTTCCCACCGCCGACCAGGCTCGAATGACACTGGGGTTCCCCTGGCACGGCCACATTGGGACTACAATTCGGCTGAAGGTAAGGAGAGTCTCAATTTACCGCCAGACTCTGTTGGCAGGTCTCAAGGCTGCGGCTCGCAAGCCTACAATGTCAGTCAGGGACCAGAGGAAAGCCCGCAGCGCTCCTTGAGAGAATAATAAAGGCATCCCGCCCGTGCGCCCCTGTGGATCCAGAGGCCCCAGCAAACCTAGCTGCGGTGGCAATGGCCGTTATCATCAGTCCGCCCCCGACATTCAGAGAAAACTTCAGAAACTAGAACGTCTAGGGAAAAGAGCCTCCAGGATCTAGTGGTCGTGGCACAGAGGGTACACAGCAACAGGGACAGTGCAGCGGACAAGCAGGTAAGAGCTGAGAAGAGACAAAGCCAGGGCTTGGCCAAGATCCTACTCGCGGCAACTGCGGGACCGGAGGACCGGAAAAGACGCCTCAGGCAGTTGGCTTCAGGGAAAGAAGGTAAGGAGAACTCCCAGCGGCTCGAGGGGCGCCCCCGCCTAGACAAAAATCAATGCGCCTACTGCAAATAAAAAGAACATTGGGCCAAAGAATGCCCCAAGAATAAGTCTAAAAACTCCCATGCTAGTAATGGGAGATGACAGTGACTAGGGGAGACGGGGTTCGGCACCCCTCCCCAAACCCAGGCTAACCCTAAAAGTNCCGGCCCCGAGCCGGCCGCTCGCACACCCCTCCCCCCGCCACTCCGTGTGCCCAGCCCGGGCAGGGTCTCCAGGGCCGTCCCCGCCCAACCTGCGGCCTCCGCGCGGTGCACTCACCTGTCGCCGACCACCACGCACTTGATGGCCTGCCCGAAACGCCGCTGACACCAGATGCGGGATTTAACCTTGGCTCCAGCAGCTTGTTAAGCTCCTCATCGCTGCGGATGGCTGGCTCCGGGATCTCCATGGTAAAGTAGCGGCCCTTGATAAAGAAGAACGCCTACCAAGGAGCTGAGGAACCACGGCCCGCCGAGCACTCCCAGCCAAACATGAGACCACCCAGATCGTGGCCAAAAAAATTCCTAAAAGACATCTCCATAAGGTATGGCTTTCCTCAGATGATAGGGTCAGACAACGGACCTGCATTTGTGTCCAAAGTAAGCCAGAATTTAGCCACGGCCCTGGGGATTAATTAAAAATTACATTGTGCATACAGACCCCAGAGATCAGGACAGATAAAAATGAAATAGAACTCTAAAAGAGACCTCAATTAAATTGACCTTGGAGCCTGGCGGAGACTGGGTGGCTCTCTTCCCCTTTGCGCTCTATAAGGTGCACAACTCCCCTACCAGATGGGATTAACTCCTTTCGAAAACATGTCTGGCCCGAATTGCATGCCCTCTATCCAAATAGAATGCATGATTACTAAACATAAGTTTGAGCTTTCAGTTTCCTATTGCAGAAAAAGTAAGACTATTTGAACCTTTTAAAAAAAGATAGTTGAAAAATTCTACTATAAACACCTCTCGATTGTTACTAAGTTCTCAATTGGAGACTAAGGTTTCCTAAGTTAAAATTCTGCTAAGTGTACTTAAAACTGATGGAAAATAAGGAAAGCAATCTTGTATGTAGGAAACTGAGAGATACATTAAAAAAAAGATGTAAGAAATAGAAATACATTTTTGTTGAGAGTAAAAAAGTAATTTTGTCCTAAATAAGACTGGTTGTTTAGAGAAAAATGGCTTTGGGACAAAGTTTAAAGGCAAAGGAAGGTGTAGAAGGTCCGTGAAGGGAAATCTTTAAAAATTATTCTATGTGTGCTCAGAATAAACTAAGGTTGAGATAAATGAAATTTAAAAAATACACTGGTATAAAGTTAAAACTCTGCTTTTCTCTCTAGCCAAGAGACGAAGTTTTCTTGGATTGTAAATCTGCTCTTGGTAAGACAATGTAAACAAAGGTTTTCTCCTTTTACTGCCAAGAAAACGAAAGCTTTAGGTTTCATCTTTACCAGGTCTTTGGTTGCATAGTCAAAACTTCTCAATGTTGAAGGCACTAGGTTCTTCTAACTACTCTATTATCTTTTATTGCCACTTTGGTTGAATAAAAAAAAGGGGGGGGCTTCAAATTTTTAATGATCTGTAATCCTATTTAGGATACACTTTATAACTTCCTAAGGTTTTAACAAACTTCCCAGGATTTAAATAATTAAAAGGTCTTTTGGCCAATTAAGCCTTTTTATTTGAGATGCTAAGTTACTTGGAAAAACACTATGTACAGCAGTAAACCTAGGGTTGTATTGCATGGGTAAATGCTATAACTGCCCAAATATATATGCAAATGTTTTGGTATAGAGTTATCAGGTAATATTCTGATTACTTAAAATAGTATATGTCACAAAAATAACTGAGTTTCTTTGTCATTTGCATCATACTGAACTCTCATCAAATCTTTAACAATGTCCATCTGAGATTCTGTCATTTAAATAGATTGCTTGCCTCATGCAAGAACGTCTGGGGGCAGTACACCCCGTAATACTTGGGTCCCAGCACCACCATCCTAAGGATTGGAACCCGACGGAAGACCCATGATTGGGCCTTCAAATACACAAGAGAAGGGGGGAATGAAGAGCCTAAGTAACGTCATTTTGAAATAAGGCCTCCGTTAAGAGCACCCTCGGGCTGCACGGAGCCCCAGTTCCTCAGGTTGCTCAAGGCTGAAGCCATCCTCGGACCGCCCTCGGGTCAGCTCATCAAAAAACATTCCCGTGGTCCGAGTCAGGGCTGGGAGCCGCAGACACTTACTCTGCACAAACTAGCCAATCACTCACCGCTTGCCTGAACCCCACGTGGGCCCTCTGAACTCACCTCATAATTGGTCATTTCCAAAGGATTCTCAAAAGTCATGATTGGGTCCCACCGACAGTAACGGACGTCTCACAGATACTGAATGGCCGAAGCTGTTACCATGGGTGCTGCTGTACAATTGTCATTGGTGCTTATGTGATGAGGCCATATGTACAACGTGTGCACTGTAACACCCCCGTCCCTGACCCCGTAAAAATCCTGTTCGCTATTGTTCGGGGCTTCACCTTCTGCCATTACACCTGTAGACGGGTGAGCCCCTGCTCGAGCTTGTAATAAAGACCCTTTGTACTTGCATCGGTGTCGGCTCCTTGGGGGTCTCAGGGACTCGCGAATCGGGCACAACACCTGAGGTGCCTGCAAAGCCCCGCTTCCATCTCGGGCAACATTCTCAGGCTCGGGGATAAGGATGGGACACCTTGGGGGTCATTCCTCAGCCTCCTTGGGGGGCCCTTCTGGCAAAGAATGCCGTGGGCAGGGGCGCCTGGGTGGCTCAGTCAGTTGAGCATCCGACTTCGTCTCAGGTCTTGATCTCATGGTTCGTGGGTTCAAGCCCCATGTCGGGCTCTGTGCTGACGGCTCAGAGCCTGGAGCCTGTTTCAGATTCTGTCTCTCTCTCTCTCTGACCCTCCCCTGCTCACGCTCGCGCTCGCACTCTCTCTCTCAAAAATAAATGAAACATTTAAACAACAACAACAAAAAGGATGCCGTGGGCAGATTCACCCATTAGCGAGCCCGTGCTGACCGGCCGTGTAGCACGCGATCTGTCCCAGCCACCGGCTTTCAGGGATGAGGGACGTTCAGCCCAAGGAGCCACACGACAGAAGCGGAAGGCAAGAACGGCTCTGTCACCCAGCCCAGGAAACACCGAAGCGGCTGCCCCGTGTGGGGGTGCCCCTCGGTCCCCGCCGGGCCACCCTGTGTGCCCCTCTGCCCTTCCCTCCTTCCCGGAGGAGGCACACCAGTGCCCACCTGTGAGGTGTGCGGCTCTGCCCCAGGCCCGGGAGGGCTGCACAGACCTTCAGGTGCTCATACGGAGGTGAGGTCTGACTGTCACCAGAATGGCCACCAAAGGTCACCTCACAGAAGAGCCCCTGGCCCGTGGACCTGCACCAAGGCCGGCCCAGGATAGGCCGCCTTCTGCTGGAGAGAACCCACCAGGGCCTGTGGGGTGGAAGACGGGAGACGGAGTGTCCCCGCCGTGTGGGGGGCACATGGGACCTCTCTGCTCCTGTATGATTTGTCTGCAAATCTAAAGCTGTTCTTGAAAAATGGAGTTTATTTTAACGTCTCCCATCTTGTGTGGTGACCCCACTTCTGCCTGGATGTCTAGTCTCTAGGGAGGTGCTGGGGGCCTCTGGGCAGTTGGCCCTGGACCCTCGGGGCCACCGGCTGCCTCGAAGGGCCCTCGCATCCACACGTGTGCCACTCACCTTGACCACTGCCACAGGGAGGCGGAGTGTGGGGCGCCCAGGAGGGCATGCAGGGCACAGGCCTCACGGCTGCGGCAGGCCCACCTCGCCACTGGCTCTCTGGGGCCGGGGCTCTGCGTTTTCAGGCAGGGTCCCCTGAGCTGGCCCAGGGCTGAGGGGCCGGGGTGGCGATTCCAGAGCGTGTCTGAGTCTAAGTGGGGAAGGAATTGCGTGCACACCCCCAGCAACTTCGCTCTGCAAGGCTCCCACCCACTCCCAGAGCCCTCACTACATTTTTCTGAGGTCTGTTCTGCGGGGACCAGGCCCCTGGCGTGTCAGGGCCCACCCTCACGCCTCCTACACGTCCCGCGGGAATTTCCTGGGGTCCGAGCTAAGGGTTTCCCTCGGGCTCCCACCCGCTGCAAACCTGTGAGGTCTGAACTCACATCTTCATGGTGTGGCTACAGCCGGGGGCCCCACAATAGCCCCTGACCCCTCCCCCGCTGTGTCCAGGTCACGGGGGGGCTGGGGTGAGCTGGGAGACACTGCAGGATGAGTCTGGGGGGGACACCCTCATCCCACACCTGAGGCTGTGCCGGGAGGAGAGAGAGACTGGGGGGCGGGGGGCGGGGGGGGCAGCGAACATTTCCCTAGTGCACGTTTGGAAACTTGCCTCTGAGGCTGGGTGGGTACTTGTGCTCTCAGCCCCTCTAGCCAGCGCTCTCTTCCAGTCGGAGGGACGTGGGGTCCACTGCAGGGGCTGGGAAGGGCAGGTTGCCAGTAGAGGGGAGCAACCCCCGTCTCCAGGCCTTGGGGAGAAGGATGGAGGACCGTCTCCATCACTGGAGGCGCCCGGACTTAGGGCAGCCTGAGCGTTCTTGGGGCCCAAAGGGTGAAAGGGTGATCAGATTCAGCACTTCTTTAAAATTTTGTTTTAATGTTTATTCATTTTTGAGAGACAGAGTGTGAACGAGGCAGAGAGAGAAGGAGACACAGAATCCGAAGCAGCTCCAGGCTCTGAGCTGTCAGCACAGAGCCCCACACAGGGCTTGAACCCACAAATGGTGAGATCATAACCTGAGCCAAAGTCGGACACGCAACTGACTGAGCCCCCCAGGCGCCCCGAATCCGGCACTTCTACAAGCACAAGCTGAGAGGGAGCTCGGTCCTCTGGCGAGGGTCTGACTGGCACCTTCTAGGCTGGGGTTCTGCCCTCCACTGTGGGGGGCGCTACACTTTTATTCCTGCGACTTCGTTGCACTTTCACGTCCAGACAACCACGGGCCACGGCACATGCACCAAATTTGCCCAGACCCCTGCCCCAGAGGCGTGAGGGCTTGTTCCCCCGCCGGTAATGCACAGCCTGTTACCACTGGGTCTGCGGGACCTGTTCCGGGTGCAGAGCTGGCGGCAGGACCAGGGAGGCCTCTGGGGATGGGCCGTCGGGCAGGCCTTCAGGAGGGGACATCTCCCCTTCAACAGGTCCAGCCTGCGCAGTCCCGCCTCACCTCCAGCCACCGCTGCGTGACCTGTGCTCCATGGCGCCGCGTCGGCTTCAGGCAGGTGCACCCACATCACCACCCAGGTGCCT
>NW_027527429.1:2301356-2309726 GCF_008692635.1 Crocuta crocuta
GGTCGCGCAGTGGCACCAGGAGCGCAGGGCTGGCAACGTCTGCCCGGAAGTGAAATCCAGCCCGCAGGAAATGAGCTCTTCCCCTGGCGTCCTTGGACTTCAGGACAGGCCACAGAAGGAAAGGCAGTGGCTGGTGGGGAAGAGACCGTGGCCCTAATCACAGGGTTGGGGCATCGAGGAGCCGGGAATCCCAGGTCCCTTCCTCACGTCCGACCCTCGTGGGCTCAGCCTGCCCGATCCCTCCTGAGACCCCAGCACCTGGGGAGCCTGGGGCTCTTGGGTTGGCCAGGACTCGGGGGCCAGGGCCAGGCCACTTCTCTCCACCTCCGCTTCTCTGCCTCCCTCCCTCCTTCTTTCTCCCCCCAAGGGCTAAGAGAGGTCCCCAGACCCCCCAACAAAGCGAAAGAAACTGTGTAGATGTTGGAGGTTTGTTGCATTTTGCGGTCCCCAAATAGCCTCGTGACGGCATCAGTGCAGTCAGCTGGCGCTCACCGCGGGAATGGCCACCCTTCCCAGCCTGGGCTCCAAGGCGTTCCCACCCCTGCAGGCACCACAGGGATGGCCTATGTGGGTACGTAGCCTCTGTGTTTCCACGCCAGCCACAAGNGGCCAGGCCAGTGCAGAGGGCGGCCTTGACCCCCTTCCTCACCCTCACCGGGTGGGTTGTTCCAAACCATCCGTCTGACACCACTGTTGTTTCAACAACCGGTTCTTGGATGGACAATGAATTGTGATCGTTTTCCCTCAGATTTATTTCCAATTTTACTTCTTCTGTTTCAAGTGGGCAATCGTTCTAGAAACACTTGTCATTTTTAAAATTTTGTTTTTAATGTTTTATGTATTTATTTTGAGTGAGAGAGAGAGCAGGGGAGGGGCAGGGAGAGAGGGAGGGAGACAGAGAGAGAATCTGACAGTGCAGAGCCTGATGCAGGGATAGAAACCACAAACCGTGAGACCATGACCTGAGCTAAAATCAAGAGTCAGATGCTTAACCGACTGAGCCACCCGGCGCCTCTATGTTCGTCACCGTTGCACTCAACTGACCCAGCTCTTGGGCCAGTTCCCTGGGTCTCCCGGTGAGGGCCGTCACCAGCGCTCATCACAGGGCTGCTGGGGGCCTGAGGCTGCGTCCCCAGGCAGCTGGTGGCAGATACTGGGCAGGGCCATGATGCTGGGGATGACAGAGAAATCCTCCGTCTCCCCTTCGGAGGGTCACGTCGGGGCTGCCTGCGTCACGTGTGCCCTGCGCCTCACAGAGGTGTCAAACCGCCTTCTGGCCCGGGCGTCATGCTGGAGAAGCCTCCTCACCCCCAGGGTGGAAGACTGCTCGCCGCACTTCGGTCCGATTGCTGCACCATTGCACCCGCTGCATGTGTCTCTTTAACCATCTGGAATGTACTTCACCCTGAGGGAAGAGTCCGACATTCATTCTCTTCTTTCAGAACCTGTAACCACCTGCAGAGCAGCATTACCTCCGATCTGCCCTTTCCGCACCGACTTAATTCTCCATTTCCATGTGAGGGACGCAGAGACGCCCCCGTGGTGGCCGGCGGGCCACTGGCTGCCATTGCCAGTGTCCACCCCGTCTGAGGGCGGCCTTCCCGCTCTCTCACGCCAGAAGCCCCTTCCTGGCGTTATTTTCCAGAACGTTCTTGGTCATTCCTACACGTTCCTCCGAACTTCACATCCCTTTGTTCCCCCAAATCCGCTTTGGGGGATTTTAACTGAGATTTCACCTACGGGGCATCCAAATGTCTTCCCCAGAGAACGGGCATATTTATGCATGAAATCTTCCCCCAAACCCCTCACCCCCGGCCTCACTGGGGTTTCTCACTTTTACTCTGCTCTATACTTGATAATCCTGTCACTCTTGAGAACGAAATGTGTTTTTCAGTTGAGCCACAATTCCACGGACTCAAAGACACCATTGACTTGAAGGTGCACCGTTAATTTGATGTCAGCTTTCTAGGAAAACTAAATAAGTAGACGATATTTAAGATATGTAAGAGACATGAGAACATTCCAATGTCAGGAACATTATAAGTGACTAAGAATATATAAATACATATCCGATTGAGACCTCCACTTTGCTTTCCCAATGCATAGAACATCCAGATAAATCATGGGTTTCGTAGACTTTTGATTGGGAACTGTCACCTCCTGAGCTCCTGTCTGCTCTGATCATTTTTTCAATAAATCAGATCATCTTCAAATCATGAAACACAAACTCTCCTCTTGGGTCGCAGCCTATTTTTCTTGCCTTACCGATGGCGGCCCTGTCATCGGCCTCACTCAGGGGTTGACGATGTCAACGTCTGGCCCCACCGCTCCGGACAGCCCTCGTCTGGGTACTGGCTACAGAGCCAGGGGGTCACCGTAGGAAAGACATCATCCACTGTAACCGGGGCTGTAACCACGGGGGTGAGACCTGAGATCGCAGAGCGGGGGCTGCCACCACCTTGGTCTCCCCAGAAACAGGGAACGGCTGGTTCTTCTGCGGCTGTTGTAATTCTTCGGGCTTCAAGCTGGAGGCTGGCGGGAGGGCCGTGGGCCACGTGGACGGGGCTCACGCTGCCCCTGCTCTCTGCACCTGAGGGCGCCTGCCTCACTCTGGAGCACCGACCCATCACACCTCTTCCCTGCCTCCCCAAATGCCACGCGGCTCCCCTGCTTTTCCACCAAGTGGGTCACCTCTCGTTGGCCACAGGGTAGCAATGGACTCAACGTGCATCTTCCAGAACTCACAGGTGAGTATTTTCAGTATAAATATTTCTCTTCCTTTGTTGGGTATTTGTCTTCCCCCGACTCCAAAGTTACATAAATGTTTTACCATGTTTCCTTTTTATGCTTTGCTTGCTCGAGGGTATCATGACTTAGAAAGAGAAGAAATGACTTCTACCCAGGGCTTCTGGGAGGAGGTCATAGAGGAGGTGGTGTTGACAGAGGCTTGGAGGCTGGGAGCATCTTCCCAGACAGGGGTGCGGGCCATTCCCAGCCCCGGGGGACGGGGCAGGAAAGCCAGCAGACGGGATGGGCTGTGTGAGGAGCAGAGGCGGAGGGGAGGGGTGGGCACTCACAGGGACAAGGTGGCACCCGGAGAGGACAGACCTCAGCCCTGGGGGGCTGCCCGGCCTGGCTCTCTGCTTGTTTCTCTGTGACCTTGAGCCTTGGTGTGTCTGGGGGCAGCGGATAGGGGATGAAGCATACATTTCTGCCTTGCCTGCCCCACAGGCGGGTGTCAGGATGAAATCTAATAATGAGTTTGCAAGCAGTTTGTAAACTATAAAGTATTCTTATTAACACAAGGGGTTAGTTAGCATCATCTGGTTTGTTGTCTTAAATTTGGTTGACTGACCCCCCTCAGCCTCTCCCTGTACCAAGATCTTTTCTGGTAACGTCGCAAGCACTGTCCATGTCCTTTGTCCCATTTATTGAGCGTTGACTGTGCACAAAGCAGTTCAGAGGACATCGTCTACGTGATTTGACTCACTCCTCACGTATAAGATATGTAGGCTATACCCACATACAATATGTGTTCCCAGGTTCAAAGAACCAAGGCTCAGATACAGGACTTGCCCCGGGTCACAAAGCAGTAAAGGGTGGATCTGAGGCTTGGATCCTCTCTGTGTGTCTTCTCCCACACCCCGTCCCCTTGCTGGAAGCTGGGGTGTCTCTGGAACGTCATGGAAAGTCTTCCTCAGCAGATACTAGAATCAAGAAACTGTGGCAGAGGAAAACGGTGGCCCAAGCAAGGAAAAGGGACATGTGACGACAAAGAGCGCCCACCGTCAGCGGCCAGAGGCCAGCTCAGGGGCACCGCACCCTCCAACCCTCAGGGCTCTGTGACGGCCAAGCCAGCCGTGCGTGATCGCCGCGGGTCCGGGGGTGAGGAGGGAATACCGCTCATCGGTAAGGGCTGTTAAGAGTGTCTGGCTTCCACTTTATTGGAAAATATGGAACATCTATGCATGCTTTAAAATTAAACATCTGTCCCCAATATTATGTGACATTCTCCCCCATTTTTTATGAGTTAATGAAGTTTCTATTATTTTAATATGAAAATAGATAATGGATGAGTCTGACGGCACCAGCAAAAGTTCTCAGTGCTCTAAAAGGCTAGGAGCTTGGCCGAGCTCACTGCTTGGTGAGTTTTTCAGAAACCGCCCCNCAGGGACCCACGGCTGTTACCTTTAGCCCTGAGGTATCGTCTAAGTGGGTGAGTCACTGCTGACCTTCTTGTGCTGGCGAGGAAATGAGGTCACGCAATGGCTGAGCCCCAGAGAACTCAGGACACCCGACACAGGGGCTTCCCTCTCTCTTGCACACTCCACTGTCCCCAGCCCCACGTGAGGACCCCGTGGTAACTGCCACGGCTGCCTTCATTTTAAAACCATTCCTTGCCTGATGAAATGTCAACAAATGTCAAAAAAAGTCAAGAAAAATACATACACATACCCTGTAGATTACACATTATGTTATATATAAATGTCTATTTCTTCCGACGTTTTGCTAACTCTAGGTCTCTATTCAAAAGGCTTCTGGCACGCCTGGGGGGCTCAGTCGGTTGAGCGTCTGACTTTGGCTCAGGTCATGATCTCATGGTTTGTGAGTTTGAGCCCCACATCGGGCTCTGAGCTGACAGTGTGGAGTCTGCTTGGAATCCTCTCCATCTGCTCCTCCGCAGCTAGTACACATATGCTCTCTCGCACTCTCTCTCTCTCTCTCAAAATAAATAAATAAACTTTAAAAAAAAGGTTTCTGAGTCAAGCTAGTACTTTAGACACAGAACACCTATCATTCTTGGCTTCCTAAAATTTTATTTTTATTTATTTATTTAATATAGTTTATTGTCAAGTTGGCTAACATACAGTGTATACTGTGTGCTCCTGGCTTTGGGAGTCGATTCCCGTGGTTCACCGCTTACATACAACACCCAAGTTTCCGCTCAGCCTCCGTGTCCACACGCCAAAGGCACTGTTAAAAATAGGCGCGAAGGTGCAGCTACTAAGGTTGGTCAACCTGTCACAAAACAATTTGGCCCCTAGATGCCTCCTTCCCGCCATCTTGCTGGGTTGTTGAGGAGGGGCCAGGCCTTCTGTCACTGTCTTTACTGACAGGTAACAGAGGCAGGGACGGCCCCAGGCCATGGCACAAGCCCTCAGTCCTTTACTTTTTGCCAGGACTTGCGTCTTCCCCAGGGACAGAATGCCTCCTCCGTGTCCCTGCTGCCCCTGGATCCCAGGAGAATCAGGTTCGGATGCGGTAGCCAGTATCATCAAAGAGTCCCGAGGCCCACAGGAGACGGTGACCCGTCTGAGACTCCCGCACCCCTGCCCTGCTCAGCCCGGCACGCCTGGAGGCCCAGCCGGGGCGGCAGTGCTCAGCTGTGGGGTGAAGAAGAGCTGGAGGCTCAGCGGGGGACAAACTCCTGGGGACACGTGCTTCGGGGTCTGGGGGCTCCGGTGTACCCCACACGGGAGGGTGGACTTGCCTCTGTAAATTAGAACTCCCCTCTGCAGGTGCACACAGCCTGGCCTCTCCCATCAGTCAGGAATTAGTTGCCAATCCCAGAGACTGGGGCTCTGCTGACCCAGGACTATGAGGCAGCTGGAACAGAGACGAGTCCTTCCGGCACTACTGAACGTCTTAGGGGTTGGAAGGTCATTGCATTCAACCTCTGACCTTGAGGGGGGCTCCTAATCCAGAGTCTTTGCAAGAATCCTACTTGACCTCTGCAAAGCGATGACAACTGAACTGCACTTGTGACCTCATTTATCACCCTGCCTGTCACCAAAATAGGAGATGCAAGGGCCCCACCCAAATATTCGAAGAAAAGCCAGTGCGTGCAAAGCACAAATCCCTTCCTCAACGTCATTGGCTCGCGGGCCTGTCATCACGGAGGGCGGGGCTGCCGGCCTGCGTTGGCTTCATCTGGGCCTGTTAGCGGAGCGGGAAAGGAAATAGACCCAAATTGGATCTTGTCTTTGGAATCCAGCTTCCTCTAAGCCAAATTAAATGCGTGTATTTCATTAACATGTGGTAAGAGATTAAAATGATGATAGAATTGGCCAATCTGCAGTCTTTCAGAACCAAAATGGCAATCGTTCGCTTGTGGGAGGGAAGCATTTGTGAGGTTTAAAAAATGCGAAAATGAGAATAAACACTCCATGACTCATGCATTAGTCACACAATGGGACATTTCCCCCCAACTCCCCGGAGCGGCTGACCTAAGCAAGGTGCCTGTTGGCTAACCTGACCTGACGCCGTCCCACACCACTGGCACGCAGACGCGGCTGGCTTGCCCTTAGCCCACACCCACGCGTGCATCGTGTGGCCGTCCTAGGAAACGACAGAGCAAGTAAATATGCATGGAGGGGGAAGCAGATATTCAGAGCCGTGGAACTCAGTGTTATACCCTGGTCTGTGCAAGAGCAGCGGCTCTGGCGCTTCTGGGTAACTGCTCAAACTCCTCTGGACACTTTCAAGGGGCGGCTGAGCAGTGGCCGTCAGTGGCCTTTCCATGTTCCCCCACCCCCACCCCCGGCTTCCAACTGAAGGTGCGTGTCCGTGAGGTTTCGGGGTGATGGTGGGGGTCCGGAGCCGAAGGCCAAGAAAGAATTCTGGAAGACGTCTTTGGTGCAAAAAGGTGATTTTATTAAAGCACGGGAACGGGACCCGTGGGCAGAAAGAGCTGCCCTGGGGTTGGGAGGAGTGGCTGGTTTTACACTATAAAGTTGGGGAGGTCAAGTCAAAAAGGAGCCCCCAAAGGACTTTGATATGCTAAGGAGGACTCATAGGATAGGAGACCGAGCTATCGCCAAGCTAAGGTTGTTTCCCTTCTGCTAAGGCATTAACACCAGGACAGCAGCGGCTCCTGGAGAATGTGCTCCTCTGTATTTGCCTCGGGTGTTTGTCAATGGGCTGCAGGTTATGAGGAAATTTCGTTTACCTGCCGTTACCCTGTCACTGTTGGTGGGTGACGCTGGGGCTCCAGGAAACTGAGTCTATAGGTTTCTGGAGATCAGGCTGTTGCTAAGATTGCCTTTTTCTCGAAATTTACCAAGACGGTTGTAAACTGATGGAGACTCGCGTCCTGTGTGACTGTGGTGTCCATCAGTTACCTTGTTTTTCCCTGTCCTTTGCCCTCGGGCAGCCAGGGCACCCCACCCTGGGCTTGCACTCCATCCTCAGCCCGCCGCCCACTCCCTCATCACCTGTGACCCTCTGTCACGCCCTTCCCCTGCGGGAGGACCGGGCGGGAACACCCGAAGTTAAGGACCCCTGGGAACGGCTGTCGCCAGTGACCAGCAGGAGTTGGTGGTTAAACACCTTAGGCCCCCNTCAGGGGACCCCCGTCCAAGAAAAAGGTGTGCACGCGGGGTGGCCACACTAAGGAGAGGACAGCCGGCCCTCCCCCTCCGGCACCCTGCGCTCCAAGCCCAGGCACGAGACAAAGAGGAGAGACAATGGTTTGGGGGTGAAGAGGCTGAAACCAGGTTAAACCAAAGGCCACCGGCCCTGCCCTGGGGACCAGGAGGCGCTGCCCCAGGGACAGTCAAGGGCAGCTCCGGAGGCCCCGGGGCAACGGCGGCCCAGCCCGAGCCCGCAGCCTGGTCTCAGAGGTGGCGGTCGGGAAACCCCCGCGGCCCTAGCCTGTCGTGCGAGGGCTTCATGGCGTATACTTATGTCAACATATATTAAATATCCAATAATGATGGCATTTCAAATCGGTAGAAAAAAGCACGGGTTCTTTACTAAGTGGTAACCAGCAGTTCTAAATTCCTAAACACTGCTTTATGTCTTAAACTAAAATTATTTCAATTGTGATTAAAATATTCAACATTAAGGAAAAATAAAACTATAAAAGTCCAAAAAGAAATGACAGTTGAATATTTATATGACCATTAAATGGGATGGGAAATTTTAAGAGTGGCCCCAAGGTTGGGGGGGGTGCGGAGGACCGTGGGCTCAGTCGGTTGAGTGTCCACCTAGGCTCAGGTCATGATCTCACGGTTCGTGAGTTCTAGCACCACGTCGGGCTCTGTGCTGACAGCTCAGAGCCTGGAGCTACTTTAGATTCTGTGTCTCCCTGTCTCTCTGCCCCTCCCCTGCTCATGCTGTCTCTCTCTCTCTCTCAGAAATAAATAAAATAAAAAATAAAAACAATACAATAAAAAGGAAAATGACAAAATGGAAACAGTATCTACAATATCCAAGACAAATTGTTACTGGTCTTCATATCGAAAGAGCATTTAAAAAAATTTTTTTTAATGTTTTATTTATTTATTTATTTTAAATGTTTTATTTATTTCTAGGAGAGAGAGAGACAGCGTGAGCAGGGGAGGGTCAGAGAGAGAGGGAGTCACAGAC